>NC_034598.1:23778140-23779507 GCF_900095145.1 Mus pahari
ACTTCGGGAACCACCTTTTATTTCACTTAGGTTCCTTAGCAGGGATTTAAGGTGTAAGGTCAGAATCCACCAAAAGCAGTATGCATGGCTGCTATCAAGACACTTGAAATGCCCACACCACTCTCTCAGGTTCCTTCCTTCCTTCCTTCCTTCCTTCCTTCCTTCCTTCCTTCCTTCCTTCCTTAGTTGCTTTAGACATGGTGTTTTATCACAGCAAAATTAACTAAGACATGCTCTATATTAGTCACTTAACTGAAATCCTGGGAGATTGAGGTTTGGGGCTGTAAGGCTTCTGTTGTACTTTTTAAAGCTTAGTACTGTACACAGAGGTACACAAGTGCTTCTGTTGTCTCTGGCACTCTACTGTCTGCTGTCCCTTGCCCTGATTGTAAACAACAGAAAACAATTTTTCATAACATAAACTAAGAAAGGAACTTAGTAAAAAGCTGTAGGTAGGACAAAAGAAAGACTAGGGATCTTAGTTGGCCTCTTGAGGTTGTCTCACTTGAGTCAGCTCCAGCCGTGCTTCATTCTTGTTACTTGTCTTAAGATTCCCATATTGGGAGCAGAAAAGTCTATCTAACCTTATTTGGACATGTATGTGCTCATCCTTTGTCTCTGAAGTCGGGGCTTTCCCCTCCGATTTATTAAACTTTCTCCCATTTGTTTATTTTCCAGTGTTAGAGATTGAACCTGGGGACACTGTGCTTGCAGGGCAGTAATCCACCTCTAGGAAATATCCTCAGCTCTCAGGGTTTCCATATTCACTCTTACCTAAGGAGAAGTAGGGAAAGGGATTACAGAAGATAATAACTGTCCACTACAAGGATTTTACCTAATTTGGGACTGATCCTTAAACAAGCAAGCTAGGGTCTTAAAGTGTCATTTAGTGGTAAGATGTGTGTTTAGCTTACACAAGGCCTTAAGTTCAATCCCAAGCGTATCACACACCCACCCACCCACACACACCCCATTGGTTGAAGAAGCTACTACTCACTAGGGTGTACCCCATCTATCATAACAGGATTTTTTAAAACGTTACTATTATTGTGTGTGTGCATGATGTGTATAGCATGGTTCATGTGCAGAGGTCGGAGGACAGCTTTGCAGAGCTGGTTCTCTCTTTTTTTTTCTTTCACTTTTAGTTAGATTCCTGGGATCAAACTCAGGTTGCCAGCTTTGTGCAGCAAGTGCCTTTACCCTCTAAGCCCTCTCACTGGACCTTAAGCAGGTTTTTAAGAGTGTTAGAGAAAAAGAAAAAAAAAAAAAAACAAAGAAGATAGGCCATGTGGTGCTTTTCTGTAATCCTATCAGTGAAGAAACTGAAACAGGAGAATCATGAGTTGAAGGCCAGCCTGGGCTCTTTA
>NC_034598.1:23779518-23781283 GCF_900095145.1 Mus pahari
AAAAAAAAAAAAAACAAAGAAGATAGGCCATGTGGTGCTTTTCTGTAATCCTATCAGTGAAGAAACTGAAACAGGAGAATCATGAGTTGAAGGCCAGCCTGGGCTCTTTAATGAGTTCAAAGGTATCTTGGATGACATAAAGAGGCCATGTCTTGGGAATGGGACGCAGACAGACACAGTGGTGAGAAGATGGAAGAAGAGAATTTTTCAGCCAAATTGAGCTATAGTAGGATTTTGTGGGGGTTGTCCATGTGAGACCGAAAAAATATCGTCTGAAAGAAACAGAATAGTGAAGCTATTCAAGTTTATATGATAAAGATGAGAAGAGACATCAGTGGCTAGGTAAGGTGGCATACAACTGCAGTCCAGGCACCTGGGGGACTCTAAACTGGAGGCCAGTTAGGCCATACAGTGAGTTCCCTGCTGAAAGAAGGGAGAGAAAAGAACAGACTGACAGACTCAGGGCAGGTCCTCATACTGCAGGATGCTCCAAGCCACCTCACTATGGGGAGGTATCACCTTAATGCAGTGCTGATCAAATTTACTCCATTGTAACTTAGCTGTAAATTCCAAAAGCCATTTCTTCATGCTTATGAGGTACAGAGATAGGTATATAAGACCCCTGTGTGTGTCATGGTCATATCTGATGAGCTAATGTAGATGTAGACAGATCTCAGCATCAGAAATCACTGCTGGGAATTGTAAGCTGTTAAGGAGAGACCCATAAAGAATTAGAATTTGTGTGTGAGAGCCCATCCTCATGTGAGAACATGCTGAACCTTCTGGAGTCCTAGAGCAATTTGTAAGGATCATTTTCTTGTCATCCCCGTTCGGGGCAGGCACACCCTTTTGGATGACAGAGTTATTCTCTTCTAGGACTATTCTGCTGTTTGAATATTTTTAACGTTTGGTTCTCTTCTCCCACCCCATCCCCAACCCCCACTTGGTTTTTTGAGACTGAGTTTTCCTGTGTGGCCCTGGCTGTCCTGGAACACACTCTGTAGACTAGACTAGACTAGACCTCAATCTGCCTGCCTCTACCTCCCTGAACGCTGGGATTAAAGGTGGGTACCACCATACCCCCACTCTCAGCTTGGTGTTCTTAAATAATTGTTGCTGTTTGGTTGCTGCAAATGGCTTTGGACACTGCTGTGTAAAGTTACAGAGCCATCTGAGAACTGGCTCACACTTGGCAGGATCTAAAGAAGCCATAATAATGGAGCCTTTGTAGAAGCACTAACTGGGCTAAAATCTCTGAGGCAAGGCTCAGGATCATGGAATCTTAGGTGGAGGTTTTAGAAAGTGGCCCTGTTGTCTTCGGTTGGAAATGATGGCGGCAGGCATTGAAGGGACAGTTTGGGGCTATTGTTGCTGTGTAGGAAGAATTCTTTACTGTCTAAACTATCCTGATACATTTCATAAACTGCTAAGGAACATGAGATCTCAAGTGCAGAGTGGTTTCTGTAGATCTAAGCCAGCTTTCCCAGAGTCTCTGGGGACCTGCTCTTGTATACACACCACAGCCACTGCTGTGGCTTCTGATACACTTCATCATATGAGGAGGAGCTGTGGGACCTTTGAGTCTCAATTGAATGTCTCTGGACTATAGGCAAACCTAAGATTGCTCAGCCTCCAGTTAGAGAATCTTGAACACTGGGAAATATTTGGATATCTTTCATTAGATTTTTCTCCTGTGCCATGTTATTTAATCTCTACAGCTTTTGTAGAAATACCAAACTATTTTTCTCTTCCTTTTTTTTTTTTT
>NC_034598.1:23781294-23782589 GCF_900095145.1 Mus pahari
TTTTAAGATTTATTTATTTATTATATGTGAGTACACTGTAGCTGTCTTCAGACACACCAGAAGAGGGCATCAGATCTCATTACAGATGGTTGTGAACCACCAGGTGGTTGCTGGAATTTGAACTCTGGACGTTTGGAAGAACAGTCAGTGCTCTTAACCGCTGAGCCAGCTCTCCAGCCTCCTTGCTTAGTACCTTTCAAGGGCAGCCTTTCTCTGTGTGTCTTTTCGTTATTTGTAGAGACTTTCTTGCCATCAGAGATAAAGCACATTGTTTTTACCTTCTGTTATTATATGTTCTTCAGATATTATGTACCCTGTTTTAAAAGTCAGGGTCTCTCATTAGCCTGTGGCTTGCTGAGTAGTCTATGCTGGCTGAACAGTGAACCCCAGGGCTCTCCTCCTACAAGTATGTGTCACCATATTGGATCTTTTTTATGTGGGTTTTGGGTATCAGTCTTAGGTTCTCATGTTTACACAGTCAGTGTTTTACTGACTGAACCATTTTCCCATGTCTTCATTATTTTTCTTTTGCTGTGGAGAGATACCATGACCAAGGCAACTTATTTAAAAAACATTTAATTGGGGGCTTGTTTACAGTTTCAGAGGGTGAGTCCATTAAGGAGAATGGCGGTAGGCAGGCAGGCATGCTGCTGGAGCACTAGCTAAGAGCTTATATCAGATCCACAAGCAGTAGGCAGAGAGAGACTGGGCCTGACATGGACTTTTGAAACCTCCAAGCCTACCCCCAATACTATACCTTCTCTAACAAGGCCACACCTACCAGTCCTTCCTGAACAGACCACCACCTAGGAGCCAAAGAGTCAGTCATATGAGCCTATGAGGGAGGGCCATTCGCATTCAGACCACCACATGCGAACTACAGAAGCTTCTTTTGATTTGTTGCTTAGTCTGAATTTATTTTAATTGTCCAAAATAGGCAATAACTTATATTCCATAAAGAGTTGAAAAAGTAATCTTTTTGAATTGTCTCATAATCAGTGTTTTAATAACTTCCCAAAATTATTGCTTTTGTTTTATATTACAGCATTAGTATTGAATTATGTTAGGAATTTTCATAAGTATGAAAAGAGCATAATAAGAATTAACTTTTTTAAATGAGGCAGTGGTTACACATGCCTTTAATCCTAGCACTGGAGAGGCAGAGGCAATCAGATCTCTGTGAGTTTAAGGACAGTATTGTCTATAGAGTGAGTTCCAAGGCAGCCAGAGCTACACAGAAAAACCCTGTCTCAGGGAAAAATACACACACACACACACACACACACACACACACA
>NC_034598.1:23782600-23786524 GCF_900095145.1 Mus pahari
TGAGTTCCAAGGCAGCCAGAGCTACACAGAAAAACCCTGTCTCAGGGAAAAATACACACACACACACACACACACACACACACACACAAACAAACAAACAATTAACTTTTATGTAGCATTCTTTTTTTTTTTTTTTTTTTTTTGGTTTTTCAAGACAGGGTTTCTCTGTATAGGCCTGTCTATCCTGGAACTCACTTTGTAGACCAGGCTAGCATCAAACTCAGAAATCCGCCTGCCTCTGCCTCCCGAGTGCTGGGATTAAAGGCATGTACCACCACGCCTGGCTAATGTAACATTCTTTACATTCAAAAATTTGTTTCTTCATGTTTTAAATCATGCCTTTGCCTTCTATCTTCAGCTGATACTTGTATAAGATTAGACATACCCCTTGATTGTTATGGAATGTGGGGTCTTTTTAATTGAAAATCATTTTTGTAGACTATATTCTAATCACAGTTTCCTCTCCCACAACTGTGCCCAGACCTTCCCCGCCTCTTCACTTGCCCAACTCCACACCTTTCTCTCTCGTTAGAGTACAAATGAAAATAAATAAAGGAAAAATCACAAGAAACACATATAAAAATACATAAACAAAACCTAAAAAAACCCCACAAAATCAGAAACTACAACCTTCAAGTAAAAGACCAATAAACCAATTTTTCACTTATTAAATGTACTTCAAAGTCTTTTTATCAGTGCATATAATTTACAATGTAGAAAAAGGCACAAAGTTTAAGTACACAGGTTGATGATTATTTTTATGAATTGTGAACACATAGAGCAATGACTTTGAGTATGATCAATGTTAAAATATAGCCAGCGTCATATGCTTAGAGCCTTTTGATTCCAAGTTTATTTGTTTTATTATTTTTATGTATGTGTATATATGGTGTAGGGAGTGTCGAGTGTATGTAGGGAATACCTTATTCCTTCAGACAAGGCCTTTCCTGGGGCCTGTGTGGTTTTGCTCATTTGCCTAGACTGACTAACCAGCAAGCCCTGGGGATCCACCTGTCCCACCCCACTGCTGGGATTATAAGCGTAGGCTGTCGTGCTGACCTTTCTCTGTGGATGTCAGGGATCAGACTCAGGTCCATATGCTTGTACAGCTGGTGTGTTCCTAAGTCATCTCCCCAGCTCCCTACTTACTTAAAAGTCCGAGATAGCATGGCCTGGAACCTGCTAGTTATACCAGGCTGGCTTTGAACTTGATCCTTACTGCTTCTAAATGCTGGAATTATTTGTGTGGTAAGTACATATTTAGTTTTAAAATGTTGTTAAGCTACTGTGAATACTAATTTGAGTGATGTGGGTTTCTAATTTTGTTTGTTCCTTTGAGATGTAATTGTGGAGAACCTAGTCTCTGCTAGGTATGAGTAAAGGTACTGATAGTCCATATAGTATTTACTACTTATAGTAACTTGTACGGCTAGGTTACTGAGGAAAAGGCAGATCCCTCTGGGAACATGAGTGTCCAGCCTGAGAGACTCTGGGAAACTACACAGGAAATAACATCTAGACTGAGCCCCTAATGTGAGTAGAAATTATTCAAACAGGGCATTTAGGGAGGAAGGGCTGAAGGCAGGAGGCCAAGAGGAAAAAGAAAGCAGGATATGGAGATGAGCACAGCTGTGGTGCTGCCCTGGAGCCTGGGAATCTGGGAGGGGGAACCTCGGGAGTCCTGGAGCAGCAGAGGACAACAGGAATCTATTGCAAACAACACTAAGGAAGACTTTTTTGGAAAATAGTGGGATGGCTCCCAGAATTGAAGAAAGAGCTGAATACCAAAACTTTGAAGAAAGCAAACAACCAAGGCAATTCCAGGTCTTTCTGAAGTTCTTGTGGAATTTTTCTACAGGGCCTTAGTTAACTTGGTCTGGCTGCAGAGTCTTGTTTGCCACTTATATATCCCGGGTTTGAGAAATAGTCTGAGTAAGTTAAATTAGATCCACTGACCAAATCTAGAGCAGTCATGTAACCAGAAGCTGGCATCAGACTCTGTGTTGTCTTAAGTGGCTATTTGTTGTGTGATCAGGACAGCAAGATTTGAGAAGACAGTGTTTGGAGGCTTAGATAGCTATAAGTAGGTGGGTTGATGGAGCTTCAGAAGCCAGGAAGCCTGTTGCATTAATCCAAACAAGAGATGATATGCCAGACTCTTAAAAGGAATAAAGAAAACTTGCACTTTGGAGGTTAGTTAGAAACATTAAGGCACTGAACCAAGTCCCATGTTTCTGGCTTGGGCTAGAACTATTAAGTAAGCAGTGCTGTCTTCCACAAAGAGCTACTTTTTAAAAGAGTACTTCAGTTTCAAAGTATTGAGTTAGAATACATTTAAGTTAAGAACATTTGGATTAGAGTTGTTCTGCTATGAAGTATTGCTAGAAGTCAGACAGCCCTCAGAGCCATTACCTATGGGCTCTTGTCAGGTCCCAAGGAAACTCAGGATAAAAGGCTAACTAAGGTGCCTATTAGCAAAACAAAGTGTGCACTGGCCACTGAGCTCATTGTGTACCTGTGGCTCCTCTCTGCTCTCTGCTCTTCCACACTCATCCCCCACCCTAAACCTCTCTAGCTCAGGGGCTTTGTTCCCCCAGTTTCAGATCCTTTTAAAAACCTGCCATTTCAGCCATGTGCTTTCTTGGATCTCTCTTGGCCCCATCTCCTCTTCCTCTCTTGCTCTTTCCCAGTCTCTCCCCTCTCATGGCCGAGTCTATTCTGCTGGTCGTGTTCAATCTGCCACTTTCTTTCTTTGCTCTGGATTCTTCAAGACGTGCTAGGATTTAGCTCTGGAAGTACAAGAGGGTGGGGGTAGTTAGGGCCAGGACATGCAGCAAAGATCACACCACACAGCAGAACTCATGCAAGAGATTTATTGGGATGGGAAGTAAAAGGCCATCTGGTGGAGGGGGGTGAGGTTGGGTGGAGACAGACAGAGACAAAGAGACAGAGAACGTGAGAGAGAAAAACTCAAGAAGAGTCAGAGCAAGTCTCTGCCCTTAAAGGAACTTCATGGGAGAACAAAGAACTTCTAAGTGTGGAAATTTTCCACCCGTGATTGCAGAAAAAAACCCCTGAGACCTCAATGCTCCTTCAGAAAGAGAATTCTTTTCTGTAAGGCGACCAGCCTCCTCACCTGTTTCCTAAGCTTAGACTTAAATAAAGTTTATCTCCTCCATCAGTTATGTCTTCTGCTTTAGAACAAAACAAATTAGGAAGTAGGACCTTCAACACAGATTGAGGATGTCCTTGATTAAAAAGCTAAATTGTAGTTTGAATGTTTTGGCTATGACTAGTAATGAGTAGCTGTTATCTTGTTAAATGAGTTCATTCAGATCCTAACTAAGGGGTTCCTTCAGATATTTTGGTCAGTGCTTTTGCCAATAGGTAGCTTAATAGCCTTAAAAATCCTCTGGTCTCAGTAGTGGTTTTAGACATATGTTCGAGTCACAAAGAAAGAGACCACTACTCCAACTGAAGTGTCAAACACTTGACAAGGCAAACTTTACTCTTGATTAAGAGAGTGTGCTGGGAACACACCAAGATAGTAAGCAAAGGTTTCATTGGATGGGAAGGATTTAAACAGTTTCATAAAATTCTTACGAAGTGGAAGAGATAAAAGTATTTTAGTTCTTTGTCTTAAACACAAGTTTTATAGTATTTGATAAAAAATTCATATTTGCTATTTATTACAGTGAGACCAGAACTGTTTCTTAAGGAAAAGGCAGGAACTTTTGGGAGCACTATTTAGACACCATAACCATTAAGTAGGCTAGGGTCAGAGGTACTGAATGTCATGCCTAGGGTTTTTGTAATGGTTAAAAATAAAAAGACAGGAAAGAAAAGGAAAGGGGAATAAAAGGAAGCCATATAATTATCTGAGCAAATTATCTGAGCATAGAACCTAACAGTAATCATAAAGTA
>NC_034598.1:23787288-23789304 GCF_900095145.1 Mus pahari
GGGGGGGGGCATTTGTTTACATAAGCAGACCAGTTACCAGAAACTAAGATAAGTTAGCTGGGCATCTTGACCTCAGGTTCCTAGAATAGAGTTGGATAATTTTCCATAGGGCTTCTCATCAAGGAGATCAAATCATAATTAAACCTAAAATGGCCTCAGCAAGAATACCAGATGAAGGAACCTCTGCACTGTCTTGTCCTGTCACAAATTAAATTAACATTTTCTCAGGTGATGTAGGGCAGAGGACCAGGAAAAGGGTGCACAAGATGCAGGGACAATTAAGATAAAGTTGTTGGGTTCTAAGGATGAGGATCAAAGAGAAGAGTATATCTAACCTAGGGATGAATGTCAGTGGTAGGGTGTTTGCCTAAAAGAGTGAAAGACTGTTGTGTTCAGGAGAGGTGAGGGAAGGTTGATTAGGTAAGTTACTGAATGTTGTATAGCAGCTGAGTTTTCCTTGGGTGACTTTAAAGCCATATAACTTCTCTCTCTGCTTTGGTTTCCTCTACAAGGAAAGACAGCAACTTCAGCCTATCTAAGCTTTATTATATTTATTATATATGCCAGGCATAGGTTGTAAGGGTCTATGATTCACAGAAGAATGATACCCTGGACTAAAATAGTATGTAAATGCAAAGAGTGTTTTATTCTGCAGAAGTCCAGCATTGTGGGGTCTCCCACTACCAAGATAGAGAGACCCTGAAATGAACTTGCAGGCCCAATTTATAGCACATTAGGGGAATTCCAGGTAGGTGGTCTTATCTTGCTGTATCTCTAAGGACATTCCATTACAGAGGCCTGGGAGCTGGCTGGAAACTGCTGACCCATTGTCCTTGCTTCAGGCCAAGTGGTGGGGCAGTTTCTGATTAGCTACCTGAAGCTTGGGTTTTTAGGCCTTAACTCCTAAACTGCCAATTGGAAGTCTGTCTTCAGCCTAGCCTTCTCAAGGTGTAACAGAGAAATGAGTAGGATTCTAGTTCTGTCCCCAAGGAAGTTAAGAAAGCATTCTAAACAGGGCTTGGCAGGAATGGGACAAGTTTTCTGAAATCCTGATGTTCCAGCTATGTTGACCTGAGATGTTAGCAAAAGGAAGATGAGAAATCTTTCAATGAGTACAGAAACAGGAGCTTTGAGATGAGGGCCTGTATACTTGTAGATGAGGTCTTGGGGAACGGGGTAGAGCCAGGTAATATTGTAAGCTGTATTTCTGCTTTGTCTTCAGTGGTAAGCCATTGGAGGACTTAGCAGGATAATGACACCAGGTCGCTTAGAAAGAGATCATTTGTAGTTGAATCTGTTGGATATAATCAAAGGAACAAGACTGGAGGCGGGGAAATATATTTGTGAAGCTCTGGCAACAGATAATGAAGGTTGGCCAATGGCAGGAGTTAAGTGGGAGTGACAGGGACAAATCTGAGAGCTAGCAGCAGATGATATGATGACAAGAAGTCACGAGTCATTGTGGGGATTTCTAGCTGGGGTGATTGGTGATTGGTTAAGTAATGTTTGAGAGAAGACACACTAAAAGAAAGAATTGTATTTAAGATAATGAGGGGGTGAATGGCTTATTTTAAGCATTAGGACCTTGATTTATCTTTGAGAAGAATTGAATTGTTTGGATTATGTGGTGGTATAAATGAAAATGGCTCCCCATAGGCTCTTGTATTTGAATATTTTACCCCCATTGATGTAACTGTTGGGGGAAGACCTAGGATGTGTGGCCTTATTGAAGGAGGTGTGTCACTGGGGTTGGATTTTGAGGTTTCAAAAAGTTCAAGCCATTCTGCCTTGTACTTAATGATCAGATGTAACTCTCAGCTACTGCTTTGGTGCCATACCTGTGATAGATTTCTGAGGCAGCATAAAGAGACAGGAGGTGGCGCAGGCCTTTAATCCCAGCACTTGGGAGGCAGAGGCAGGTGGATTTCTGAGTTCGAGCCCAGCCTGGTCTACAGAGTGAGTTTCAGGACAGCCAAAGCTATGCAGAGAAACCCTCTCAGGGGAAAGAAAGAAAAA
>NC_034598.1:23791005-23827986 GCF_900095145.1 Mus pahari
AAAAAAACAAAAAAAAAGAAGTTGGCATCATCTGCTATGAGAAACATGATGCTGATGCTGAGAAGACCCTTGAGGATGGTGAAGTAGGTGGTTCGGAATGGGAAACATACTTGGCTTCCAGATGAGACTGACAGGGCCTGCTCAAAAGTAGAGAAGAAAACAATGCCAGTCATTTCAGCATGCTCATGCTGTGGAGCACTACACAGCTGTGGAATCAGCTGCCTAGAAGTAGACTCCAACCTAAATGGTGAACGAAATGGGAAGGAGGCCTGAGGAAGTAGGGCTTCGCATTGTAAAGCCAGTGGTAGAAATATGATAAGAAATGGTGTGTAGAGGCAGAAACTTCACAGCTGTGCTGCTAGTTGATAGGAAGCTCTCTCTGGGTGTTTGATCTCTGAGGATTAGAGTGAGAAAGGAGGAGCTAGTGACACCTGTGAGGACATATGTAGAGGCCTAGGAGTTCTCTTCCTGGCACCCAGCTGTCTCTGGTGGAAACTGGGGTGATGGTGGCAGCAGCGGAGGGTGGAGTGGGGGTGGGAAGCTGTGCTTTTTAATTCTCACTTCTGCCTTCTGTAGTCTGCTGTTAGAATTGGGTTTTACACCATGAAAATGAAGCCTGTTTGTGTATCTTCCCAGGAATACAGAGCCCAGAGTTCTGGAACTTACTCTGCCTAAGCTTGCCTGACATGAGTCTGCCTGTCCGAGCACTGGGCTCTTCCCTGGAAGAGGGACTGCCCACGACATCTTTCAGTTCTGCCTGTTTGCTTCCTACCAGCTCTAATGATTGCCAGCATCTAGTGTCTGAAATGTTGGGTAAAAAAAGCAATGAATTGCTTTCCTATTCTTTTGAGATTAACCCCAGGCCTTAGAACTTAGATAGCACCACCCTAAAAGCAACTTCTTTATAATAAAGGCCAAACAATTTCTTGTTGTATTCCCAGTATGTCAAGACAGTAATGCAAGAGGAAGGCAGGCTACGTTTCTCCTGTTTTTCCTCAGCCTCAACAAAAAAAAAATCCCCTATTCTTCAGTGGAAACTTAGCATCAAGGGGGTCTCGAGAGATGACTGAGTCAGGCTTGTGAGTCCTGAGCACTCTGACCTGTTCCTCTTCTGTGCTGTGTGTGTCTAGGGTGTCTGCAGTAGAAAAAACAAACAAACAACAAAACAGTTTCTGTTGTTGGGCTAGCCTGTGCCCAGCATCCTGGTCTCTAAGCTACAGGTGGCACTGATAGAGTTGTCATGAACATCCAACTTCATCTGTGCTGATTAGTTACTGACGGTTGTTTTAAAATAGTTGCCTCCACATTACAAGTGGTTAAATGTTAGCTTCTTAAGAATACAAGATAGCTCTGCAGGATATGAGTTATGACATTTAGGGTGTTGACTTATATTGCTTCAGAACTGTGGAGTTTTTGAGTAATACACCATGTTACATGATTTGACTAAAAAAAAAAAAAGCCTCAAGTTGGTTTCATTGGCTTAAATATAGTTCAAAGCAGTAGACACAGCTCAGACGAGGAAGTGCTGTACAATCAAGGAAGTAAGAGCCTTTAAAGATAATTTGCTTTCATGGACATGGCTGTTCAAGTTCTGATAAATGACTTGAAATAAGAGTAGAAGTACTGGAATAGAGAGAGGAGTGTGGGGACCCTGAGTGTGACAACCTCCAAGTCTCTGCTGACTTTGCAGAGGTGGGCTTGTGTGGGTAAACTGACGGACTGGCGGAGGAGAAGAAAAGGACCTGACACCACGAACTAGCACCATACAGGGTATTATTTTATTTCTGCATTTGTATTCTGTTTCACCTATCTTTGTCAGGTATTTAAAATATAAAAGGTATTTGTTTAAATTCTCAAGGGCCTTTTTGTCCTTGCTATGTTAGGAAAGATACCATGATAACTAGTCAAAAAAATTGTTCTTATTTATTAACCTGTAACTTAAAAGAAAAAAGGAGGCCATTCTTTGGTTTGGTTTAATTTTTCATTTTAGGGAAAGGATCGTGAGTAAGTCACAACCTTTAACTGTGCTAATTAAAATCTCCCTTCAGCAGAGATCAGTGGTTTTGAGTCTCTATAGATACGTGTGTGATGATTGACTGCATTTGAACGTAACTTAATGGTCCTGTGGTTTCAGAGGGAAGGGCACTGTAAAAACGGCAACTGTGCTCTGGGTTTGGCATCAGGCATTTTAGGTCCGGTGCAGAATTACACTGGGAAAGACTGGAGTCATGCTTTTTTGGTATTGTGTTATATTAATTTTTTGTTTGTTTGTTTTGATTTTTCAAAACACAGTTTCTCTGTGTAGCCCTGGCTGTCCTGGGCCTGGCTCTGTAAACCAGGTCGGCCTCAGAGTCAGAGATCACCTGCCCCTGGCTCCTGGATGCTGGAGGTGAACGCTTGTGCAGCCACACCCGTCATGTTACATTAGGTTTTAGCCATAAATTGTGCCTGTGATCTTTGAAAAGAGAAATGTACTGTTTTTATATTTAGTCCTTGCTGTCCACAACTAATCAAAGAATTGTTCTCTATTCATTAACTTGTAAAACTGTTTAAAAGAAAAAAGTAGACCATTATTTTGTTTTGTTTTGCCTGTCTTTTCTATTTATTTATTTATTTATTTATTTTTGGGGTGGTGGTGGAGTGTTTTGAGTCAGGGTTTCTCTGTATAGCCCTAGCTGTCCTTGAACTCACTCTGTAGACCAGGCAGGCCTCGAACTCAGAAATCCACCTGCCTCTGCCTCCTGAGTGCTGGGATTTAAGATGTGCGCCACCAAGCCCAGCCTATTCATTTTTCTCTATCACCAAGCTATAACTCCTGATGTGGCCATTTTTAAATTTGGGAATTAGCACTGAACTATTAGTAAATGACTTGAGAAAATGTGTAGCAGCCATATTTTTTTCCCTCTTTGAGTCAAGGTCTTATGTAGCCCAGGCTGCCTTAGATTTGTTAATGTAGCTGAGAATGACCTTGATCTTCCTGCCCTTACCTCTCAAGTGCTAGGATTACAGCAGGTACCACTGCAACCATTTCATGAGTGCAGGGCTTCATGTATGCTAGGAAAGCATGCTTCAACAGGGTCATATCTCCATCCCAGTAGTCATAATTTGCAAGTTATTATTCACTAATGCATAGACCCAAGTGTGTGTGTGTATCTGAAAGGGATGTGATAGGTGGTGGAATGGATAAATAAAACAACTATGGGAGTGATGATGTTTGCTTAGGAAGAATGCCCTGTCCTCCCTTTGAGTGAATTATTTGGAAACAATTTGAGTGGAGAAGAAGGGAAAAGGATTGGAATACAATCCTATAATATGATCCCAAGATCCCTAAGTTAGCTACTGAAACACACACACAGAAATCAAGAACACACTATTGCTAAATGCTGTTTTAGGCCTTATCAACCTAACAGGGGGATTTCCTTTGGCCACATTATAGATGAAGCATTTTGACCTCCAAGTGAAGAAACTTGTCAAACTAACAAGAGACCAGGTAGAATTCTGATCTAGGCAGCCTCCCCATCCCCTTGCTGCATGATAAGAAGTGAAAAGATGGGAGGATTCCTTTTTCTGAATTTGTATATGGTCAGCTGAGTTTCCAGTGCCTCTTCCAAGTCCATTCAGTAATTGGGGCTTGTTAACTACATATTGAGTGATGTAACATGAGCCCCATATGCACATCAAGTTTTTTAGTAGTAGTATTCAAAATGCAAAGAAAAGGGTATAGGTGAAATAATTTTCATAATATACTTATTTAGCTCAGTATGTCAAACTGACAAGCTATATAGATGGGTAAGTGGCCAATAATAAGTATTTTTAAATTATTAAGATAGATTGGGAAGAAAGGTCCCTAGGTCTTGCAAACTTTATATGACCCAGTACAGAGGAATGCCAGGGCCAAGAAGTGGGAGTGGGTGGGTAGGGGAGCAGGGCAGAGGGGGGGGGTATAGAGAACTTTCAGGATAGCACTTGAAATGTAAATAAAGAAAATATCTAACAAAATAAAAAAATATTAAGCTAGTCTGCTCTATATTCTTATACTACAGCACATCTCAATTCAGATTAGTTACATTTTAAGTTGAACCGTGGTATGTGGCTACAAATTAAAAAAACATAACTCCAAGAAAAAGACAGTCATCCTACAACAGAGAGCCTGCTTTAAAGCCTTTGTGACCATGGGAGCAGCTTTCCCTAACTTGATAGCTCTGGAGGAAAGGTCCCCTACCGAGAAGGCTGGGCTGCTCTGCAAGGAAAGAGTTTGACCATATCAAATAGACAATAGACCTTCCGCCTGAGGACTATTTATAGAGAGCTAAGTCTGAACCCCTTTATCACCCCCACCAGAAACAACCTCAGGAAAACCACACTGTTGGCTCTTAGATACTGAACTATATTTGGGGTAGCGGAGTGTGTGTGCTGGAGAGTCTAGCTGAGTCCAGTCAAGGCTGGAAACCACAGCCTTTGATGTATGTGTCAGTGTTGTTGCCTAAGGTTTTCCTCCTCGTGTTGTTTTGAGGTGGAAACGGTAATGTCTGCCTAAGAAGAGAAATTCGAACAAACTACTGTATAAGGAAATGTCCAGCCCTTACTCTGCCTGGAGCGATGTAAATGACAGTTGCAAGCCATCTCCTTCGGAGATCATCTTGCATTTATAAGTTCTCCAGTCAGTCCAGCCATGTTTTTTACTCTAAGAAAGGTTGGCATTTCTCTTTCATCTTCTTGCTCCGGTGGCTCTTGTTCCTTTGTCTTTGACTCACTGAACCTCTCTCTTTTCCAATTATATTTACTGTTTGGGGTTTGATTTTTTAGTTGTTTTGTAGTAT
Source organism: Mus pahari (assembly GCF_900095145.1). Lineage (NCBI taxonomy): Eukaryota > Metazoa > Chordata > Mammalia > Rodentia > Muridae > Mus > Mus pahari. The sequence goes on from NC_034598.1 coordinate 23,795,826, forward strand.
TGGTATAAAAACAAACAAACAAACAAACCAAAAATCCAGCTCTCACCTTAAAGGAAAGAAAGATAGCTTTTTTTTTTTTTTCTTTTCTGGAGTCATTTTAAGTGACCATAGCTCGGGGAAAACAGATTTAGGTTACTGTAGTTTTATACTGTTACAAAACAAAGAAAATTAGAAATCAGGACAAGGGGGTTGCAACATGATGAGGGAAGCTTGTCTATAGGCCTAAGATTCTGATGACATTCTTAGCTTTTGGGTCAGAGGGCGCTAACAGTCTGCTAAATTAATAGATTCCAAAAGCTTTTTTATCTGTTAGTCACAAGATGTTAGTTCTGGAATAGAGGCAGGCAAGGAATGGTTGTTGGGAGATGGAAAGAGACCTAATGCTAGCCCAAGATAAGGTAATTATTTCTTGGACCATCAGTCAATTAGTCTTTAAAGGCAACTTCTTTCCCGGAGTTCTTATTCACAGTAGTAAACTACCTACAAAGAACTTGAGTCTTGCTTATGCTTCTCTTAAGAGTGGGACATTTAACTGGTTAAAAGCATGACGAGATCAGGTGGGGTGGTTCAGAAGTTCTAGGTAAACCTAGCAAAGGTTGGCGGTGGGGGCTCAGATAACATACAAGAAAATTATATGAAGCTCCTAGTGGTTATATAAGCAATAAACAGTTGCTGAGGGAGTAAAGACTGATGGATGTCGCCTGTGTCCTGGACAGCTCTTTACACAAACATACATGTTCTTGGGAGTTAGAGGTGAGTTGGTCCAGAGTCAACAACACAGACTCAGGGAGCAAGTAAGAATGCGGCAGCAAGCTCACCTGAGCACTGCCGCAAGCTCCTTTAATACCCTCCACCCGCCCCCTATTGGTCCCAAGAAAGCATCTCTTCTAAACAGCAGTTCCTGATTGGCTGGCATTGTTTGCACCAGCAAACCTTGCTCTCTCAGACAGTCCTCAATTGGGTCCTCCTGCAGGAGATGCTTTTGCAGCCCCCAATGTTTACATAGAGGCAGCCCCGCTCTTCCTGCTACAGGTGAAACATCCAGTAATAGAGCTTTAGTCCATTTCACGCACACTCTGTAAGTAGCTCCAATAAACTCTTGTTGAGCCACTTTGGTCTACCTTGAGTACCTATTTGGAGTAAATTCTGTAGTTTGCCATTTGAAGTTTACTTTTAATTTAACACACTTGATGTGTGTTTGATACCCATGGAGGCCAGAAGGGAGTGTTGCATCCCCTGGCACTGAAGTTACAGACAGTTGTGAGCTGTCATGTGGCTACTAGAAATCCATCCGGGACCTCTGGAATAGTAGCTGGGCCATCTGCCTGCTCCCATTGGAGTGATGTGTAGGTTCAGGAATAGTAAGCAGACTTGCGCTGTTGTACAGCTCTCCTCAGCATGCCCCTCCAGAGCGCTGCAGCTTCCCACACTCAGACACTGCTTGGGACTGGTACCTACCTTTTATCTTTATGTATTTGGTTGTAATAGATACCTCCAGAAAGTGGAAACATGCAGTATTTGTCCCGTGGGAACCTGGTTTGGGTTTTTGTTTTTAATTTGGTGTAGAAAGGTCTTCAAGGTCCACCCACGAATTACATGTGAGAATTGCCTTTCTTACAAGGCAGTCATATTCCATCATTTTTATGTAGCACATTTTACTTATTCATTCTTATGTTGTTGGAACCTTTTAGATTTTTTTTTTCTTCCTTAGGCAGATCTTAACTATAAACTGCTCTTGAACTCACTGTAACCCAGCCCTCACCCCACACTTCAGCTTTCTGAGTGCTGGGATTACAGGTGTATGGCTTTTAGCTATTGAATTCTTCTCACCTTAGTGGATTCATATGAGTCTTTGAACAAATTTTAATTTCGGCTTTTGTGAATGATGCTGCCTGGGGAAAATGGTGGGCAACTATCTCTAAGTCTAAGAACTCTGGAGTATTATCCAGAAGTAGAATCCCTGAGAACAGTGGTCGATTTTCTGTTTCATTTTGTTTAATAATGGGTGGGATTAATAATCTCATTATAGGTTTTTTTTTTTTTCCAGAATATCTTTCTCTGCACCTGTTTCTTTTTTGTTTTTTCCAGACAGGGTTTCTCTGTGTAGCCCTGGCTGTCCTGGAACCCAGGCTGGCCTCAAACTCAGAAATCCGCCTGCCTCTGCCTCCCAAGTGCTGGGATCAAAGGCGTGCGCCACCACTGCCTAGCTTCTGCACCTGTTTCTTATTCTATTAAGAAGCTAAGCCCATTTTGTTTAGCTCTTTTGCCCATTTTTGTTGTTGTTGTTATTGTCTTATCTGGTTGTTGGTGTAGAATGGATGTATTCTAGGTAGCAATCCCTTCTAATATACATGACTTTCAGATACGTCTTCCAAGCCTATCGGTTGTCAGTGTTGGGAACTGAGCAGGGCCCAGGAAGAGCTCTCAACTGCTCAGCCCTCTCTCTAGCCCTTAAAAAAATTGTTTTAAAATTATGATAACTGATACAGATGAATGACTTGCCTTGTGATACCTTGTGGTTTATGTACACATTTTTTACTGTACAAATCAGCTAAGCACCAGTCTCCTCAATCTCATCATTTCCTTATTTTTACTATTTTTTTATTAGCACACAAAGTGATGGGTTTTATTGTGGCATTTTCATTCACGCTTGGTTTTTCTGATCCTCCTGTTCATCCCCTTCCCTTGTGATCCTCCTCCATGCACGTTCACTTTCTCCAGTAACCTTGTCTGCTTTGACGTCATATGTATATCATATGTATTCTGTTTTCCTCCTTTCCCCCACTACCTTTTCCTCCCTGCTTCCCCACTGTATTTGAAGTCACTCAGTGGTGGGCTTGGGGGTTGTCTGGTGACATCTATCGGTATTTATCAAATTGGATGCACTCGAGCTGTGTGTGCAAGGGTTTTAGAATTAGGATATCCTTTGATGGACTGTTTACCTCAGTACTGGTACACCATCTGGTTTGAACATGTGCAGGTCTTATGCATGGTTGGCACAGTGTCTGTGAGTTTGTATGTGCATCAGTTCTGTCGTCTAGAAGACAGACACTGTTTTTCCTCTGTGCAACAATCTATGACATATTCTGGCTCTTAAAATCTTTTCCTTCCTCTTCCCCATAGATCCTTGAGCCTCGAGGGGATGGGTTTGATGAAAACATCCCATATAGAACTGAGTTGCGCAGTCTCTCGGTCTTTAGCACACTGTCTAGTCGTGGCTCTCTTTGTTAGATCCCAGCTACTGCAAGAAGACGCTTCTTGGGTATTGGTTGAGCAAGACATTGATCTATAGGTTAGGAGTCGTTTTACTGTTGTGTTCCTTTAGTGTAATAATAGTAGTAGATTTTCTTTTAGACTGGTGAAGCCTCAGCTTCTTGGTGACATAAGCTTTGTCCAGGTTCATCTCATGGAGTGGGCCTTAAATCCAATCTAAAAGTGTTTGGGATACTTCCATAGTTGACTGTGGGTTTGTAGTAAATCTCCTTTATTGTTTTGAGATATGTCTTTTGTTTCTCTGTTCTCTCCGGGTTGTTTATCATGAAGAGATGTTGGATTTTATCAAAGGCCTTTTCTCCATCTAGTGAGATGATCCTGTAGATTTTGTCTTTCAGTCTGTTTATGTGGTGGATTACATTTATCGATTTATGATGTTGAACCATCCCTGCACCTCTGGAATGAAGCTAACATGATAGATAGTCTTTTTTTTTTTTTAAGATTTAATTACTATTATGTTTAAATATACTGTAGCTGTCTTCAGACACGACAGAAGAGGACATCAAATCTCGCTACAGATGGTTGTGAGTCACCATGTGGTTGCTGGGATCTGAACTCAGGACCCTCAGAAGAGCAGTCAGCACTCCTAACCGCTGAACCATCTCTCCAGCCCCTAGATAGTCTTTTGATGTGTTCTTCTATTTGATTTTCAAGTATTTTGTTGAGGATTTTTGCATCTATATTCATAGAGGATATTAGTCTATTACTTTATTTTATTTTTGGTTGGCTCTTTGTGTGGTTTAGGTATCAGGGCAATAGTGGCTTTATTAAAGGAATTAGGAAATGCTCTTTCAGTTTTTATTTTGTTGAATAATTTGAGGAGTGTTGATATTCTTTATTTTGAAGGTCTGGTAGAATTCTCAATGAATCCATCTGGCCATAGATTTTTTTTTTTGATTGGGAGACTTTATTTTACAAGTGGTCATGGGACTATTTAAGTGACTTATTTGATTTTATTTAAATTAGTAGGTTGTATATATCACGGAATTCATCCATTTTATTTAGGTTTTCTAGTTTGGTGCAATACAGATATTTACTCTTTTTTTTTTTTTTTTAATTTGTATGAGTGTGTTTTGCCTGCCTGTATATGTGTACCACATGCATGCGGTGCCCACAGAGGCCATCAGATCCCCTAAGATTGAAGCAGTAGATGCTTGTGAGCTATTATGTAGATGCTAAGAGTTGAACTTGAGTCCTCTGGAAAAGCAATTTGGGCTCTTAATCATTGAGCTATATCTCTCCAGCCCTAAGAATACAAAAGGCTTTATGATTCTTTGAAATTACTTTGTATCTATTGTAATGTGCTTCTTTTCATCTCTATTTTTATTGATTTGGGACTTTCCTTTCTTAGTTAATGTGGCTAATGGCTTGTCAATTTTGGTGATTTTTCTCAAAGAACCAACTTTTTATTTCATTGAATTTCTGTATTTTGTTGTAGTTTCTTTTTTCTTCCTCTCTCTCTTTTTTTTTAAAAGATTTATTTATGGGCTGGTGAGATGGCTCAGCTGGTAAGAGCACCCAACTGCTCTTCTGAAGGTCCTGAGTTCAAATCCCAGCAACCACATGGTGGCTCACAACCATCCGTAACGAGATCTGACACCCTCTTCTGGAGTGTCTGAAGACAGCTACAGTGTACTTACATATAATAAATAAATAAATAAATCTTTAAAAAAAAGATTTATTTATTATATATAGTGTTCTTCCTGCATGTATGTCTGTATATCAGAAGAGGGTAACAGATATCATTATATATTTTGTGAGCCACCAAGTGGTTGCTGGGAATTGAACTCCAACCCTCTAAGGAGAGCAGTTTCGGTCAGTCTTGGAGAAAGTTTTATGAGGTGCTGAGAAGAACACATATTTTTTTAGTGTTGGGATGGAGTGCTCTGTAGATGTATGGTAGGTCCATTTGATATAACTCTGTTTAGATGACTATATGAAGGCTAAAATGTGATTTTTTTGCTGTAATAGTATTTCTTTTATCAACTTGTGCACCTTTGTACTTGGCACATAATGTTTTGAATCTTGGTGAACTTCTCTCTCTTTCTCTCTCTCTCTCTCTCTCTCTCTCTCTCTCTCTCTCTCTTTTTTTTTTTTTTTTTTTTTTTTTTTCGAGACAGGGTTTCTCTGTGTAGACCTGGCTGTCCTGGAACTCACTCTTTAGGCCAGGCTGGCCTCGAACCCAGAAATTCTCCTGCCTCTGCCTCCCAAGTGCTGGAATTAAAGGCATGCACCACCATGCCCGGCGAACTTTTCTTTTAATGTGTATGTAGTGTCCTTTCCTGTCTCTTTTGATTAGTTTTTGTTTGAAACTATTTTGTCAGATATAAAAAAAAATAGCTACACCTGTTTGCTTCTTGGGCATATTTTCTTGGAACACTGTTTTCCATACTTTTACCCTAAATTTAGTATTAATCTTTCCTTGACAGAGAGATGTGCTTCTTGGAAATAGCAGAAATATGGATCCTGTTTTCTGACCAATCTGTTAGTCTGTGTTTTTTTAATTGGAAAAATTGAGATTATTAATATTGGGAGTTATCAGTAAGCAGTGTTGATTACTTCCTGTTGCTTTGTTGTTGTGATGGCGGTTTTAATCCTGTGGGGTCTCTAGTCCTCCTGTCTAGGATGTAGTTAACCTCTTCAGACTAAAGGTTCCCTTTACTGTTTTCCGTAGAGCTGGATTTGTTGATAGACATTGCTTACATTTTGTATTCTCATGTAATACTTTTCTTCTTCTTTTTTTTAATCAGTTGTGATTGATGGCCTTTCTGGTTATAGTAGTCTCCCAGCACCCACATGGTGGCTCGACTGTCTATAACTCCAGTACCAAAGAATCTAATGCTGTCTTTTGGCCTCTGCAGGCAGCAGTCATGCACATGGTTTATGCGTATATATGCAAACAAATACATAAAAAGAAAAAAGTTAAAAAGAAATAGGAATAAAGGGGATAAAGACAGGGACAGGGCAGGGCTGAGAGGCAAGGAGGAAGGAGAAACTGGATGTAAAGTTAATTGATTAATTAATTAGTAAAAATAATCAAAGACATATAGGAACTTCACAGAAAAAAAAGGCCCCCAAAAGAACATACATACAAAAAGAAAATCTCTCCAAACATAGGAGAGAGAGTATGCATTTGTGTGCATACCTGTGAAATGGGTAGAGGCCAGCCTTTAGTATCTGGTATTCCCCCTGTAATTGTACGCCTTATTTTTTGAGAAGTGTCTTTCACTGAATCTGGAGTTTGCTGTTTCCTAGACTACCTGGCCAGCACACCCCCAGCATCCCTCTGTCTCCATCCTTAACTCCTCCTCGGTGCTGGAACTAACAGCTGTGTGCTGGCACATCTAGCTTCTACAATGGCTATTAGGAATCCATACTGAGGTCTTTTTTGTTGTAGTTTGTTTGTTCGTTTGTTTTTTTGAGACAGAGTTTCTCTGGCTGTCCTGAAATTCCATCTGTAGACCAGGCAGTGCTCAAGCTCAGAGGTCCATACTCAGATCTTAATGCTTGAACAGCAAGCACTTTTCCTACCGAGCCGTCTTCCTAGATCTATGATGATTGCGCTTCTTATTTTTTACATTAAATTTATTTATTTGTATGTGTGTAGGGGAGCATAAGGGGTACAGCATGAGTGTAGAGGTCAGAGAAGTACCTCTCTTCCAACATATGAATTCTGACACTAAACGAGTCACCAGACCTGGAAGTATGCACCTTTTTCACACGAGCTGTCTCACTGGATTTCTTTTCTATAAAGCCTCCTATTAAGTGGAACACTTAAAATGTTATTTCTTGATCATTGAAAAGTAGCAGATTCACAAACCGCCACCAGAGGGTGCTGTTTCATATCAGTGGCTGGATTAAGTACTTAGTTGTGTTTGCCTTTACACAAACAGTTCCTTTCCTACATTACTGAATGTTTTTGTACACTTTTTTGGGTTTTTTTTTCTGTCCACAATGCAAAGAAATGTTGTTTGAATTCTCACATAAATTCTGTAAACTGCAAATTAAGTTATCTTTAGTTTTTATTTTATGTCCATTGGTATTTTGCCTGCATATATGTCTGTGTGAAGATCTTAGATCCCTTAGGTCCCCTGGAGCTGGAGTTGCAGACAGTTGTAAGCTGCCATGTGCTTGCTGGGAATTGAACCTAGGTTCTCATTGGAAGAGCTGTCAGTGTTCTTAACTGCTAAGCCATATCTCCAGCCTACAGATTAACTTCTAAGTAGTCCCTTTGGTATTCTTATTTACTGTCAATTGTTTGTTTTTTATCATCATCATACCAACTCATTGATATCTGCTCTATAAAAGTCAGTGTGCTAAGAATCTTATGAATGTTGAACTTTTCTTTCTTTTTTTTTTTTTTTGTAATTTTGTTCTAGCCAGGCACAACACACCTTTATTCCTACCACTCAGGAGACAGAGACAGGACGAGTTCCAGATCAGCCAACTTTGTTTCAAAATAAATAAATCAAACAGAGTTTTACTACATAGGCCCAGTTTCTGATTCTTGACCTCCTGAGTGCTGGAGTTAGGTGTAAACAGCACCACACCCTGTTAAATGTGTTTTAGACCCAGAGACTTGAGCAGTTTTGTTTTTGCATTGAAGCGGTCTTCAAGGTTGCCTGGCTGGTCTTGCCACTGAACTTCACCTGTTACCTCTGCAGTAGTCCTAGACGGTGTACCAGTTACACTACATAGTTAGGTAGCTGCTGCAAGCTCCTCCTGCCAGTCAGTCTGCCAGTGTACAATTCATGGAATACTAAAATAGATACTGACTTTCCCCGTACAGTAGATTGTAAGGTAACCCCCCTCAGGTGGGTCATGGATGTGATTTGAAACTCTTAGAAGCTCTTTCTACCCCAAAATAAATTTTGCCATGGTTCAGTTTCTTTGTTTCTAGTCACAATATGACTACCAAGTGAAGATGTTTTGTGAGGAATTTGTAGTTTTAAAAATTAATACTTTTTATGTTAAATTAATTTATGGTTTGTGGGGGTTTTGTTTTGTTTTTGTTTTTGTTTTTTGCCAAACTTTAGTAGAATAGAAGTTACTGTTTTATGTCCTAGGGAAAAAATATGTTTAATTAGTGCTGTGTTTGGGAGGAGAGATTGAAGCTGAGGTCTCTAGCTACTGAACATTCTATGTCAGATAACACTGCTAGTTTGGAAATTTATTTAGGATTAATTAAGCCTTGTTCACTGGATACCAGAAGCCTTGGGGGGGGGGTATGACTCATTTAAGGAAAAGGAGGAAGTTTCTATTCCCCAAGAGGAGTAGGCTTTTTTGGGGGCGGGGGTTGGTTGGGTTCTGGGTTGTTGTAGTCTTGCTCAGCTGCTAACAGTGCAGTATGGCTTGTAGTGCTGTGTACTGAGTAGTGAGGCTCCTTGGCCTGGATACTCATCAGCCCACCTGTTTCTTCTCTTACGTTTGTACCAGTGCAGGCATAGTCGAGGCCGAGGACCAGTTTTCTTTTCATAAACCTAGCCCTGGGTCTTTCAAGCATTAAATGATTGTGTGGTCTTTGGGACATTCCTTCTCTAAGTGTGGTATCCAGTGTTTATATCTGCTAAAGAAAAAAAAAATCTGGTAACTGGATGCACTTAAAATATTGAGCATCAAAATTTTTTCAAAAGTTTGCTAATCCTTACCATAAGAAACACTGAAAACTAAAGTGAGACACCCCGAGATTTGGAAGGAGAGGAAGGACTGTGCTCTGTCTGAGAAGAAGGCCAAACTCATACAGGCACAGAGGGCTGTTGTCACCTATACAGAGTGGAGTGGCTTTGGTATGTCCTAAGGCTTCATGCTGAGCCTCAGCAGCTCAAGGTCTGACAGGGCTATATGCCTGGAATCCCTGCATTCAAGAGTGAATCAAGAGGAGAAAAAGAGGCAAAGCAAAAAGACATGGAGATCATATTCTACATTTTAAGAAGTTTACTGAAGTAAGACTTTATAGGAAGTCAGCTACCGTGTCTGGCAGATTGTGTCTTTGTGAACCCAGGGCCTTGTTTTGTAAGTTTCAGTTACATGTATATGTGTTGGTATATCTGTAGACATGTAAAATAAGCTTCACAATATAAATTCCTCTCATGTTTCTATGAAGTTCCTGAACTTGAGTTACACAAAAAACATTTGTTGTCTACAAGCTGTTTGCCACACTCTAGGGATCACTGAGGAAAATGGCCCCTCAGTGAACAAGTGTGGTGGGATAAATGTAAGGGTGTCTCCTGTGAGTGACCTTCAGTGAAACCTCAGCCAAGAGCTCCCACTGCCTCATTGGGAAGGCTCCCGAGAATGGGAACAGCATGAACCATGAGTTCATTTGGATAGAGAATAGCAGAGTCAGTAGCTGTGCTGAGCTGGGGTACAGTGAGGAAGAAGCCAGTTAGTTGTTGGAAGAAGCAGGTAAATCTCTGAGTTCAAGACCACATAGAGATACCTTGTCTCCAAAAAAAAAAAAAAAAAAAAAATTTACACGTGAATTAGTAATACTGTGGACAAAGTTTCTATATTCTTTTGTTGTTGTTGTTTGTTTTGTTTTCTGAGACAGGGTTTCTCTGTGTAGCCCTGGCTGTCCTGGAACTTATTCTGCAGATCAGGCTGGCCTTGAACTCAGAAATCTGCCTGCCTCTGCCTCCCAAATGCTGGGATTAAAGGCATGCGCCCACCACCACTGCCCAGCTTCTATATTCTTTTCATATAATTTATGTACTGGTTTTGAAGTGTATATATAAGCCCTTATTTACTACTTAGTTATGCCTAAAAGCAAGGCTTCCCCTTTGTTCTTATTTGTTTTGTTTGTTTTTCTAGACAGGGTTTCTCTGTGAAGCTCTGGCTATTTTAGAACTCACCTTGTAGATCTCACTCAAAGATCTGTCTGCCTTGGCGTCCCGAGTACTGGAATTAAAGACATGCGCTACCACCACCCGACTTCTCACATTGATTTTTTTTCATTTTATACTTTATGCCCAGTAAGTTTCATATTACTGTTCCTTTATGTGAGTTCCTTATTTAAATCATGTGTTTGGAAGTTGCATAGTTGGAAATAAATAGGCTACCAGGGTGATGGTGGTGTTTTCAGTTCTGAACCTTGGTGTGGTTAGCAAGCACTCGAAGATACACCCCTAGCCCAAAATACGGTTTTAGATTTGATTATGTATCAAGTGGTGGCTCTTTGTGTTTCTACTCACACAGTAATGATCTGAACATTAACATAGCAGGGCTGGTTTTCTGAAAAGCGTGTGCTTGTCCTATCTGTGGGAGCCACATGGTGGCGGAAAGAGCACTTAGAAACGGAAGCCCACATAGGCTTGCATTGTGTGTTTATTTTGGCTTGCTCTAGTACAGAGACTCATAGGGTCTCACTCTAGTCCTGGCTGGCCTCAAAATCACTGTGTCGACCAGGCTGGCTTCAAATTCTGGTGGTCCTCTTGTCACAGCCCCCCTAGTGTCAGAGCTATAGGCAGGAGCCACCAGGCTGGTTTCATTTCTTTGTAATAGAAGTTAATAAAAAGAACTTCTAAGCATTCTTAAGATGCATCAGCCATCTTAAGAAGTAAAACATCACAAATGTACTTGAAAGCTCTTTGCATACCTTCTTCTAGGTGGCTGGTCTCCCTGTGCTTTTCCTCCAGGAGACAACTTTACTGAATTTTTAGCCTGTCACCTCTGTGCATGCCTTTATGGTTCTGTTACTTTTTTTTTTTTTTTTTGAAACAGGGTTTCTTTGTGTAGCCCTGGCTGTCCTGGAACTCACTTTATAGACCAGGCTGGCCTTGAACTCAGAAATCTGCCTGCCTCTGCCTTCCAAGTGCTGGTAATAAAGGCGTGCCCCACCACTGTCTGGCTCTGTTACATTTTTTAAAATAGTAACATAGGTTGTTTCTTTATTATGATTTTATACACTGTATACTTTTGTGTTAATAAGCAAGTGCAGTAAATTGGTTTATTGTTGTTACTATTTGATACTATGTTGAAGAAACTATAACCTTTAAAATTAAGTTCATTATTTTGAGAGAGGCAACATGGTGCTGTGGTTATAGATAAGGCCTCTGTGCCCATTCAGATACTGCTACTATCACATAGCAAATTTGGACCTTATTCCTACTTATACAAAATAGAATACCATTCAGGATTAAATCAACTAAAATGTAAAGCATTAACATCATGATTGTTGTGCTGTGCTGTCTTTAATACGACAGTTATATAAACTTAGCATGGGGTGGATTTTGTGTTGTTTACTGAGCCCCAGTGGAATAGAGGTCATCTTGCAATAGGAGAATAGTGAATAGTGGGAAATAGGCCTTGAAGGCAGTTGTGGTGGTTACCTTCGGAAGATGGATGCGTTCTCTAAAGTAGAAAGGGTCATCTACTAAGAGTGGAAGATCAGGGCGTGACAGGAATGGAGGATAGGGGAAAGCTGTTCAGGATTCGAAGTGTTCTTGTTCAGGACATGATTCAGCTAGAAGCAGATAAAGGAATCACCCATGTAAGTGTATGTGCTATTCTTGATTGTGTGGATTTATTCTTGGCAACATGTTGCCCTGAAAAAGCATGAACCCTGCTCCAATCCCAACACACACAAACACACACACACACACACACACACAAACACACACTGAATGACTTTTTTCTGCTCCTGTGGCTTATACTGTTGTGAGAAGGACCACCAAACTCTGTATCTCCAAGTTTATAATCCTTTCCATCCTGAATTCACACTCTTTATAACTTTTTTCCACATGACATGTAAATCATGTGGTCTAGATTCAAAATAGAATTCTGAGCTCCCCAGTTTATGAGTCTCTGCACCTGCTTTATTCCCTGAGGCGCTCCTTACTCCTCCACTTAGAAAAATCTCTCCTCTTTCCTAGTGACCTCCTTTTGGAATTTAGCATGTCCTTGAATGTACTATGTCTGGTCTTAGACAAGATATGTGCCATTGTGTCGAGAGTTAACATCCTCAGAGGCCTCATTAGAGAAAGCTGTTAGGAAAATATTTTAATACAAACAAGAAATGGTTCTTCTGCACTCTCACTGCCTGCATGTCATTGCTCTGTAGCTGAACTTGTTTCACGTTCTTTTTCTTCTTTTAATTAAATATTTAGGAGCAGAATCAGATATCAGTTGGTACTGTCTTGGTTTGTATCAGAGTTGGGCTCTGAGATGGATACTTTATTATAAAACCACATACTGCTGTCCTACCTGACAAAAAGAGCAGAGATGCCTCAGCATTATTTAATGCCTGGTTTGTAATCACATCCCCCACTTGTTTTAAGAATATGCTTCTATTGTTGACTTGTTTAAACTGGTATCTAAACAGACTCTATATTAGTTTAATAATATATTTGATTGCTAAGACCCTATCTAATAAATAAATGAATATATCAAAGGAAAGAGCACTCTAGGGATCAAACCTGGTTCCTTATACTTGCAAGGTAATGCTTAACTGTCTGAGTCATCTCTGTGCCTCCACCACACCTTGTGAGACAGGGTCTGACTTAGCCGGGCTGACCTGGCACTCAACCATGCACCAAGGATGATTTTGAACTTCTAATCCCTCTGCTGCCACCTGTCCAGCACTGGGCACCACCATGCCCAGTTTTTACATGGTACCAGGGTTAGAACCCACAATTCTGTCATACTAGGCAAGCACTCAACCAACTGAGATAGATCTCCTGGTTAATTTTGTGGACTTGTAAAAACTTTTATTAGATTCAGAGTAGGTTTTAAATGCTGGCTTTCAATGGGCAAGATTATGGCTACATGAAAGTACAGCTTAGGCTGTACTTCACCCGGTCTGTTTTGTTGCTATGTGCATGAAAGAATGTGAAGAAAAATGTTAGCAATGCCAGAGCCTGCTATGTCCCTCTCTGCCCCTCCTAGTCTGTTACCTTGGCTTCTCCACCTTCTTCCTGGTGCACCCCACCCTTTTTGCAGTTTTTATCACTCCTGGCCTGGCTCTAGCTGCTGTACTCCCTATCCTGCTGCTTATTGTTTTACTGCACAACCTGGGCCGATCCCCTGTTTACAGGAGAGGGATCCCCTGCCCACTTCAGTCTGATCAGGCCTACCTAAAACAGCAGCTTTGGATGGGGAAATGGTTCAGTGGTAAAGCATTTGTGGTTCATACATGAGGACTGGGATTCTACCACCTGGGAGACAGGGCAGGTGTATCTTTGCACGTTTAAAGGCAGACTAATTCATACAGTAAGAGCCAGGCTAGCCGAGCCACATAGTGAGTCTCTATCTCAACATAAAATAAGTAAGTAAATAAATAAGCAAATAAATAGAGTAAAGCTGATGTCTGGAATAAGGAAATAAAACTTTACCATTGTCGCCTTTAAGATTACAATTAAGATTACAGTTTTTATAGAACCTAAGAATTTGCTAACTTGGTGAAGATAATTTTGACATAACCATTGATTGTTACCACTACTGACTAAAAGTAATGGAATCTGCATGAGCACAACAATACAGGCATTATGATTTATTTTTTTTTAAGCTACATCTTGTGAATTCCAGGGGCTGGGTAAAAAACACACTTGTTCTTCCTGGCCCTTGGTTCAGCTTGGCTTGCAGCTGCCTGATATGAAATATGAAAGTACTTCTGCCTCATTTTTTTTGTATACATACCTCATTATTTGTTTGTTTTGTTTTCCCATTTCTTAAGGCAGGAGAATCCTGTATAACCCAAGGTGTCCAAAATTCTTGACCTTCATGCTTTAGCCTCTCAAGTTCAGGGATTACAGATGTCTGTCACCAATACCTGCTTAGATTTTTTTCTTCCTTAATGAGTGTTTTACTAAGCAATATGTTTAGAAGACATAGACATGCTACAAAGTATACAGTAGATAGAAAGAATGAATAGAAACTACTGTGTTACTTAAAACGTGGTATGTACATATACACACACTTACTGTATATGTATCCACTTCCCTCACAGTGTAAAGTATGCTATCCTGAGAGAGGTTCATTAAGACTCTGAAAGGAAATGAAACTTGTAAGTCTAAGGAAATTCCTGAAGTGTACAAGATTCTTAAGGAATCCACACAGTTGTATAATAACTTACTGTCTAAGTCAGGGTTTCTGTTCCTGCACAAACATCATGACCAAGTTGGGGAAGAAAGGGTTTATTCAGCTTACACTTTCCACATTGCTGTTGATCACCAAAGGAAGTCAGGACTAGAACTCGAGCAGGGCAGGAAGCAGGAGCTGATGCAGAAGCCATAGAGGGATGACTGGCTTGCTCAGCTTGCTGTCTTATAGAACCCAAGACTACCAGCCCAGGGATGGCACCACCCACAATGGGCCCTAACCCCCCTCCCCCCACACCTTGATCACCAACCAAGAAAATGCCCCGCAGCTGGATCTCATGGAGACACTTCCGAAACTGAAGCTCCTTCAGTCAAGTTAACACACAAAACCAGCCAGTACACTTTCATCTCCTGGGGAGTCTGGCCTACCTGACTGCAAGTTGTTTAGAAAACTTTAGGAATGCAGATTTCCTTAGTTGTCACTCATGCTGGGGTTGGCTTCCTGGTAACTTTAGCTGTCAGTAAGTTATCCATTCTTCTGTAAGGGACCCCTTACTTTTGCTCTATAAGTAACCCTAATAATAATAAGCTGGTTGGTTCACCATGTTGGACTTTGTTGGTATTATTACTTTAGTCTGTCATTGGTGCTGGATCTGAGGTGAGAAGGTACTTGTTTCTCTCTCAGGAACAGTTAAAGCGGCAATAGTAACTTTTGGTTTGGTTTGGTTTTTTGCTACAGAGTCTCTATATAACCCTGGCTGTCCTGAATTTACTATGTAGACCAGACTGGCCTTAGACTCTCAGAAATCCATCTGCCTCTACCTCCTGAGTGCTGGGATTAAAGGCATGCACCACCATGCTCTGATGCTAGCATGTTTTAAGTTCATTATGTGAAAATCTGGATTTGTGAAGACAGTTCTTAGGGATTTATAATGTTGTTTGGTTGTATTGGTTTGGTTGTTACTTTGTTTGGGGTATTGGGCTTACCCAGGGGTGACTCCTGCTAGGCAAGTGTTATACTGATGAGCTGTACCTCCAACCCTGATGTTTAACTTTATATGTCTTCCCATAACTGTATGTGCCTCTCACCTAAGGTATGTTATGAAATGATCCATGGGAAATAGTTACTGACAACTTTGATAATTAAGCCAATTAAAAGTGTGAGTCATTTATTAATGGTCACTCTTGATCCCAAGAATGGCCTTACACCTCTGTAAAGTCTCTTGGTGCCCAAGCTCAGGGGTACAGTGTTTTTAAAGACAAAACCATAATTGTATCAGTGCTTATATAAGTGAGAGATGCAGAGTTTCTTAGTAACATTTATTTTCCTTGCAAGGTTCATGGGCATCTTCCAGACACTACATAATATGTTTGAACCATGGTCTAGGTCATGGAGAGTGCCAGGAGGGGTTTTAAGGTGAAGTTGGTGGTTGGGGTTGAAGGCTGAGAAGTGACCAGACAGGCACATATGACACTGGGATAAGATGTTATTACCTTAGCCATTTCAGTTGTAACCTGCCCTAGGGAGGAAGGATGCAGTCCTGCAGGTGTCTCTCCCGCCCTCTGGGTAAGTGTTCCATTCTCTTCCCAGGCAGCTGTGTGTGATCATTGTGCCTATTTCTGGTCCTGGATGTCCTCTGTAGCTCACATCTTTGGAGTAGTTTGCCTAAGGGAAAATGAAGAGGATACTGAGCAGGAAAAGCCCAAATGTTCCTCAGTGTCTTTCTTCTCTTCCTGCCTCTACACAGAGGATTTGGCATGAAGATCTTGAAGCAAGCCTTGCTAAACCTGAATGTATAATGCCCTTGGTTCCTGTTTGGGGAGTGAGATTTCTGACTGCAGAAGAGAAAGAGCAAATTATCCTCAGAGAGCATGGATAGTACAGTCACCTTTTGCTCCCTACTTCTTCAGATTTTGTGTGTATTGGGTACATGTCTGTATATGTGCAAGTTCACGAGGAGGCCAGAAGTCAGCCTTCGCTATTGATCCTCAGGAGCCATCCAGTTTATTTAACTTAGTTTCATTGGTACTTTTATTAGTTGTGTGTATATTCATAGTGTGCGTGTGTACATGCATGTATGCAAGGACACATTCTCCACCTTATTTTCTGAGGCAGAGTCTCTCATTGAACCTGCATTTGCTAATTGGCTAGACTGTCTGATCAGAGAGATCCATAGATCTCTCTAAGAGCTAGGGCCACAGACACATGTACCACTGCCAAGTGTTTACATGGGCGCTGGAGATCTGAACTCTGGGCTCCCAGCCACAACCACCACCAAGGCATGGGATAAGCACAGTCGAACTCCCTAAGAGGCCATGTTCATTGGTGGAGTGGACACAAACCTACAGTCTCCATTGCAGAGTAGGAGAACCTCTAATTGCTACGTCGTCCTCAGTGCTAGGATTACAAGAATGTGCCACATTCAGCTTTTTAACGTGGGTTTCTGTGGGATCAAACTTAGGCCCTCATGTTTGGACCTCAAGGAGTTGCCAGCTACTTCCCCAGCCCCTAGTGCAAGGGAATCTTAATCTGGGACAAGACTATTATAAACATTTTCATTTAGCCTCTTCTGCTTCCAAAAGAAAATAAGCTGAGGAATTCAGTAGTTAATGGGGTAAAAAGGACTGCCCTGGAGAATGAAGGAGACTGTTACCTCAAGTGCACTAGGTGCTCACTGTCACAAAACTCTTGTGAGTTAGTGAGATTCACAGACAAGATGAACCAGTAAGAAGCCCACACTTCTATGCACATTCCCTTGGTCCAGTCAGGAAAATGATTGTGCTTACATGAGGTTTGTCTGATTAGGAGGTGGTCATGAGTATGAGTTGAAACCCCTGTTCTGATCTTGCATGTCTGCTGGCAACAAGCCTGGCCAGGCAGTGGTGGTCGTGCCAACATGCAAGTGTTGCTGGTCTCTGACATTTGCAGGGTCTGTCAGCCATTTATTAGATTGTGCTTTTTCTCTTCTCATGTTTCCATAATGTGGGGAGCTAGCTCCTTTATCATAGCTACTATGATATAACTGCAGTCTTTCTTACTTACCTCATATTTAGGCCTCTTGTCCTGCCTGGCTATTTTTACCCATTATTAAATCCCTTTCAATTCACTGCATGGAGGTAACTATATATGAAAGAACAGAGATATATCACACTTTTTCCTTGGTAAAGAGGATGAGTTTTGTGGGAGTTTTGTGGGATCCAATTTACTAGCCCAACACTGGCTTTTTTCCCCAGATCCTGTCCTTCCTCTTAACTGGTCAGCTTTTTTTTTTTTTTTTTAAGATTTNTTTATTTATTTATTATATGTAAGTACACTGTCGCTGTCTTCAGACACCCCAGAAGAGGGCATCAGATCTCATTACAGATGGTTGTGAGCCACCATGTGGTTGCTGGGATTTGAACTCAGGACCTCTGGAAGGGCAGTCAGTGCTCTTAACCGCTTAGCCATCGCTCCAGCCCAACTGGTCAGCTTTTAACCCTAACCTGTTTTCAACATAACAAAATTACTCCCTATGTACTTATATGGTAGCTACAACAAGTAAATTTCTAGAAGTAAAACTCTCATCTTAATGTCACCTGCTCTCTCAAGGGCCTTTCCACCTAACCCATCTTGTGCTCTTGGTCCCTTTAAAACAAACAAACAAACAAACAACAACAACAACAACAACAAAAAACCAAACTGAGATTGGAGGTCATGGCTCAGTTGGTAAAGGCATTTAGCACATTATCTGATGACATTCCAAAACTTTAAAACCTATCTGAATTCCGTAACTGCAATTAAAACCATACATAGTAAATAAAATTTTAAAATTTGCTATTAGAGTTGTGTGTGGTGGCATGTGCTTTTAATTCTAGTACTTGGGAGGCTATTGCAGCCAGATCTTTGAGTTCAAAACTACTCTAGTCTACATAGCAAGTTCCAAGGCAGCCAGAGCTGTTTCCAATAATAATAATAATAATAATAACATAACTGGATTGATTATGTAGAATTTTATTCTGAATTATTTGAAAAGTTACCAAGAAACCGCACTCTTAAGATTATTTAGTAATGTAGATGACCCCATCCATGTTGTTTAAGAGACATGTTTCTGACTCAGTCTAATTCCTGTGAACGTTTAGTTTTGATTGTGTATGTCTGTGTGTGTGCATGCCATAGTACATGTAATGGATGTCGTACTAACTTTTCTGTTGCTGTGACAAAGTACCATGACCAAGGCACCTTACATAACACAGTGTTGAACTGGGCTCATGATTTCAGAGGGGTTAGTATCTGTGATGTCGGAGCCAAAGCATGGCAGCAGAGACAGCTGAGAGCTCACATTTTGATGTAGAAGCAGGAGATGGAGGGACGCTTAGAGTGGCACCAATCTTCTGAGAGCCTAAAGCCTTCCTACTGTCTCTTTCCAGCAGTTCCACCAGCTGGGGACCAAGCATTCAAATAGATGAGCCTAGGGTGGGGGTGGGGGTGGGGGATTCTCATTCAGACCACCACAAAGCTCAACTTACAGGAATCCGTTCTCTTCTTCCTGGGTCCTGGGAACTCAAACTTAGGTCCGTAAGTTTGGTACAAGTACCTTTACCTCACCAGCACTCCATGAGCTTTTAGTGTCTGTTTAACTGGTCCACTTGGATGTGTCTTATAAAGTTTGATTAAGAAAACTTTTATAGAGTTCAGAGGCATTGGCAACATTATCCACAGGTGGATCACATTTTTTGGTGATTTTTTTTTTCCTGTTCTGGACAGTTTTTCTAATAGTTGATACTGCCTTCTTGTCTGTCTGTCTTTCCTTCTTTCCATTCTTCCTTCCTCCCTCTCGCCCCTCCCCTCTTTTTCTTTAAGACAGGGTCTCACTGTGTAGGCTGACTTGAAATTCCCAGTGTATACCAGACTGGCCTCAAACTCACAGAAACCCACCTGCTTCTGTCTCCCACACTAGTGTGTTTTATGTCCTTGCCCTAGTCACTAGGTACCTGTGAGGCCAGAGGTGCTGGCTCCCCGGAGCTGGAGTTGCAAGTAGTTGTGAGTTGCCTGGCATGAGTACTAAGAACTAAAGTTGGTCCAGTGTACGTGAAGTAAGTGCCATCTCTCCAGCTAAAAGAGGATTTGTCTCTATCAAATCCATAGTTAGTTATGAAACAAAATTATTTTTATTGCATATCACATAGAGAAACTAATGGGCTGAAATTGCACAGCTGTTCATCTAGTTTATAGACCTTCTGGACCTAGCATAAAAGATGCTGGTAATGAACCTTGGTTAATTACACTTCTGCACGGATGCTGCTTTGTAGCTCCTGTTACTATAAGGAGAAGAAATCGATACTCCTGTAACACTAATGACCACTTCGATGGTTGGGTTTCATTTAGGCTTCTTTCCCCTCTTGTGCCTGAAGGGGATGTCTTTGTAACAGAATGCTGAAAAGTGGAAGTTGACAAGTTAGATGAATATTTAGGCCAATTTTTAGTCTTACCATATTTACACTTGTAGAAGGTATTGTTCAAATCTACAGTTTTTATAGACTCTGAAATTTCATGAAATACATTCTAAAACTATAGTCTGTATATCTTTCAAAATCTCATAGGGACTAGAGCAATGGCTCAGCAGTTGAGAGCACTTATTGTCTTAGGTTTTTATTGCTGTGAAGAGAGACCATGACTACAGTGCTCTTATAAAGGAGAACATTCAGTTGGGGCTGACTTACAGTTTCAGAGGTTTAGTGCATTATAGTCTTGTTGGGAAAGATGGCAGAGTGCAGACAGACATAGTTCTGGAGGCAGAGCCAAGAGAACTATTATCTATCTGGATATGCAGGCAGCAAGGAGAAACTATGTCACACTGCCCAGACTTGAGCTTATAAGACCTCAAAGCCCACACCCAGTGACATACTTCCTCCAAGAAGGCCATACCTCCTAATAGAGCCACTCCCTATGGACCGAACATTCATGTGTGCAGGCACACACACACACACACACACCACTCACTCTCTGGGAGCCGTTCCTATTCAAACCACCACATCGCTCTAACAAAGGACCCTGGTTTAATTTCTAACACCTACATGATGGTTTAAACCATCTGTAATTCCAATTCCAGGGAGTCTGACACCATCTTCTGGCCTCATGAGCACCAGGCATGCATGTGGTATCAGTGCAGGCAGGCAAAACAAAACAAAACAAAAAATGAAATTTTAAATTTCACTTAGATAATGTGGAATGATAAGAGCAAAACATTTCAGAACTCTAAGGGAACAAGAAGGCTATCGTGCGTTTGAGGCTAATCTGAGCTACATAGTATGATCCTGTCTCAGGAAAACAACTAAATACCCAGTAGTGATACTGTGTTGTTTTGATCACAGAAGGGAGCACAGGGTCCATAGAGCAAGGGGGATTGATTAGCCTATGAGATCTCTAAAGGCTTCCTACTTTGCCCAAGACATAACGGGGTGAGTAGGAGCTAACCCTGCTAGAATTCTTTTACTAGACTTACAAGCTGCATTGGAGAAACCAGGAAATGAGAGAAATAGTCTGTCCTAAGAACTGCCTGGAGTCAAGACCAAGGAGCCAGGAGCAGGCTCTGCTGGCACCAGATAACACACCTCATTTTCTTTGTTTATACTGTTATAAAGGCAGTGGAGCCAAGGAAAGGTTTTTAAGAAGGGTCAATAAATAATCGACCTGCGTTTTAAAAGATCAGCCTGAATAGATTAGAAGATTGGTGGCTGGGAGAAATTTAGAGCAGACAAGAGAAACTTTTCCCAAACAGCACTAGCCCACTGCTGAGCAGAGGGATACTGCTGAGGTGTGAGACCCAGGCTGGGAGCTGGAGGTGTTCAGAAAAGGGAGAAACAAATGTATATAGTAATACATAGTATTACTATAGTGTTACTATACATTACAATAGTAGTACTCACATACATTTTCTGTTAGAAACTTTTATCAGATTCACAAAAGATCCCTGGCTCCCAGAAGATGAAAAGCTATGTGAAAAGCTTGGGTAGTAGTCAGCCTGAGAGAAGAACGGCCTTGCACAGCACTCAGTAGAACTTTGTATTTAATCATTCCAGTCAGGAGCTTAAAACCACACAAGAAACTGTCAGCATGGATGGCAGCGGTTGGTATTACCTTAGAGCGGATTGCTATTTCATGCCTGATCCAACAAGAAGCTAGGAAGCTAGGAAGGACAGAATGGTATGCAAAGTTGTAATGAGGCTCATGCAACAAACAGCGCAGGTGGAAAACTCTGGCTGGAGCAACTGGCAAGGACCATTGTTCTCTCTAACCAGTAGGAGCAGGAGAGAGCTAGGAATTTTATGAAGTGAATCCTGCACTGAATGCAAGGCTGAAATGGCAGTCAGAATCTTGTGAATGCAGAAATGGAAAGGTTTCTATTTAGAGTCATGTGGAAGTCTAGGCCTCTCTGTACTGTAAAAACTATGCAAAGACGATTATTTGAAACTGAAAACCTTTGAATTATATCTGAACAGAAACCTTAGGCGCAGTTGGTAACTATTTTTCAATGGGAAAGTTTATTTGAAGGGAAAAAAAGAACTGGGGTCTGAGGATATGTAGCTCAGGTCTGAGGGCTGGGGCTGGTAAAAAGCTTGATTAACATACTAGAATACCCAGCAGCGTATAAACCAGACACCAGGAGTAGTTGGTGTACGCACACCCATAATCCTAGGGCCTGCAGGTGGAGATGGGGGATAAGGCATTCAGAAACATCTTTGGCTACCTAATGAGTTTAGGGCCAGCCTGAGATACATGAGACCCTGTCTTGAAAAATAAAAAGGGGCTGGGCGTGGTGGTGCACACCTTTAATCCCTGCACTTGTGAGGTAGAGGCAGGCAGGTCTCTTGAGATTGAAACCAGCTTGGTCTTTATAGCAAGTTCAAGCCCATAAGGCCAACATAGTATAAGACCCTGTCTCTAGAAACAAAACAACAACATTTCTTTTAAAGACCCAAGATCTTGTGTGTTCTACTGTATTATACACTCTACTGTGCACTGGGGCTAGGGCTGTGTTCCTGCCTGGTACTGGTGTAGGGCCAGTGTATTTTTCCGAAGTTTGTGATCCCTGTTGATGCCTGTGTGTTCTTATCTAGCTCCCTTTCCAGTATATCAGACCTAAGTATGCTTCTGCCCGGGTCAAAGAGAAAGATAAAGCTCCCCTCCCCTTCTCTCCCTCTCTGCCTCCTACCCTCTGTCCGTCTGTCTTCATGAAGACAATGGTTTAAAGAGTCCTCAGCAATGGCTCAGAATTTACTTTTACTCTTTGTAGCAGTTTCATTGCAGCATAAGCATTGACTTATTAAAATTCCTACTTGTCAGCCCAGCCATTTGAAAAGTCAGAGGGCGACAGTTGTCATAGCTTGTTTGTCACAGCTTGGAACCGGTCTTTTTGTCACTGTCTTCACATCCTTTTAACCACAGACTCTTCATACAAGGTCCATCCCACACAGTTCTGTTTCCTGTGTCAGTAGCTTTCACCAAGCTGTTTCCTTGTCGGCAGGGTTGCATCAGTTTAAAACAGAGCCAAACACCCACCTCTTTTAAAAGTAATGCTACTGGCTACATTACGCTGTTGGAACACATCTTGTTTCTTAGTGCCTGGCTTTGAACTCAGGGCCTTGTACATGCTAACCACACACTCGTCAGTGATCTATACTCTCCAGTCCCTTTTCTGTATTCTTGTTGAGGGCAGTTTAAGGAAAAGGACAGTACAAACTGTTCAAAGAGAAATTTACTAGAACCATGAATCAAGCTTTTGGCTAAGAAATAGCCAGCAGCCTGTCTGTATTTGTGCTGTGGTGTATGTCCTGAGAGGGACTTAATTGGTCTGGTGGGTGGCACCCTGCCTGATGTACTGTTTACATTATTGGAGCAGGTGACACAGCATTTCCCATGTCCTCTGTGATCTGCAACCCCTTCACCTTGCTTCCCAAGATCAAAACATAGATAAATATTGGCATTTATAGGCTGACAACCTGAGATAGTGTTACCCAGCAGAGGTGGCTGTTTAAGTTGGGGTTACTCAGAAAGAATAGACATAGAATTAGAAAATCATTTAACAGAATTCAGCAGAAGAAACACTTCCATTTATGAATTTTTAGTAATATTTACTGGCGAGGGGGTGGCCTAGACACCATCTTGTCTTCTAAGGAGGATTCAGAATGCTGAGAGAGGAAGGAATTGGACTGTTTCCTTTGGAATTCTGACTCCCCTCCAACCCCCAGGGAAAATGTCCCAAAGAGCTCCTGATGACCAGGCATTTCTTTATACTGACAGCTGTCTGAAATGTTAATGGGTTTCCTGGCAAATAAAACAGGGCAGACCCTCCTTTAAGCATTACTGTGCTAGAGCTTTCCCCAACTTTAATTCAGAAGACTCTTAGATTTTATAAAGGAATTGCTGTCACTGTTCATAAGAAATTTGCTTATTGGTGACCACGTGGGCCAGTGTGGGTCACTGACTCCCCCTCCCCTAGGTACAGGGCCCAGAGATAAGGCAGGTCATGTCTTGCAGGGGAGGGTGTGTACCAACAAGAAACAGGAAGCTGTGTTTCAGCCGACTGGCCTGGCCTGCTTTGCCTGGAGCTTTCTAACCCAGAGGCAGGTGTGCTGAGGTCCTTCCGCAGAGGACATTGCCTTTCTGAGCTGGCAGCGCTCGCCTAGCACAAGTATCCTTAATTGCTGTGCAGAGAAAACTATGACCACACTACAGCTTAAGGAGCTTTCACAGTCGGGCCTCTACCGGAGAAGGCGAGAGCGTCCTGATAGTCTGAGAGTCAATGGGCACGCAGAGGAAGAGCTGAGGTGAGTGCAGGGTTGGCTAAGGGTCAAGGTTCCTCCCGGTTGTAGTGATTGCGATTGTAGCGGGATTCACAGCCTAGTGGATCCCTGGTCTTTGGGTAGGAGCCTCTTTGTGGCACTGGAGCCCTTTCCCACTCTACTTAGCTCTTCTCCACACCTGGGCTCCTGGGGCATCTCTAGATGCCGCTCCAGACTAGCTTCTCAACTGGAAGGAATTGATTTTCCCTGTGGGCTAAAGGTAGCTGTTTGGGTTTATCAAAGCAGATTTTTGTGAGAAATTAGACTTTGAGTATGTGTCAGGTAGCTTGTAGTATTTGGTGTGGGGGCTGGGTAGGGTTCCTGAGGTTGTTATTGAAGTGATGTAACAAAGAAATGTTGTGGAACTACTGAATATAGTTTAGCAATGAAGGACATCAAAAATCTGGAGAACAAGTTAGCAAAAGATTAGTTGTTTTGGGTTTCAAACTTAATTTATCTAAACCCAGCATAATTTTAGTTTTTTGCTGTAACTGCCAAGGAGTTATTTTAGATTTGATACTCTGAAAGTCCCTACTGCACTAAGCCCCCGTGTTACTGTGAAAGAGGGTTAGGATTTTCATTTTTCCTTTTCTTTCTTTTCTTTTTTTTCCTCTTTCTTTCTTTCTTTCTTTCTTTCTTTCTTTCTTTCTTTCTTTCTTTCTTTTTGGGGGGGGGGATAGGAAGCGTTCCTGTTTTCCTGCTGACAGAAAACTGCAGTAAAAAGAAGCATTTGGAAAAAATAATTTTCTGTATCTAGCTTAATTTATTCTTGAATTAGAGTATCTGAATATTCTGACCAGATGGCCGAGTGATTTCTATACCTTGCATTTGTTCTCTGTTGACATGGAAGAAATTGACAAGCTTTTAAAACTTGTGTTCCATTATGGTCAGCTATGTCACAAGCAGAGAGAAATGCTTATTTGAAAAGTATTGACTTTCTCCAATTTTTGATGATCCTGATAACAAAAGAACTGTTGTCACTGCTGGCAAGTGTTCGTGTGTTCCTTCTTACAGTGTAAAGTGACTTAGCAACATTTACTGCATTAACTTGGAAATCACTGGATTCAACAGAATTTAAAGGCTTCAGAGTTTGAAGTGTTATACATTTTACTTGTAATCCCTCCCTTTAAGAGGAGCAGTCCAACCCAGGCCCTCACACATGCTAGGCAAGGACTCCCAACCAGCGAGCCGTGTCACAGGCCAGATTTTTGCACTCAGAATTCAAGAGAGAAGTTAGCAAACAAACAAACAAGTTCTAATTTCAGATTGGGTTTTCTTGGAATTTCCTGTTTTAAAAATTCAAGATCTGTAAAATATTTTAAACTGTTTTATACTTATTTTCAGACCTAAAATACTTATGTAATATCAGAAGTAGTTCATTTAATTATATAATTATAGTGATCTTTAAAACAACTAGATTTTTTTTTTCAAGACAGAGTTTCTTTGTATAGCCCTGGCTGTCCTAGAACTCACTTTGTAGACCAGGCTGGCCTCGAACTCAGAAATCCGCCTGCCTCTGCCTCCTGAGTGCTGGGATTAAAGGCATGTGCCAGCGCCACCAGCAGCAACTAGATTTTTATCCCCTA
Organism: Mus pahari; assembly: GCF_900095145.1. NCBI lineage: Eukaryota > Metazoa > Chordata > Mammalia > Rodentia > Muridae > Mus > Mus pahari. The sequence goes on from NC_034598.1 coordinate 23,821,540, forward strand.
GAATTTAAGAGAAAAAAAAAATGTAATTGTTAAATGCTGTCTGTTCTAATGAATTAAAGAAAAATATTTTTTCTACCCATTCTGGTTATGTAGCTCCTTGGTGATGATAACAATGGTTTGTGTTTCTGCTGTTCTTGTCTCCTAATACTGGGAAAATCACTTTCCATATTGACTGTGCAGTTAAAACAGAAATAGTAGGTAAGTTTCAGTGTTCCCATAGACTTTGAAATGAATTTAGAGAGATAGGATTTACTCCTCGTTGTATTTTAGTATTAGTTAAGAAGAATTAGGAGAGTAATGAAGTTAGGTGTCCCAAGTTTCAGTACCTCAGATCTTCTAAAGGAGAATAAAAACAAGTACCAACTGTATGTGCCATTTACCACGGGAGAAGTCCTCATGGCCGGCTCTGCAAGGCAAGCAGTATCTTAGAAATAGTGCAGAGCAATAAAGTGTCATGATGTTAAGACAACATTTATTTCATTTTAATTGAGTGCCTACTGTGTGCCAAGTAAAGGTTCAGGGATAAATTGAGACATAGCCTCTTTATCAGGGAACACCTCTTGGCATAGGAACAGCAGATATTTTCCCTATGAGCAGTGTTTGAGTACATGAAATATCAAGTATCTTTCATGTTATCCCACTGTTGCTCAAAGCCCAGTTGCACTTTTAACTTTATGCTACATGCTCCCTTTCTTGGCATGTGTGTGAACTCTTAACACAAAATCTGTGGAGGACTAGAGAGGGCAAGGGCCACTGCCAGAAAGCATTTTTCTTGTAGTTTTAAGTAAAAGACTGGTCTAAAATTAAAAATACAAAGTTTTAAAGGATTCTGTAGCAAAATGAAAATAGTTCTAGCTTTACACTTGAAATTGCAGCTAAAAGATACATGTAAACAGCGTTGACTTCTGGCTTTACTGATACTCGTTTAATGTGCTAGTAAGACCTGAAAGATCCTTTTTGTTGTGTTATACTGTGTTGTGTTTTTTGAGAGAGTCTCACTATATAGCCTTGGCTGTCCAGGAACTTACTCAATAGACCAGGCTGGCCTAGAACTTACAGAGCTGCCAGCCTCTGTCTCCTGACCTAAAAGTTACTTTGTATCTGTAACGTTTCTAACTGCTTTTGAGGGCCGTGGAGATTCAGGACATTTAGGAATCATTCTGAGTTTCAGAGTATTGACCTCTTTTTCCCAGAAAAAAAAAAATTTCCGTTTCCAAATAGATTTTCCAATACACACACACACATACGCGCACACACACACACATGCACTTTCTTAACTATTCTTTTCTCTCAACTGTCTTTTTATGTTTACTTTTAGGAAACTCAGATAACAAACACTATTCAGAGTCACATTTGCTTCCCCTGCAGTGTAAGAGATGGCCAACCCAGATGCATTTGGTGCCTATTCTACAAATGTTCTAATGTTTTAGTGATCAATGACCTCTGGCCAGACCTCACCCATGCCTAATCGGAAAAGCCCCACAAACCTAGAGGGATTTTATATTTTCAAATGATTAAAAGAAAGGCAGAGGCAGGTGGATCTCTGTGAGTTCAAGGCCAGCATAGTCTATAGAGCAAGTTCCAGGACAGCCAGAGCTACACGGAGAAACCCAGTCTCAAACAAACAAAATCTTCATATGAAAATTATATAAAATTCATATTGCAGTATCTGAACATAGTTTTATTGGGACATAGCTGTGCTTCTTTTCTATGGGTCATCTGCAGTGCCTTTGTGGTAAACTGGTACTTGCATCATGGTACAGATTGGCATGGCCCATAAAGACAAAAATTTCCTAATTGTCACTTTACCGAAATCCTCAGCTGATCCCTGGCCTAGTGCTGTGATGATCTCAGCTCTCTGCCTCTCTTTCCTGGAGTTATGCTCTACCTACCAGTTCCTACCACCTACCAGTTGACTTTATGCATAGATAAAATCAGAACTATGTCCGAACTCTGAAATGAATCAAAAAGCGTATCTTATATTCATATCCCTGTAATTTAGAAGTACAGTGAATACTGTGAAGGATATTCTTTGTTTGTAAATTTTGGGGGGCAAAGTCTTATTATGTTGCCCAAACTGTCTGAGGTCTCACTGTGTAGTCTAAACTGGACCCTAACTTACAGCAGTCTTGGCCTCTCAAATACTGGAGTTAGTAGAGGTGAACTACCACCACCCATGAAATGCAAAGCTAACAGAGTATAGCACACATATGTTTTATGGGGATACAGGTCAGCCCACAACATACAATAGAAGATAGGATTAAGGGTCATTCCACTACACTACATTAAAAAAAAAAAGAATTGTCTTATGTATATGAATACACTGTAGTTGTCTTCAGACACACCAGAAGAGGGCATTGGCTCCCTTTACAGATGGTTGTGATCCACCATGTGGTTGCTGGGAATTGAACTTAGGCCCTCTGGAAGAGCAGTCAGTGCTCTTAACTGAGCCATCTCTCCAGCCCTACACTATATATATATATATTTTTTTAAGTCATTATAATCAGTCTCAGTAAGTAAGGTACATAAGTTTCTGGTCCAGTTTGATCAGTATTGATAAGTATATGAACAGTGCACATCAGTTACAGTCCACATTAGTGTATTCATCATCCCCACCTCTCTTCACAGTTCTTTCCATTCTCTTCTCCTTTCCTGTGTTCCTAGACAACCTTAATCCAATGTGTCGCTACATTAGTTTGCAATCTTTAGAATTTTATATTCTTTTTTTAAAATTTTGTTTGTGTATATGAGTGTTTTTGCCTGCATGTATATCTGTGTACTACATATATGTCTGGTGCCCTGGGAGGCCAGAAACAGATATTGGCTCTCGTGCACTGGAGTGTTACAGACAGTTGTTGGCATGTGGGCATGTAATCCAGGTCTTCTGCAAGAGCAGCAAGTGTTCTTTTGGGGTTTTTTTTGTTTTTGTTTTTGTTTGTTTGTTTTTTTAAATATGTATCTTTTTTAAAAAAGATTTATTTATTTATTATATATGTAAGTACACTGTAGCTGTCTTCAGACACTCCAGAAGAGGGAATCAGATCTTGTTACAGATGGTTATGAGCCACCATGTGGTTGCTGGGATTTGAACTCCGGACCTTTGGAAGAGCAATCGGGTGCTCTTACTCACTGAGCCATCTCACCAGCCTGTTCGTTTGTTTTTAAGATTTGTTTATTATTATATGTAAGTACACTGTAGCTGTCTTCACACACACCGGAAGAGGGCATCAGATCCCATTACAGATGGTTGTGAGCCACCATGTGGTTGCTGAAATTTGAACTCAGGACCTTCAGAAGAGCAGTCAGTGCTCTTAACCACTGAGCCATCTCTCTAGCCCGCAGCAAGTGTTCTTAACCATCCAACCATCTCACCCCATATTTTTGTTATGTTTTATTTTGATTTCTTAAACTCAGTAAAACTATTTATCTTTGTGCATTTAATTATTATAGTTTATGCTGTGAACAGACTAACTTGTTGAGTTTGACATACTATTTATTTCCAGTCTTTGGCTATTTCAAAAAAAGCTGCTAATAAAATTTATGTACACACCACTGTGTGGATGTGTGCTTGTTTCACTTTGGATAGCTATATTGTTTGGCTACCTGCCTATTTATTTTTTTCAGAACTGTCTCATTTTCCAAACAGATTCACCTTAGTAGTGTATACAGTTTCTGATGTTACCACATCTCCACCAATGTTTATAATGATCATAAAATTATTTTCTCAGCTTCTCCATTCTGTCATTAACCCCACCAAGATTTTAAATGCATTTTTTTTTTTTTTTGGATATCTAATGAAGTTATGTGAAATAGGAACTTAAGGGTTCTTTGGAAATTCAGTTGTGTTGGATGGTCTTTTGTTAGGGCACACACGTGAAAGGAGTGTTTTCCTGAAGTGGACACGGGAACAACTCAGGCAGACTTGTGAAGGAACATTTTACTGAAGTAGACACAAGACAGAGGATGTTTTGTTAAAGTAAACACATGAAAGAACATGTGATACGGGATTTTTTGTTAACAAGAAATTCTGATACCCAAGATACATTTTGTAAAACACAAGAAAACCAAGAAGGAAGACCATCATGTGGATACTTCATTCCTCCTTAGAATAAGGAACAAAATACCCATGAAAGGATATAGGTACAGAGACAAAATTTAGAGCTAAGATGAAAGGATGGACTATCCAGAGACTACCCTATCCGGGGATCCATCCCATCATCAGCCACCAAACCCAGATACTAATGCACATGCCAGCAAGATTCTGCTGAAGGGACCCTGATATAGCGGCCACTTGTGAGGCTATGCCAGTGCCTGGCAAACACTGAAGTGGATGCTCACAGTCAGCTATTGGATGGAACACAGGGCCCCCAATGGAGGAGCTAGAGAAAGTACCCAAGGAGCTGAAGGGGGCTGCANCCCTNTAGGTGGAACAACAATATGAACTAACCAGTACCCCCTGAGCTNNTGTCTCTAGCTGCATATGTAGCAGAAGATGGCCTAATCAGCCATCATTGGGAAGAGAGGCCCCTTGGTCTTACAAACTTTATATGACCCAGCACAGGGGAAGGCCTGGGCCAAGTAGTAGGAGTGGGTGGGTAGAGGACCAGGGGCGGGGGGAGGGTATAGGGAACTTTTGGGATAGCATTTGAAATGTAAATAAAGAAAATATCTAATTAAAAAAAAGAAATTATGAGTATACTTGGTTGTATCTTAAAAGTTAAAACTTTTAACTCTTTTTTGAGGGGCTGGAGAGATGCCTCTGGATAAAAGCACTGGCTGCTCTTCTAGAGGTCCTGAGTTCAATATCCAGCAACCACATGGTGGCTCACAACCATTTATAATGGGGTCTGATGCCCTCTTCTGGCATGCAGGTGTACTTGCAGATGGAGCACTCACATGCCTAAAATAAGTAAATCTTAAAAAAAAATTACCATTAAACAAAAAAGTGAAAGCCTGAAGTCTTTTATTTTTCCTGTGGGTGATTCATAGTAACAAAGTATTTTCTACTTGTTCTTCATAGACATTTGCCAGAAAAAAAAAAACTAAAACAAAAAACAAAACTACTGTAGGTTTCGAGTGTTCTAATTTACTCTGTAAAATACAATTGTCTAGGCACCTTTGGTTCGGTCTGCATTTATTAAAGCGTCTACCTTCATGGAATTGGGAAATATGCTCTTAACACATTATAACAAAAAAAGACACAGATAAATAATTAAAATTTTATTGTGTCTCCGTAGACATGAACAGTAAGGGTATAAACAGAATTATTAGTTGCTGATTAGCAGATGCCTGGTAGTTCCAAAGTGTGAAGTTTTTTTCTTGGTTCAGATAATCATATTTTAGGCCTTGTAGGCCATTTCATCTATCCTAACTTCTCAGCTCTACAAGTGGGGAAATGCAACTGGGCAGGAATGTTGGAGGATGAGTGTAGCCCTGTGTGCTCTAGCAAACCTTTCTTTATCCAGTTAGTAATGGGGATGAGCTGGAGTAAAGCCTCCTGATTTTTTTTTTTTTCTACCTCCTTGCTTAGAAAGTATAAAGTAAGTGTAGATACAACTCTAAAACCAAAAGATAACTAATGACTAATGGTTCATGCTGCCTAAATTCCAATGAAAATACTAAGTAAAAAGGAAGGTGGCATAGCCTGTTTAAGTCTGTCTCTATGAGCAAGTGTATGAGTCTGTGCTGAGATAGTTGTGCCTGGAGGTAATCTGTGTCTACAGAGCTAGTGGCACACCCGTTTCTGGATGAGAGAGCAGGGGCATTGCAACGGGAGCAGCACCAAGACGCTTTTTTTGAGTAGACTCGTGCTCAGAGTAATCAAGTGTGCCAGGAGAGCCCACTCCATTCCAGGAAGCAGCTTTGCCTGTCACGTGGGAGTAAGTGCAGCCATCACAGCAGTGTAAAGTTGGAGTCTTACCCTTTTGAATTACTTTTTAAGTTTCTTTCTTCCCCCTTTCTTCCCAACATCTTATCTCTAAGTCTGCCTTTTAAGAAATTTTAAATTTAGAGTTTAAAGGGTTTTCTTTAGGTTTAAATTAAAATATGAAGAAATGGTTTCATTGTGGCATTTGTGTGTGTGTGTGTGTGTGTGTGTGTGTCCATTGTACTTTATTCTAATGCCTCCTCCCTCTCTGCTCTTCCACTTATTACACTGGTTGGTTCCTTCCTTTCCACAGATAGTCCCCACTTCTGAATCTGTTACTCTTCCCTAAGATCTCTTTCCCTCTTGTGAATCTCTTAGTAGTTTGATGATGCATGCATGAGTGGTGTGTGTGTGTGTGTTTCTGTGTGTGTGTTTCTGTGTGTGTGTGTGTGTGTGTGTGTGTGTGTGTGTGTGTGTATATCAAAGTAGGCTTTCCCACATGTGAGAGAAAAACATAGGGTACATACATATCTTTCTGGATTGTTTTATTTTAACAGAATGATTTCCTATATTTCAGAGAA
>NC_034598.1:23828516-23852648 GCF_900095145.1 Mus pahari
AGATGGTTATGAGCCACCATGTGGTTGCTGGGATTTGAACTCCAGACCTTTGGAAGAGCAGTCGGGTGCTCTTACCCACTGAGCCATCTCACCAGCCCTGTTTGTTTCTTGAGACATGATCTTACTATGTAGCCCTGACTGGTCTTGAACTTATTCTTTAGGTTTGCCTCAGATTCCTCTTCTTGTCTCAGCTGCCCTCCTTACTGCTAGGATTATAGTTATAGACCACCACACCCAGCTTATCTACTTGCTTTGTTTTACTTTTCTTTTGTAGTGCTGGGGACCAAGTCCAGAGCCTCCTTTGCTACTGAGTTATAGCTGCAGCCATAAATCACTGACGTGTGGTATAGCCAGCATAGATACCTGTTATTATTGATGGGACAGCCTTTTCATGTCATTTTACTAGTTTATTTGAACCATTCTCAGCGAGCGGTTCATCTTTTGGTTTGTTGCAAGATCCTCACCTCTTTGAAAATGTGTCTTTTGTCCTGGTTGGTTTTATTGTCACCCTGATACAAGCTAAACCATTCTAGAGAACCTCAGTTGAGAAAATTCTCCATCATGTTGTCTATAGGCAGGTATGGGGGTCGGGGGGGGGGCATTTTCTTGATTCATGATTGATATGGGAGGTCTCCACTCATGGTGGATAGCACTACCCTGGGCAGGCAGTCCTGAGTGTATAAAAAAGCAAATTGAGCAAGTCCTGAGGAATAAGCCAGTAAGTAGCATGCCTCCATGGCCTCTGCCTCAGCTCCTGCTTCCCGGTTCCTGCCTTTCGGTTCCTGCCCAAGTTGCTTTTGGTCTTGGTATTTTATCAGAGTAATAGAACTCTTAATTAGTACGTCTGTGTCTGTTTTCCTATAGGTGTCATTGGACATTGTGCCAAGTTAGGTTTTATTAAATCGTTTTCTTATATTTGAATTGTGAAAGAGATTGTTTTTACTAATGCTTGATTCAAAGTTCAAGTAAAAGGACCCGGTAGGCAACAGACCATTTAAGTGCGTTTGCTGTTTTGAACTAAAATCTCTGATCGCAGTTCTGTATAAAGGCTTGAGTTTAATTTCAAGGTTGGTTAGTTTGGGTTTTTGTTTGTTTTTGTTTTGTTTTGTTTTTGAGACAAATTCTTGCACTTGCTATTTCACCATATCTTACCTAGAACTATGTAGATGAGGTTGGCCTTGGACCTACGATGATCCTCTGGCTCTTTCTGCCTCCTGAGTAGTGGAATTACAGGTGTGAGCTTCCATGCTCAGCTTCTTTTTGCAGTCTTTGAGTAATTAAATGCTAAGTGTACACACAAATGTAACCCACATGGTACCTGTCTATGTTCTAGCTCGGTTACAAAATAACTGAAACAGTCTTAATCCGCCTGAGCTCCATAGTATTCTTTCCCCAGCCATTTGCTAGATTCTCTCTTGCACACCATTCTAATAGGTTTATGGTTGAGATGGGAACTGGGGGAACTGGGTGCTAGCTGTCACCACTGCTATGGCAGCAGAGGACCAGGTGCTATGTCCTCAAGGACTTACACCAGAATGGGCAGGAGGAAGTGTGCTAAACAGAGTTCTTAGGACACTTGAGTCACTCTCCTGTCTCCAGCTAAATTATATATGAGAGCAAAAAGAAGGTCTGGCAACAAGGCTTGATTCTGCTGTTATTACTCAGGTTGACTCAGCCTACCTATTGTTGGATTTAATTTTTATGACTGGGAGAGGATAGTGGGGAAGGGGGGGGAAGAGAATGAGGTGTGGGGCTGGTGAGATGGCTCAGCGGGTAAGGGCACTGACTGCTCTTCCGAAGGTCCCGAGTTCAAATCCCAGCAACCACATGGTGGCTCACAGCTACCCGTAATGGGATCTGAGGTCCTCTTCTGGTGTGTCTGAAGTCAGCTGCAGTGTAATAATAAATAAATCTTTGGGCCAGAGTGAGCAGGGCCAACCAGAGCGAGCATAGGCCCTAAAATTCAACTCCCAACAACCACATGAAGGCTCACAACCATCTGTACAGCTACAGTGTGCTCACACACATTAAATAAATAAATCTTTTTTAAAAAGAGAGAATGAGGTATAATATGTCATTTCATAAAAGCTTATTTCATAGCAGAAATATCTATAGACCATTGTTGCATTGCCTTTTGCATATCGTGCTTGGGGCTGGTTTTCCCATGCATGGTGTCCTGGTTACATTCTGGCAGTTGGTGCTTCCTCCTCTGCTGAAGCAAAGAGAACTCAGTGAAGACCTCAAGTTCCTCAGCTGTCCTCTTCTTACGTGTCCTTCTGAGAACACTCTTTGACTGTTTCACTGAGCTGTACTTTACTGAGCTACCCACTCCTCCCACCTCTTCCTAGTTTTTAGCAGCAAATATGGCTGTTTTAAGTTTCTAAGTGAGACAAGTTCCTCATGTTAAGTAAGGAGCCTAAAAGTCTGAGAACTCTTCAACTATAGGATCCTGACCACAGGCTTCCTCTGTGGGTCTTAGTTCAACAGAGAAAAGAAAGTACCTGCTTTTTAAAGTTTAGTATCTAAAAAGAGTAACTTCTTTAGTTCTGTTTTCATGTACGTGTATGTTCCTGTGTGAATGTATAGCCTGTGAGGGCAATGCCCATAGAAGCAAGAAGAGGATTGGATCCCCTGGATCTGGAGCTTAAGGTGGGTGCTGGAGACTGAACTCTGGTCCTCTACTCACATAGAAGGGTGGACTCTTGAAAGGTTAGCTGTCTTTATAGAAAACTGTTTCTCTCCAGGCCAGATCTTAGTAGATGCTGTTGGTGCAGCAGTAGAATAGGATGAGCTGCCATGAGATAGCAAGTACCAAGGGCTTAGATAAGAGTCTCCAAGGGGAAGCTCCCAACACATACCCATCTCCTACTTCTATCTTGCAGAATTCTCCAAGAGTCTGGTTATCTGTGACTGTTCTCTGCAGGCTCAGAGAACCAAACCCTGAGGCTTCTTTCCAGTGCCCTCTACTGACAACCTGAGTGCTGCTTTAAAAAGCTAAGATGTAGGGAGCCAGGGTTCAGCAATATTTCACTTCCCAACAGGATGTGAGTTGCCAGGATTATAGAATACCTCTGGGAAAGAGAGAAAGAATTAAACAAAGACCCTCGTAACCATGTGACCTGGTTTCAGGGGACAGAACAAAGGGTATTTGAGTCTTAACAAGGCTGCAGCCCAGGCTGTGAACTGGCTGTCAGTGTAGTTGCACCATCTGGTCAACATCAGACTCCTAGGGTCTTGTTATGTCCTTTCCACGCCATCTTTTATCACCTTTATGGTAAAAAATCTGAGTTGTGGTAGCTAAAATACTTACTGCTTTTCTCTGTGCATCACAAAAATGTAAAGCTCATGAAGGAAAGGTGCTGTGTGGCTTTAGCAGAAAGGTTTTTCAGTTTCTCTGATTCTGGTAGGTATAGATTCTGCATCAAGAAAGTAACTGAAAATGAGAGATGCATGGATATGAACAGGAAAGACCTTTGATTTGAATGAAGTGTTTTACTTCTGTCCTCTAAACTGAAATTTTCATGGTTCTCTCTTTTTTTTCTTACCAGTGAATTAGGGCTCAAATTAAGTTTAGTCAAGAATAAAAACTCCCACTAACTTCCTGTCACAGTGTAGCTGGCAGTTGTGTTCAGTGAGAAAGCTCTGCTGAGTCAGAACTAAAATAAGAATGTACCTTAGAGCCGACAGGCTGCTGCTGCTGGGCACCATAGCCATATAAAGAGCTCCTGCGTGTGCCAAATCGTTTCCCTGGTAACTTGGGCATCTCTTAGGTCAACACAGCTAAAAATACCATTCTTCTATATTTGGAGCTTTCTCAAATGTGGCTTTGTATCTTTCTGAAAAGATATTTAGGGTTAGGTGATAATATGTTAATTCATCATGATAGGAATTAAAAGATGTTATGAACAGTAAAGGAACCACAAGAGGACTAGTTTCTAGGAAAAATATTTCAAAAATCACAGCAAAGCCTCCTAACCTCTGAGGGAAATATAAAGAATTGTTTAAGTTGATCCAACACTCCAAATTTGTGTGGGGCTTCAGGAGTTCACTGCAATGATTATAGTTAAGGGAGCTGTCTCTAAAGTACAACCTTGCTAAAGACCTCTTGAGCTGTATGGGTGTCAGCAGGGGTGGTACCTGTCAGTGTTGGCCCTCTGCCTCTTAGCAGAATGCTTGATGCAATACGGAGAGGGTGCTCAGTCATCCACCTTTAGACAGAGACGAAGAGATCCAGCTTTGAGACACTTGCATACAGAACACAGTGTTGGTTTTCTCTAAAGTCGGGCTAATTGAATGGGACATGGAGGTTCTAGCTGAGGAGAATAATAGTGATTCTTTGACAGTTATACATTTTCTCTAGAGTATATAAGGCATTGTTGGGTGACAGGGAAGTGCAAATCCAATAAAATGAAATGTGCAGGCTACTCATCCTGCCCAGTTGTTCACAGCATTTCTCAGTGTTCTGCCAGTAATGGTTATGATTTTCTCTACACATTTGGCAGCTCATCTCCTTTTCACAGCAGGTTACCAGTATGGTAAGGATGTGTCATCATAGAGAAAAGGCAGCTTTGGTTTGTTTGTTTGTTTGGCATTGTTGTTTTGTGGAAAGGTAGGTGCCATTACTTTCTCTTTACACAATTTTCAGAATGTTAATGTTAGAGAGGGACATGAAGAAAGAGGATGAGCTTGATTCGTTTCTGTCTCTCTCTTCCATTCTCCCTACCTAGGGCATCTTTTACACAAGCACATCTTTTGCAGATAGGATTTTGTTATGTGGATCACTTAGAAGTGCTTCATGAGAAATGGGCCCCAAAGTAAGCTATTATTATTTGTTAAACTGGATAGGGTTGGGTAGCTGCAGTATTGATTTTGCATTATTTTGGCCAGTTTGGGGCAGAGTATTTCTGATGTTGTGGAGCTGGCACTCATAGTTCTGTCACAGGTCCTTGGGCAGCCCCTTGCTGCATCTTGCCTGGTTTCTGAGTGGCCTCTCTATTCTGCAGACACCAGAGAGATTTGCCGCACCTGATAGTAGCAGATTTGCTGTATTTGAATTATTGATTATAGGACAGAGTGTGCATCTACTAGTGTACTTCCTGACAAGTTTCCAGCCTATGGTTGGATAGCATCACACTCACTTCCTTTATGAATATCTCCTTGGGGCTGGTGAGATGGCTCAGTGGGTAAGAGCACCCTACTGCTCTTCCGAAGGTCCGGAGTTCAAATCCCAGCAACCACATGGTGGCTCACAACCATCCGTAACAAGATCTGATGCCCTCTTCTGGAGTGTCTGAAGACAGCTACAGTGTACTTACATATAATAAATAAATAAATCTTTAAAAAAATGAGTATCTCCTTAAATATCATAAGGTCAGCTACATGCTGCTATATAGCTATGACATCAAAGCTACCTCCTTTATTTTATGTTTTATTTCAGTGGTCAGTTCTTAGGAACAATTATATGTAAATAGCCGTATACCAGGCATCCTGGCATGGGGCATTGGTGGTGCAGGGTTGGCAACTGGTACTTTAATCCAGACATTTCATATTTTTATGTTCTTAAATGATATTTTTTAACTTTCTCTTTGGGTTATAGTTAATATACAATAAAGTTGTGGGCAGCATTAGCACACAATTTTAGTCCTAATACCCAGGCAGAGGCAGTCGAATCTGAGTTGGATGCCAGCCTGGTCTGCAGAGTACATTCCAACAGAGAGAAACTGGGTCCTAACAAAGCAAGCACACACAATGATAGTAGTAAAGTCAGAGTGCTCTTATTTTCTTTTAATAACTGAAGTAAACATCAGGGTAATAATAATACAGACATGAATGTATGCATCGCTGTTTAGCTTCAGCTGGATTAAGAAAGCATGTGCTAACTACTTTTTCATGCTGGGCGTGGTGGCGCACGCCTTTAATCCCAGCACTTGGGAGGCAGAGGCAGGNGGATTTCTGAGTTCAAGGCCAGCCTGGTCTACAGAGTGAGTTCCAGGACAGCCAGGGCTATACAGAGAAACCCTGTCTCGAAAAATGAAAAAACAAAAAAACTGCTTTTTCACTCTTCTCCATGTGATGAATTTGTTTGCCTTACACAATTAAGAAGCAATTTTAAAAATAAGGCAAAAGGCATATTATCTGAAAATTCATCCATTTCTACTTGAGCTTTGCCTACTTCCTTATTGTCTTGAAAGAAAACATATTACATTATCCTACAAACTGGAAACGGGGAAGAGTTTTCTGTCTCCATTCTCCTACTTGCATTGTTTTCAGTAGTACCAGGAAAATGAGATGAAATTTTCCACTTAAGCCAAGTAGAGAATTACAGGGAAATAGTTCGTTCTGCCAGGTAGTAATATAACTAGGCCACGTTATTGATTTGAATAACCCATGTGGCACCCAGATCTTTTGTAGCAATTGAAGAGGCTTCGTCCTAGTGGTAGTTACTGCTAAGTTCTTAGTTTAGTGATGGATTTAGAATAAATAAGCTGTGTTTAGCTCTCCCATTCCACAGTTATCCCTCACTGTGGGGTGGGGATGGTTCCAGAGCACTTCTCTACACCTCCACCTCTGCTGTACCATCCTGCCCACGGGATAGCAAAGCCTGTGGTTGCTTGGGCCCCTTAGAAAATGGCCTGGTCCTAGCATACAATTGACCAAACTTTCATTTTAAATCATCTCTATACTATACTACCTAATACAATGTGGAAGAATGAATGGATAGGTGGATGAATCATGACATGTTAAAGCTAAACTTTTACTATAAATTTGATTTCTTTTGCATTTGTGCCAATGTGTTTGCATGTTCATTGTGGGATGGTAGACATGTGTGCACAGGTATGTGGAAGCCATTGCCAACCTCATAAGTTGTCACCCTTGGTTTTGTTTTCTTTCATGTGTGTTTGCATGTATGTATGCGCATGGGTATAGAAGTGTTCATGTCCGAACATGCATGTGGAAGCACAGGTTAATACTCGGCATCATCCTCAATTATTCTTTGAGATAGGGTCTCTCATTTAAGCCAGAGCTTGTTGATCTCTTGGACTCGATGACCAGCTTACCCCGCACCCCTCCCTCTGTCTCTCCCCATCTCTCTCTCTCTCTCTCTCTCTCTCTCTCTCTCTCTCTCTCTCTCTCTCTNTCTCTCTCTCTCTCTCTCTCTCTCTCTCTCTCTCTCTCTCTCTGTGTGTGTGTGTGTGTGTGTGTGTGTGTGTGTGTGTGTGTGTGTGTGTGTTGAGACAGTGTCCTGGCTGGAATTTGCTACATGTACACCAAGTTGGCTTTGAACTTGCAGAGATCTGCCTGCCTCTGTGCTAAGATTAAAGGTATATACCACCATGCCTGACCTGCTTATAAATCTTGTAGGAGAGGGGCAAGGCCTCATGAGCCTCTTTCACTTCCATGGCAGAAAATTAATGGGCTCATTCTTTTGCAGACCTTTTTTAAATAATCCTGGCTGCTGACAGTGTAAGAGAGTCGGTGGCAGGTCATGTTCAGAGGACAGCATTCCATACACAGACTTTCACTGCAGTGCAGAGCTCACCAATTAGACCACCTCTGGTTGGTGACCAGAGGCATGCCATGATTGAGTCCAGCCTAGGTTTTGTAGTGAGATCCTGACTTAATTACCCAGATTCAATCCCCGCCCCGCCTCACTCCCAAAGCTGCTTTTGGCACCTCTGCTTATGAATTGTTCACATCGTAAGTATCTGACGCCTAGGGACAGCTGTGATGCTTTGTGTGACATGTCTAAATAGGCTATTTAGACCTTTGATCTTTGGCCATTTGGGGAACAGTCATGAAGTTAGCAGACTGGTGAAATCAGAAGCTCTGCAGCTGTCTTCACGTTGTACTGGGGTGCACTAGTGTGTAGTTTGTTCTCAACAGAACATTAGACACACCCACTGTCTTAGCTAGGTTTGTATTTATTGTTGCAATTAAGCACTATGACCACAAGCAATTTGGGGAAGATAGTGTTTATTACAGCTTGGATGCTAGGGCAGGAAGTTGAGGCAGGAACCTTGGGGCAGGAAAGGAAACAGAGGCCACATACACATGGAGCATCAGAGGACAGCATTTCTCTTTCCACTGTCTAGGGTCTGGAAAGAAAATTCAGGTTATCAGGCTTGGATCAAGCTCCCAATAAGCCATCTCGCCATCCCATCAATAGCTTTTATATATATCAATAACAAAACTTCTGGGAAAAGCAATCAAGAATGCAATCTGATTTACAGTAGAGGAAATAAAATAGGAAAGGATTGAGGGAGAAAGATCTAGGAAAAAATTTAGCCACCACTTAACTCATGGATAAAAATAATCTCTTTGATGAAAATCATCAAACACAAGGGGGCTGGAGAGATGACTCAGTGGTTGAGAGCACTGGCACCTTTTCCATAGGTCCTGAGTTCAATTCCCAGCAACCACATGGTGCCTCAACCATCTGTAATGGGATCCGATGCCCTCTTCTGATGTGCCTGAGGACAGTGACAGTGTACACATACATAAAATAAATAAGTATTTAAAAATTAAAGAAAGAAAATCACCAAACACCAATGAAAGAAACTAAGAGGTCCCCAAGTTAGAAAGATATGTATATGAACATTAATTGTTATAATGTCTGTAGAACCCCTTATGACCAACAAGTTCAGCTCCTGTCAGGATACCATTGGGGCTTAGAGATATGACTCAGGGAGCCCTGGCTGCTCTTCCAGACAACCCAGGCTCAGTTTAGTGCTCGCATGGTGACTCACAACTGTAACTTCATCCCAGAGGATCTGACACCTTCTTCTATCCTTCTATGGTACATAGACATATATGTGCATAGGAAACACTCATACACATATTATAAACATAAACTTTAAAAAAATACCAGCTGGACAGTGGTGAGGATGCCTTTAATCCCTGCACTTGGAAGACAGACACAGATGGATCTCGGAGTTCAAGGCCAGTCTGGTCTACAAAGTGAGTTCTAGGACATCCAGGCCTGTTACACAGAAAAACCTTGTCTCAAAAAATATATATATACCAGCAATATTATCTGCAGATGTAGGAAAAGTACTCCAAAGATTTGGATTGATCTACATAGACTGTCAAATAGCTAAAGCAGTCCTGAGCAGAGAGAAAGAAGTGTGGAAGCATTAGTAGCCTAAGTAATTTGGTACTGGCATAAAAACAGACTAATAGAGCAGACTGGAGAACACAGATAAATGCATATATTTATCATCAACTGATTTTCAGCGAAGTTAGTGAGAATATACTATGTATATATACATATAATGCATACAAATTTATCAGAGAAATTACTGCTCAAATGATATAAGATTGAACTCAAGAGATGGCTCAGCAGTTCAGAGCTTTTTCTGCTCTTCCAGAGGCCATGAGTTCTGTTCTCAGTATCCATGTCCAACAGCTCCAGGGTCTGACGCCCTCTCCTGGCATTAATAGACTGTTTTTAAAAAAAGATGAAAAGTTACCAAGTAGTCATTAAAATACTGAGCCATCTTTATTATCTTTATTTCAGTTTGAATTTTAAAAACTTCTATCTTGCCATATTCTTTAATTTCCTGCATTTTCATTTCTACCCACTTTTTATAGATAGATAGATACCAACAAACTTTTATTTCCAAACCTAAAAGTCACTGTAGTATTGAGGTCAGAACATGACTCTGTACGGTCAGGTTTAATTACTAAAAATACTGTGAGGACTGACTGGAAGCCTAGTGAGAGTCCTTCCAAAGCTGCAGGTTTCCCAGAGGGGTTTTCTCTACCTGCAGTTTGTTCACCCCTACGATCCTTCTTGAGTCATTTAGCTTTTGTGGTGTTTTGTTTCTTCTTTTGCTCCTTCTCTCTGGCGTTCATCATCTTGGCCAACTTCCAGGACAGTACAGCACTAGCTAGGACCAGTTCTACCCACTTTTCTTAGGGCGCATCTGCAAGTGTCAGAATTGTTCCTTATGAATTAGGTCTCTCTCCGGCTACTTGCTTTCCCCACTGAGATGTAAGAAATGTTGTCCTCCCTCCTCCTTCCCTAGGAAAATGTCCTGATTGATACATGCTGCAACTATCAGTTCCACCCTCCACAGATACCACCACACATTCTTACCACTTCATTTTGATACTTTGGTGCTTGCCTTCAGCTGCATGGAGTCTGAGGTTTAAGATTGTGGGTAAAAAATTGTACTTAGCCAATGTCTGTTATCCAAATTTTATCATTTTTGTTTTTGTCTTTTTGCAGTCTAAAGAAATGTAGTTTCTCTCTCTCTCTCTCTCCCTCTCTCTCTCTCTCTCTCTCTCTCTCTCTCTCTCTCTCTCTCTCATTTTTCTTAAGTAGTCAGGTACAAATTACAAAGATATCAGACAAATCGATTACACAGAGGATTGTAGAGGATTTTGTGGTATTGTGTCCATGTATCAGTAACCTTTGTCGATCTCCATGATTCTGTTATTCTTCCAGCATGTAAGCATAAAAGGGCTGATTATGTCAGTGATTGCCAGGCATTTGTGGAATTAAAGACTACTTTTGCTGCCTTTATTATAAGAACAAAAGAGCTTTTACCAAAAATAAACTAGACTTGTAAGTTACATAAGCATTTAAGCCAGGTAGCATATACTTTAGTATAGCAGATGGATCTTATTTTGTAGATTCCAGTATCAAGGGATATTATATTGTACACACAAGGAGAGAGTAAATTATTGTTTAGCCATCAAAACAGAAAGAACTTGTGTCATTTCAACACTAGAAATCATTGTTTAAATAAAATAAACTAAGTTTAGGAAGTCCTGCATGCTTTCACTTACATTTATAAGCTAACTGTTTATCTCAAAGTGATTACCAGTGGCTAAACAAGGAGAAGCATGGGGTAATGGAAAGAGGTGGCCATTGGAAACCGAGATACAGAGGAACCAGAGGAACAACTTGTTATGTTATATGTGCTATACTTCAGTTGGATAACTTTGGTTAGCAACAATTAATTGACTCATTCTAGATAGCTAGTAGGGAAATTTTTAAATTTTCCACACTTTCCCCAAAGAAATGATGTATAATTAAGATGATTGAGGTGTTAAGCTAGTTACCCTGGTCTGATCTTTCCAAAGTGTGTGTGTGTGTGTGTGTGTGTGTGTGTGTGTGTGTGTGTGTGTGTAAATGTCACACTGTACCACATTGATGTGAACAGTTACTGGGTCAATAAAAGTAAATGCATATGCATAATGTTTTAGCACGTGCCTATAATCCCAGCATTTCTGGGCTGAGGCAGAAGATCCGCCAGTTTGAGGCAAGCCTGGGTTACAATTTGAGACCTTGTCCCCCACCCCACCCCACCCCCAAAAAACATCTTAACAGTGTTCTGTTTAAACATGGCATAGTTGTACATGCCTTTAATTGCAGCTTTTAGGATGTAAGGCAGAAAGATTGGGAGCCAAGGCCAGACTCCACTTCATAGTGAATTTGAGATGGCTATGAAACACTGTCTCCAAAAACAAAATGAAATAAACCTTAAGGATACAGGTCTTAGTACTTAGTATCAGGCATCACCCTTAGCCTAGTTTCAGCTGCCAATAGGGAAAACAGAAAAAAAAGATCTTCTCACCACTTTCTGTAAGTATGACACCTGATCGAGAGTAATTCCTATCTGGTGTGCCTAGAAGCCAGTTCTCTCACATCAGCTTTTTGCAAAGACATGTTTTGTTACATGGGCTACTCATTTGGAGACCCAGAGCTATGTTAGCTCTACCTCTCTGAAGGCCGATAGAAGAATTTACAGGAGAGGAATGAGAGGTTGTTTATTGACTGGACTGTCAGAAGGGGGCCTTTTAGGTTCTTGGTGCAGCCATTTGTGGTCATCATATTTCTTTATAGGTCACAAGTTTACACAAGAGATATATTCTCAGGGAGGTTTTGAACTTGTGATATCTGATACAAGGTCACTGAGTGGAGGATCTTTGTTGTTTGTTTTTCAGTGGAAGACACCCTTACTGGTGGTAGGCAAGTGATCTACCACAGAGCTACACCCCAAGACCTTTCAAATAAAAGTTGGTCTTTGGTTTTTTTGTTTTTTGTTTTTTTAGGATAGAATCTTTTTTTATTAATTAAATAAAAGTTGGTCTTTGGTTGTTTTTTTTTAGAGAGATCTTTTTTAATTAATCATTTTATTAGTTTACATTCAACCCCCCCCCATTCCATTCCATCCCCGTTCTCCCCCCTCCCCTTTGCCTCTAAGAGGGTGCTCCTCCACCCACTCACCCACTTCTGCCTCACTGCTCTAGCATCCCCCATGCTGGGGCATCAAGCCTCCAGGACCACGGGCCTCCCTCCCACTGATGTCACATAAGGCCACCCTCTGCAACATATGTAGCTGGAACCTTGGGTCCCTCCATGTACACTCTTTGGTTGATGGTTTAGTCTCTGGGAGCTCTGAGTGGTCCAGATAGTTGATATTGTTCTTCCTATGGGGTTGCAATCCCCTTCAGCTCCTTCAGTTCTTCCCCTAGCTCTTCCATTGGGGTGCCCGGGCTCAGTCAGATAAGGTTGGCTGTGAGTATCTATATCTGTATTGGTCAGGTGCTGGTAGAAACTCAGGTAACAGCCATACCAGGCTCCTCTCAGCAAGCATTCTTGATATCAGTAGTAGTGTTGGGGTTTGATGTCTGCAGATGGGAATGGATCCCTAGGTGGGGCAGTCTTTGGATGGCCTTTCCTTCAGCCCCTGTTCCATTTTTTTTGTCCTTGTCTTTCCTTTGGACAGAAATATTTCTGGGTTAACAATTTTGAGATGGGTGGGTGACCCCATCCCTCAACTGGGGGCCGTGCCTATCTACTGGAGGTGGTCTCTACAGGTTCTATCTTCCCTTTGTTTCTTATTTTGGCTAAAATCATCCCTCTAGGGTCCTGGGAGCCTCTCATTTCCCTGGCAGCTGGGACTTTCTAGTGGCTAACCACAGTTCCCCATCCCCCACTGCTACATATTTCTATTTGATTTCCTGACCCTCTGTACTTCTCCCCTGCCCCTTCAAATACCTGGTCCTGCCTCCACTTTTCCTCTCCCCTCCCAGGTCCCTCTCTCTACCTTCTGTGATTATTTTGTTCCCCCTTCTATGTAGGATTGAAGTATCCACACTTTGGTCTTCCTTCTTAAGCTCCATATGGTTTGTGGGTTGTATCGTGGGTATTCTGAGCTTTGGAGCTAACACGGTATGTACTCACTCATAAGTGGATATTAGACAGAATCTTACTGTATACTCGGGCTGGCCTTTATCGCTTGCTGTGGAGCCCATGGTGGCTTTAAATTCTAAATCTGTCTGCCTCAGCCTCTCAAGTGCTGGTATTACTGGCATGCACCACCACTCCTAGCAGTTCTTTCAAAGTTAAAGTATGATTGGAATATAGCTCAACAGATTCACTCTTTAGCATTTCTTAAGAGAAGGATAAATCTACGTTTACACAGAAGCCTCTAAACAACTTTCATTTGTAATAGCCTAAATCTATGAAGTATTTAAATCTTCAGTGAGTGAATGGTTTAACTACATATATATATTAGTACTGCTGAATAATATGCAGCAACACAAGATCAAACTACATATCCGTATCTAGCAACCTGGACAGATCTCAGTGGCATGATACTGACTTAAACAAAGCCAGCCTTCGGCCAGCACATATAATAGGGTTCCACGAATGACACGTTAGGTGAAAAACAGATTAGTTAAGGAGAGCAGTAAGGAGATTTCTATGGGCAGAGATCATGTCCTGCTTGATTGGTGGCCACAGTAGCTACACACTCAATGGCAGTAGAACAGGGCTCCCAACTTCACTGCTCTATTTCCCCTTCTTCAGAGAGGAAACTGAAGAAGTCAGCATGAAGAATTGTATGATTTTGTCCTTCGTGTTTTACTTTGTCCTAATGAAAAGAAACCAAAAAACGAGAGCATATAGATGAATGGAAAGGGTGACATTTGCACAGGGAAGCTGTCTCTAGGGCTTTCCCTCTTCTGGCATCCGTCAGTCTGGAGTCCAAGCAGATCCAAGGCTGCAGTCTTGGAATTCCTCATCATTTTGATATCTCTGGATTCAAAGTAGGGAGGTGTGATCTCAGTTTCTGCTTCTGGTCCCATTTTGTACCTGCCATATACTGACTTTGAGTTCCTGTTTTATTTCCCAGTGATTTTGTTCAGCCATTTTCTCCCATAGAAGTTACAGCATAGCCCTGTCACTTATTATTCAGTCTCTGTGGCCTTGGTTTTCTTGTGAATAGCACTTGTTTCACAGAGGGTATGGTGATATGATAGAAGACACGTGCTAACTCTTCTGTGTCACCATTCATTACTCAGTCATTACTCAGGTCTCAACTGTATGTTGCTTGTCTCTCAAGGGCGTATGGCTCTCCTGTTATCAGTATGACCTGCAGTGCTCAGCACTGTGCCTACTCACAGTTCCTTGACGTGCTTGCTTTGGGTAGGATGGCTTGTTGGACTAGAGAATGGAACCACAGAAGAACCCTGCACCCTTGTGTTGCCTCATGCTTCACTGTTGCTGTTATTATCATGGCAAACACAATTAGAAGACAGTAATAGTTTAAGCTAAAAATATAGCAGGAATACCATGAAGAATCGTGACTCTCCTGTTACAGGATTAGCTGGGATTAAATTGAAGAGTTACAGTTAAACTCTAGTCTTTCTGGTTTACACTGCAGCCATTCATTGAAGCCTTTACTATGTTGTTACTTGTATCAAGAACAAAGATAATAAATGGCTACATAGAGCTTCACTTCAGGGGCTCACAGGTCCTTTCTGAAGCTTGTCAAGCTTTTCAAAAAAGTCTGTGCACACCCAAATGGAGACTCACTCTGACACAAATTGTCGCTGCCACGTGAAATTGTTTTGGGAGCTTCTAGAAGTCATAATAGATCCAGACTGCTGTGCTGCAGAGCTCTTAACATGAAAAGTCAGGAGTGACCCTGGCAGCTGAGTGACGCATGTGGGAACAGTGGGAGTGACCCTGGCTGGGAAACAGGAGGCCTGGATATTGTTTCTCTTCTCTGTATCCTGCTCGGCATCACAGGGCTCTGAACTCTCAAGCTTGTACAATGGCCTTCCCAGGACGGGCACACCCGTGCACTATCCCAGAGAATGAAGAAATTCCCCAGACAGCCCTTAACAGTGTCCTCGAAGCTAATGGGAATGAAGATGAGAGGGCTGTGTCAAACCTGCAGCGCAGGCACAGTGACGTAAAGGTCTACAAGGAATTCTGTGATTTTTATGCGAAATTGTGAGTCTCTCCCCTCCTAAAATACAGGCTTTCAAGTCTCCAGATTTTCAGTTCTGCATTATCTAGCCATTTAATCCAGCTAATGTGTTTTAATTTAGCAGGGCTTTTCCAGGGTGTACCGAGGGCTTGGGGGTGGTTTTCAGATTGCCTTGACTTATAAACTTCCACCAGAGGACATAATACATGTCAAGGAAAATACCACCTTCCTGGGAAGAATAGACAGCGTTCCTCTTTCTAATAATGGTACATTTTCACTGTGTTATCCAGAAGAGAAGTTGGCACTGTGTTGTCAGAATCTATAGCAGAAAAAATATACTCTGAAAGTTCCCAAATATGAAACTAAAAATTTAATTGATAAACATTTTGTTGGGGATTTATCCCATAATCAATATTTGAGGTGGTTAATAAACTCTCAAGATATCTGATAACAGAATTTTACATATTATATATTAAGAGTAGAAACTTTGTTTCATGTGTGGAGATAGATGAGATATAAAAAACTGGAAGGCTTGATTGTGGTTTCCTATGCCGCCGACTTAGGGAGGAGGTAGGTGTGTAACATCAGTCCTGGTTGGCTTCTGTAGACGTGTATTCTCTCCACTCCCATGTTTTCTTTGTCATCAACACTTTTTAGTGAAAAACATTTTCTGGAAAATTAAGCAATTAGGAATAACCAATCTAATGACTTATCTCTTAAAAAATAGCTTCTACATACATTGTTAAATATTGTCAAGTATAAAAAAATGTGAACAATACAGGAGAGTCAGGCAAGAGAGAAGCTGAGTATGTAGTCCCAACACTTGGGAGGTGTGGAGGGTTGGGAATTTGAGATCAGCATTGGCTACGTGAGACCCAGTCTCAAAGCAAGAAAAAACAGCACCAACTAGCCAGCAAGCGAGGTGAGAGGGAGGGAAGCCTGAGCTCACTCGGGAGGCAAGTGATTGCTGTCTTCTGTTCCTCCTTTGTTACTAAGAGGAGTTCAAATATGTGAATATGTGTGTAAAACATTCATCTGCCTACCCATTTGCCAAGTCTACTTAAGTATTCAAACATAATTAAGTCTGGAATGTAGTTGTAGTGCATATAAACAGGTCAGTGCTCATAGCCTTTTTATCAGCACCATTAAAAAACAAAAGATTGAAATCCAAAACTTCTTGTATGAGAAATTATATGTATTTATTCGATTTAAAGTGACACATTACATGCTAGTAATACAGAGGAAAATGTAAATTTTTGCACATTTTTCTTGATGCAACCCCCCTCCTTCCAATCTGCTTCTGCCCTTGGCACAGAGCTACGGCTGAGAGCTACGGCTACTTCAGAACTTCCAGAGAATCAGTCACCCCAGACCTTGAGAATCATTGAGTTAAGAGGTAGTAAAGCAAGACATTCCAGAATGTTCTTCAGCTTTTCGGGGAGGTCCAGTAAGATTACTGAGGTTCGGGGAGTGGTGTCATTGGAGAGACGTTAGAATTATAATGGTGCTGGGTCTTTTAGTAGCACCTTTTGCTTTCCAGAGTGGTTTATACTTTTTTATTATTTCATCCTCAAAACAGCTTCTGAGAATTCCTGAGTGGATGTGGGCTAACATCTTTCTTCACTCAGCCACTCCTTCTATAAGAAAAAGAGGGTGCAGAGATCCCTCCAGAGCTTTATCAAAACTGTTGCTGTTCATCTGGATCCTCTCTCCTCACAATAATTCTGAAAAGACAAAGTGGGAGTCTGTATACACAGTGCTTAGGCCAGGTTCACTCAGAAGTGAGGCTGCCTCTTTTCATGTTTTAAAATAATTTTTTTTTTAGTGGGGGGGAGGCGGGGAAGGGGTGTCATACACTATGAAGGTCAAAGATAACTTGCTGGAGTCGGTTGTTCTGATATGCGAATTCAAACCCACATCTTCAGGCTTGGCAGCAAGCACTGTTACCTGCTTTGCTTTCTCTCGGGCCCAGTCTTCTCCCTTCTCTTCAGTGACACTCCTATCTTAGATTGAGCTTATGAATTTAAACAGACTTTTTAAAAAATTATTTATGTATTTATTTTATGTATGTGTGTACACTGTAGCTGTACAGATAGTTGTGAGCATTTTTTTTAAAGATTTATTTATTTATTATATGTAAGTACACTGTAGTTGTCTTCAGACACACCAGAAGAGGGTGTCATATCTTGTTACGGATGGTTGTGAGCCACCATGTGGTTGTTGGGATTTGAACTCGGGACCTTTGGAAGAGCAGTTGGTGCTCTTAACCACTGAGCCATCTCACCAGCCCTAAACAGACTTTTGATTGATCTGGAATGGTGAATGTGGGGATTCAGCATTGCATTACTGTGGCAAGGTTACAACATAAAATTGCCTTGAAACATTTGAGGAAGAAGACAAATGTAGAGATGTCCTCCATTGGAGTGGGGTAAAGAATAAGTCTTGCTATGGAAATGCTAACGTTGGAAAGAGCTAGGAGCAAGGCAGATGGTTAAAGTGTTTGTGAAGTGAGAGGCTCTCCACGCCATCTGTCCCTTGGCAGTGGTGCTGGTAGACTGCTGAGATATTTGAAAGGTCAGAAGCTATGCCAGGAGCAGACTTGCTATTGTAGAGGTAGAGCTCCACCATAGAATCAGCCCCTGGAAACAACAACAACAACAAAAAAAAAAACCGAGCCAAAACAAACATAAACAGGCTTGGTCAGTGACTGTTCAGCATATGGAACCTTCTCCATTTCTAGAACTTTCAGAAACAAAATAGCTATTCATGTGAAATCCTCACCTAATTCTTTGCTTCAGCCCTGCTTGCTGCCTTACTTCTGAAGCATCAGTGGCTAGAAAAAACAAATTATTCGTTGATCACATCCTGTTTTTTGAGGTACAGTGGGATTGCTTGTGAGGGAACTGTCAGAGTCACTCAATGCTAGTTACCGCCTTGTTTTATTTTCCTGACCTGTAAAACATGATTGCGTCCCTACCATGAACTGTCAAGAGTTTGCCGAAAGGCTGTGATCTGTGATGGAGATGATTCCTTATAAGCAGAGAGCCTGGATTCTACCCCTGTGTCATTCATTCATGAGTAGCTAGTGCCATGATGTTGAGTTAACTGTCCACCTCTGAACCTGTTTCTCTATCTATAAAGTGATTTTTATTACATAAAATTCTGTGATTTAGTGATACATTTTATACTGTAATATTAAATGTTTGCTTTATATACTGTCTAATAGAATTGAGGCATCTTATCTAATTTTTAGTGGTTTTAAGCAGTTGTTTTGAACAATATCTAATCAAAGGTATAATCTAAATCTAGGTTATAATATGATGTTTAGTTACGTGAAGTTTAGGTTCTGTTCTTTAAAGAAATTGACTTTAAGTTGTTATCTCATGGAGGGTAGAGGCTCATGAGGCCCCACCTATAGCAGAGTAGCTATTAGCAGTTGGCAGTGCCTAGGGGAGGGAGGCGGTTTTCTTTTGCCATTGTTAGCAATGTTAGTGTAGCCCATTGTTGGTGACCCACGCTCCAGTGAATGATGCCCCACATTCCTGCACATATGGGCAGCACTAATTGGACTTGATGAGGCAGGAAGGAGGAATGGACGTGAAGTTATAGGGGGACATGGAATGGAGAGCCTTGAAAGTGGGGAGCAGGACTACCTGTGATCTAAATATATTGTATTCATACCAAAAAACAATTTTAAAAACGTCGTCTCATGGATATCTTGTTTATGGGTTTGTTTGGGTTTTGGTTTTTTTTTGGTTTTTTTTTTTTGAAACAGGGTTTTTCTGTATAGCCCTGGCTGTCCTGGAACCCACTTTGTAGACCAGGCTGGCCTCGAACTCAGAAATCCACCTGCCTTTGCCTCCCGAGTGCTGGGATTAAAGGCGCGTGCCACCACTGCCCGGCTTGTTTATGTTTTTTGAGACAGGGTTTCTCTGTGTTCCCCTGGCTGTCCTGGAACTCACTCTGTAGACCAGGCTGGCCTCGAACTCAGAAATCCGCCTGCCTCTGCCTCCCAAGTGCTGGCCCCATTAATATTTTAATTAAAGTTACTTACTCAGCCGTAATTCTGAGTTCCTTAAGGGAAACATTTATCCATTGATTGATTTATTTGAGTCTGTCTCGCTCTGGCTATTTGGTCCAGGCTGTTCTTGAACTTCTGGGTTCAAGCAACCTTCCTTGCCTCTCTCTCCTAAAAGGCTGGAGCTAGAGGTGTACACCACTGCACCAGCAAAGAGAACTCTTGGCTTTGACCTGTGTTCTTCGTATCTAACCCTGCTTACAAGAATGCTGAAAATGTTAAAATCAAACAGAAACAAAGCAAGAGGTCCTTATAGAAACTGAAGTGCCTAGGTCATTTTCAATTAGAGAACTTGCGAAATCTGGTTTTATGGATAAAATAGGAGTTTTTGTGTCCAGGTAGAGTTTGCTCCTCGTTCTTGATGCTGTCTGCTCTTTCAGATAACAGGTTAACAATCTCTGTTTTGCCCTTTTGTGTTTTAGCAACATGGCCAATGCCTTGGCCAGTGCCACTTGTGAGCGCTGCAAGGGAGGCTTTGCTCCTGCTGAGAAGATCGTGAACAGTAATGGGGAGCTGTACCATGAACAGTGCTTTGTATGTGCTCAGTGCTTCCAGCAGTTCCCAGAAGGACTCTTTTATGAGGTGGGTTAACTCAGCTGTCCTTCACTTTCAAATTCCTTACCAGAGACTGAGCTAAATGCCATGTATTTAGTACCTGGGAGGTCAGTGGTGGAATGCATGTGGAACATGTGGGTCCCAACCTAAATAGGATGCCCATGCATAACTACCTACATTCATGCCCATCAGTACATCTCAGTTCAGAATCTACAGTGTCTCATAACTGCACATCAGACCTGAGTACTTCTTCTCCAAGTACAGAATCCTTTCACCAGGCCTGCAGCAGAAGCATCTCTGGCCTCCCCCAGTGCTTGCTCCTACATGGAATCTGGCCAACCTCATCCCTAGGTCTTACTTTATCAGGATATCATTGCACATCTTCCTAAAGGGGAACCCGTGTCACCAGCTTCCTGATTTCCAAGCCATATTCTGGAGATTTCCATGCATGTATTTTCTAAAGAGGATCTTGTTGGGACTTGAGCACTGCAGGAACCACTCTGTTTAGCCCTTCTGTGTGTCTTAAGTTATTTTCTAAACTTGTTTTTCTTGATGTCATCGTGTGATCTGTACTTCAATCATATTGAAACTTTCTTATCACAGGAAACATGTATTATGGAGATGGCCTAGGAAAGGTGTCATTCCCCACATTATGAGTGAAAATGAGAGTAATCACTTTGGCAATTTATTTTTGTTAACACACCACTTAACATATTTGCAAATGTGTGCATTTTTATATGATATATGTGCATAGAATTCTGATAAAGCTAAAAATGTCTGTTCTTTGATTTCTTTTTTAATTATTATTTTATGTGTATGGGTGTTTTCCATGTATATATATCTGTGCGTGGTATGCATGTCTGGTGCCCTTAAAGGCTAAAAGAGATTATGAGATCCATTGGAACTGGATTTAAAGCGGGTTGTGAGCTGCCATGTAGATACTGGGTATTGAACTAAGGTCCTCTCTTCTTAACAGCTGAACCATCTCTCCCCTTTGAGTTTTTTTCCTTTTCTCCTACCAGACTTCAATTTTCCTGTTTCTCTGCCTGAAAAAGGACATGTAGTTTATAGCAGTCATTACTAAACTAATTAGTACCACTGAGGCCTTTCCCCGCTCTGCACGGATTGAAATTCCATGCCAGCCTGGAAAACACCATTCATTCCCCCATAGATGTTTAAAAAAACCAAACTTCCATTTGTGAATTGTCTGTATTAGTGCAATGCAAGGAAATAGCATTGAGTCACAGAATGAAATTTTATTCAGTAGTACACATATTATTCAGGAGTTTCTACTACACCTCAAGAAAAATCAAACAAAATCCCTTACTAGTAGGAAGATACTGGTTTGTTTTTTTGTTTTTGTTTTTGTTTTTTTTTTTGATTCCTTAGAGAATCTTTTTTTGTCAGAAATCCAACTGTAGGAGAGAAGATGGGAAGAGCTTCCCAGGGTATATAGACGGTGGTGGTGAGCCAGATGCTCTGTTGACTCTGAATGGCTGACACTGGTAAGAGAAACAGAAGTTAGGCCCCTAGGGATTGTGACCGCACGGGAGGGAGGCTGCTGTGGGACTGCTATCACTCAGTTTAACAAACTCTTAGAATTTGACAAAGGCTCTGAAATCTCTCTTTTTTTTAAATTTTATTAGATATTTTCTTCATTTGCATTTCAAATGCTATCCTGAATGTCCCCTATACCCTCCCCCCATCCTGCTCCCCTGCCCACTCACTCCCTCTTCTTGGCCCTGGCCTTCCCCTGTATGGGGCATATAAAGTTTGCAAGACCAAGGGGCCAAGACTAGGCCATCTTCTGCTACATATGCAGCTAGAGACACGAGCTCTGGGGGTACTGGTTAGTTCATATTGTTGTTCCACCTATAGGGTTGCAGACCCCTTCAGTTCCTTGGGTACTTTCTCTAGCTCCTCCATTAGGGGCCCTGTATTCCATCCTATAGATGACTGTGGGCATCCACTTCTATATTTGCCAGGCACTGGCATAGCCTCACAAGAGAGAGCTATATCAGGGTCCTTTCAGCAAGTTCTTGCTGGCATATGCAATAGTGTCTGTGTTTGGTGGCTGATTATGGGATGGACCCCCTCTGAAATCTCTTAACTCAGCCAGATAAGACTGTTTTGATTTTAAGTTCTTTATGAAGAATTAGGGGAAATATAAGATAAATATAAGGCTTTTATTATTCATTCATGCAAGTCAATACTCAGAAGTTAGAAAAGTACAGGCAGATAGAGAGAAAGGAATCCATGAGTCAAAGCTTGATTTGTCAAAATGTCCAAACAAGACCCCTGTGAAGTTTTCATCTGTAGGCTTGAAGCCAGTAGGCACAGATTTCAGATGGTGTGCTTTGTGTGACACCTGTATCTGTACAATCCGTGCTGGGTGTGGGAGTCAGCCCAGCTACTCCAGCTGTGTCTAGCTGACCAGGGAACACTGGTCATCTGGATTGATCATACTATAGAACTGGAAAGCATAGAACTGGAGACAGAGTGACTGATACTTTCTCTGATGTGAGAAAATATAGCTTCTATTCACAGCAGATGCTCATGACAGACTCAAAGCACACAAAGAGGTTCCAGAAATATGGGGATGGCTTAGTCAGTAAAATGCTTGCCATGCAAGCATGAGGACCTGAGTTCAAATCTCCAGCACTTCTATTAAAAACCTGAAGTAGTGGCATGTCCCCATAATACTGAAATCAGTGTGGTCAAGGTTGGTTGAGTCTGTCTCCTAAAATCAGGTGGACAACAACTGAAGAAGACACTAGACAATAATCTCTAGTCTCCCCATGGTCACAAGCACATGTACATGTGTAATTGCACACATACAATGCACAAATGAACATGTCTATGTACACATCAAAAACAAAATGCAGAGAGCAGTGTTACTCATACTGTATAAGTTTCCTTTAATCCCTACTTTTCTTTTCTTTGTGGCCCTGAAAGGTGAAAACATCCTTGACAACACAGCAGGTCGCAATTTGTGATGTTACAGGTATTAGAACCCATATTGACCCAGTATCCATTCAGGTCTCTTCTTAAGATTAAGGAAATGTTACTGGAAAAGCAATTAAGGAAAGACCTCAGAAACTCAGAGGGAAAACTAACTAGTTCTGTTTTGTCTTCTACCTGATCTGCCCTCTGGAGTCCTCCAGTCCCTCTTCATCCCTCTGATGCCGTCCTTTGCCTGCCATTTTGGCATTAAATGTCACTATCTCTTAGCCAGCAGTGGTTACCTTCCGTGCACCTGCCTCTACATGTGGTCCTGTCAATTGCAAAACCATTTATGTTTGGTCAGAGGGGAAGCATGGAAACAGCCTTGAGCAGAGCAGAATAAAACATGACTCACACTTGTCCTCCTGCTCACTCCTTACTTTCTTCACTGCCGAGCTATAAATACCTCCCTAGTATTATTCCAAAAGATGTTACAAATCCCAGCATTGCGCTATTAATGGGTTGTTGCCTTCTGGGTCCTAAGGAAGACAGCTATTTTAGCTACAATATTTACTGTTTAAGGTCCCATTTTCCAGGCAAAGATTTATAAAGTCACAGATGGAAAATAAGAACTTTACTTTTGATTGAATGACATGTTAGAGAAAAAGCTATCCCCATCAAAGAATAAGATGTATATGTTCAGCTATGCCCAACAATGGAAGGTTTTCCAGAACTAGAAGCCCATTTGATTTTTTTTTTTTTTTGGCTGGGGTTCTCTGTCTGTTTTTTGAGATTATATAGTCTGCCTGGCTGAGGGTGACTTTAAACTCTGGATCCTCTAGCTTCGTAATGCTGAGGTTACAGGCAGAAACTTGGTGTGTATGTATCAATCTTAGTCTAATGAGCCATGCAGGGCATATGGGTTGGTGATATAATGCTTTCTTGTTTAGCTTTCAGAGAGCCCTAGGTTCAGTCCCCAGCTCTTTGGAAGGCAGACCAGAGAAGGTATCTTCCCCAGTCCATGCCTTTGCTAGCGCTTTTAACTTTCGTCAAAGCACCCTCTTCCTTACTCTTCCTTTTCTCTTGGAACCAGTTATGAAGACTTAAAAATAACCAAATGTCAGGGTCCTGTCAGCAAGATCTTGCTGGCGTGTGCAGTAGTGTCTGTGTCTGGTGGCTGATTATGGGATGGACCCCTGGGTGGGGCAGTTTCTGGATGGTCCATCCTTTCGTCTCAGCTCCAAACTTTGTCTCTGTAACTCCTTCCATGAGTGTTTTGTTTTCAATTCTAAGAAGGGGCGAGTGTCCACATTTTGGTCTTCG
>NC_034598.1:23853154-23873722 GCF_900095145.1 Mus pahari
AGAAGATGGCCTAGTCGGCCATCACTGGGAAGAGAGGCCCCTTGGTCTTGCAAATTTTATATGCTCCAGTACAGGGGAACACCAGGGCCAAGAAGTGGGAGTGGGTGAGTGGGTGGGGGGAGGGTAAAGGGGACTTTGAGGATAGCATTTGAAATGTAAATGAAGTAAATACCTAATAAAAATTGGGGAAAAGGGTAAAAATAAAATAAAAAAAAAAAAACAAATATGGTAGCACAGACCTGTGTTTCCATCATTTGAGTGGCTGAGGCCGGGGATTTGCAAGTTTAGTACTATCTTGGTGTGCTTGCTTATTAAGACGCTGTCTCAAATTTAAGGGGAAAAAAGAGACAAGTTTTGTGTACTTACTTTAAAACATGATTCACTTTTCTTTGTGGAACTTCCTGATGTATTAGATTAATTGACTAGGATATTCATCCCTCTAGGCAAAGAGAAGTCTGGAGCCAGATTCTTCACTACCCACTCACTAGAAGACATGGCTAGAGATACGAACAAAAGTATTTCTGATGCATCCGTACTTCTCTTAAGCATGGTATAGCTGGTTGTGATTGCACAGGCTTATAATCCCAGCACCTGGGAAAGGCAAGGAGGAGCAGGGATTCCCAACACCCACTGGTACCTCCAGTGCCATGGGATCTCATGCCCTCTTTTACCATGTTGAGCACCAGGAATATGTGGTGAACAGACATACAAGTAGGTGAATGCTCATAACAGAAAAATAAATAGAACATTTTAAAAGTAAAACTTTGTCTTAAAGGAAAAGCAGAACCAAAAAGAATGCATAGCAGCTACTAGGAATAGTACCCAGATGTGATGCCTACTCACTCAGTGACCTGTCTCCTACTAGTTGTCGTGGTTTAAAACAGGAACCTAAAACTTTTCAATTTAGGTAGAAATCTGTCTCTCTCTGAAAAATAAGGTGCTTTGCAGATTTGTTCAGCAAGAAGAACTGATTTACTACATTGCTTGCCCAGGAGGTTCATTACTGATGTAAGCAGCCAGTCCCATCTGCTTCAGTCCGTGTCTTTTCTGAGTCTCCAGAACTCAGATTCATCTCTTACATGGAACACCTTTACACTTCGCTGTGACTGTTTGTTACAATACTCA
This sequence comes from Mus pahari, assembly GCF_900095145.1. Lineage (NCBI taxonomy): Eukaryota > Metazoa > Chordata > Mammalia > Rodentia > Muridae > Mus > Mus pahari. Next base: position 23,854,280 of record NC_034598.1, read on the forward strand.
TCTTCCCACTTAACTTTGAATACTTCTGCCACAAAGACTGTCCACATTGATCTGGTATCTCTAATACAGAACCGTAATCCCTGCACTTGGGAAATGGAGAGAAAGGATCAAGAACTCAAAGTCACTCTTGACTACATAGGAAGTTTGAGACTAGCCTGAGCTACATGAGACTTTTCTCAAAAGAAAACGACCCCACCGAAAAGGTGTACTGTTTTCTTTCTTTGCTTACTTGCTTGCTTAACATAGCAGGTGGGCCTGGGGGTGTGGTTAGCAGTGGAGTACATACTCATCATGTAGAAGACCCTGGATTCAATCCCAGCACTGAAATGTAAGCTAAAAAGAGCATGAGACATGTCCAATACCCAAGGAAATGCAGCTCCCAGCTCTTTATAATGAAGAAATGATTATCTCCATTTAAGAGAAAGTAAGATTTATTTTACGTTAGTAGTGCTGGATTGCCAAACTAAAAGCCAGTTTTCTTCATTCTGATACTATTCTGCATTTTACTTTAAAATAACTTATTAGACTATAGAAATTAACACTCATTTTAGTCTTCATCGGAAAATAGTAACCTTATAACAGTGTGAGCATGTTAAAAACCTAGCAGGCCAGCTGGGGTGAGTTGCAGTGGTAGAAGGCTTATCTAATGTGTTCAAGTCCCAGGCAGTGATGCCTCCAAGCCTTGGTTGAGATGGGGCTTCTCGGTGTCATAGGTGTCCTAAGGCAGCATGCCTGTGCTTCCCTTACCTTGCCAGGGAGCTAGTCCCCTGTACAGGAGTACTGTACATTGCCAGCAGACAAGACTTAGAAGGTTGTACTTACCCCTAAAATAACTCAGCATCTGTTTGTGAGCCATTTACTACTCAAGATGCATTGTAAGTTGTTTTTTCATTTGATAGTTACACGAATCCTACAAACTAGGTATCACTAGTTACATGTGGCAAAGCAAGCCCTTGCCTACTGTCTATAGTGATAGCTGACTTGATTTTTCTCTCAGGACTTGTCTCCAAAAGCTGCATTCTCTTGCACTACATTGCCCTATCTGTCTCAGAAACTGAAATGATTTAGATATGTTTCATAATATAACATGTTTTTTCTAAAAACTTCACTCACACATTCTGTAGATACTTACAGAAAGCCAGTGTCAGATCCCAGGGTTCTTTGCATAGTTTTCACAGCTCTGGTTATGTAGAGTCTGCATGAATGTGTGAGTTACTCATGGCTATAGGTTTTCAAGTTGGATCATGTAGGTATATTTAAGGGTCAGTGCTGCTGGACGGTGGTGGTACATGCCCTTGATCCCCCTAGGCCTAGGCAGGTGGGTCTCTGGGAGTTTGAAGCCAGCCTAGTCTACAGAGTGGGATCGGGATGGCTAGGGCTACATGGAGAGAGTCTGTCTCAAAAAATAAGTAAATAAAAATAAATCAATGCTAGTTTCCATAAGATTTTAGCTATTTTCTGTAGGAAATGCCCATTTAAACAGACCCAGACACCTGCATTAGTGGTTCCTACGCACGGCTTTGTGATACCTTGGTTATCTCTACTAAAAGAGGTAACTTTTTTTCCCTTGAAGTATTTTTAGAAGTGAGCTAAAGCCACCAGTTAGAGGGATCCAATTCCACAGATCTTTCCAGCTGGCATAGACTGGCCCCAGAACAAGGGCCTAACAGTAGCCTTCTTTGTGTGCTGCAGATTCAGCCAGCACACCCAGGGCCGAGCTCTCTGTTCATGCTGCAGATTTTTCTCTCTCCTTGTTTGGTTTTCCCAGTGTGTGCCTTTCTCCCCCATCCCAGACTATAGTAACAGGAAAGGCCTGAATGCTGTAATGGAACAATGATTAACAAAGAGTTTCCTCACTCATTTCCTCTAATACTGTATCCTGATTATTCAGGAAGGCTGGGACTGAGAAGTGAAGACTGAAGAGAGGAAACTCCAAAGCCAGCCTCTCTGCTTATCTACTGACCCACTTGTCTCAGCAATTCATGACAGATGTATAAATCACCAAGTGACTGTCCAGCATCTGCATTTCTGAAATGCGGCCATCAGCTAAGTTCCCGATTATTGGCTTTTAAGCAATAGTTATTAACCCTCCTCCCTCGCCTCTCTGATAGGAATATTTACACAACTCCAAAACCTACATGGAAAGAAGCAGGGCTGGTGCCATGGGACTCATCTTCTCCTACACCACACAATCTCCTGGAACATAATGTTTCTTGCTTATTGTATTTGTGGTGATATCAATGAGAAGCATCGCCTATAGGCTCCTTCATCTGAACATTTGGTCCCCTGCTGGTGGTGCTGTTTGGAGAGGTTGTGGAACCTTGAGGGAGGAAGTACGTCACTGGAAGTGGGCTTGAGGATTTATTGACTCACCCCACTTCCTGCTTTCTTTCTTTGCTTCCTGTCTGTGAATAAAAATGTGATCAGCCAGCTTCCTGCTCCTGCCACTAGGGCACGCCTTCCCTGCTATGATGAACTCTGTCCTTCTGGAACCGAAGCCAAAATAAACCCTTTCTTCCTTGAGTTGCTTTTAGTCAGAGTTTCATCACAGCAACAGAAAGTAACTAATACAGTAGTCCTTGTTTTAAATTGGCTTGGGGGTTTAATGTAATTATCTAAAATATAGTGCTTATAGAAATTTGATTCTTCAAAATTTAGTTTCTGGTTTGTTCTTCATTTTATGTCCCAAACTTTTCTGGGTTAATTTATGGGATTCCCCAGACTCTGGTGTTTTGAGACAGGGTTTTTCTACGTAGCTTTGGCTGTACTGGAACTCACTCTGTAGACCAGGCTGGCCTCGAACTCAGAAATCTGCCTGCCTCTGCCTCCCAAGTGCTGGGATTAAAGGCATGTGCCACCACGCCTGGCTTGATCCCCAGACTCTTAATTAAATATTTTATGTTCATAGCCTCTACAGTGTGTGGAAAAGAAGCAGCTCGTTATAGCAAAATCTCTTGGAATAGGAGTGGTAGTCCTAACACTGGATCTTGTATCACAGTGGAACACAGGATCTAGAGTGCAGGTTATTGCAATGGAATCAGTTCCTGAATACTTGGACTGTGTTTCCTGAGTCAGTCTGTCTGTCTGTCTGCTTGCTCCCCCCCCCCCCCACACACACACACTTTTCTAAGAAGAGATCCATGCCAGGCAGTGGTGGCACACATCTTTAATCCCAGCACTCGGGAGGCAGAGGCAGGCGGTTTTCTAAGTTTGAGGTCAGCCTGGTCTACAAAGTGAGTTTCAGGACAGCCAAGGATACACAGAGAAACCCTGTCTCAACCCCCCCCCCCCCAAAAAAAAAGAAAGAGATCCCATTGTGGAGTAGCTCTGGCTTGCCTGCCTCTTCTAAGCTCTTTCTGGTCTGGCTGCTAATATATTCCTATGCACAATCGCACTTGCTCCTCCCGCTTTATAAAGAAAAGGATCTCAGCTCCCATTATGATGACTTGCCCCAGGACACCTCTCAAATGGTGCTGTTTAGGGAAACGTATGCCTTTAAAGCCTCCCAACTTTTCCTGACCTGTGTAGTTTCTCATTTTGGCGTCATCCTATGAACTATGTTGAGTGTTCTGTATTCTGGTATGTTGTGAGTTTAGAGTTGTAGAGAATAGTCAGACATCATTCCCTTCATGACTTGTCTTGTGTACCTCTGATTAATGTTAAAACAAAGCATCCTTCTTTAAAAGAATTCCTGTGAATGGCTTGAAAAGATGGCCAGTGTGCAAAGTACCTGCTAGGCAGGCCTCATAATTCTCTAACTTCAGCTCCTCAGAACTCATGTAAAAGGTAGAATCTGGCATGCCTTGAATACTTCTACACAAGATGTCAGTATCTCCAGTAGGGCAACAGGTGCCTGCCTGCAGCTGGGAGATGGTTCTCGGCTGCTCTGCTCCTTATGAAGTCTGCACCCAAGAGCTGAGGCATAGTTTGTGTGGGCAAGGGGGACAAGCTGGTCCACACTCCATGTCATATCATCCAATGGAAGGACTAGCGGTCACTACACACAGGTAACTTGGAGGGGAGACCATGTTGCAGTTGAAACAGTGGAGAATTTTCAGGCATGCAACAAGACTACATCTTGCTGGGTACCTTTCCAGGTTGCCTAGATTATCCTGAAGAACTATGCCAACCAAGTGGATATCTGTGCCCTGTTCCTGATGCAGCTGTCAGCACACAAATTCTAAATATTTGTGTGCTACAGTGAGACTCTGCTGTCACAGTTTTATAAGTGTTCTGTGAAACTCTGCCTCCAAACTATGCCCTCAAAAGTTGTGTACATGGAACTGTGCTCTGCAAAGGACCAAAATATCAGAGATGTGTAATAGAATGAGAGGAAAGCCTGCCCTCAGAGAATGGAGCACAACAACTCAAGGCTGCTTGTTGAATAAAGAGCCTGGTGGTGTCCTACGCCCCAAATGCCAAATGCAGTAGTGTACACCTATGAAAAGATGAGAGAGAGAGAGAGAGAGAGAGAGAGAGAGAGAGAGAGAGAGAGAGAGAGAGAGAATATTCTTAAAAGCTTATAGAACAACTGTTCACAGCAGTGAACAAGAGACCCTGTCTCAAATAAGGTAGAAAGCAAGGACTGATAAGCAAGTCCATCCTCTGACCTCTAGTATCTGCTTTGGCTCCGCATTTAGATGCCATTCCCCCTCAAGACACCCCCAGCATACACGTGCACACAGAGTCCCGTTAGGCAAACACAGCATTAACAGGAAGCTCTGAGCAGGACTGGAGAGATGGCTCAGTTGTTAAGAACAGCATCCATGGTGAGGCAACTCAACAACTGCCACACATGTACCCACACACATGTGATACATGCCTCCTCAGACATATGCACATTGTAAATAAACATAAATCAATCTTTTTAAAGCTGTGAACATAGCTATCTTTCCAGAATGTTATAATTCCTTCTGAGTTCAAGGTCAATCTGGCTTACATAGAGAGTTCCAGGCCAGCCAAGACTACATATTGAAACCCTGTCTCAAAAAATAACTAAGGAGCTGGAGAGATAGCTCAGTGGTTAAGATCATTAGTTGCTCATCTGCAGGGCCCAGGTTTGATTCTTACAACCCACAGGACAGCTCACAGTTGTCTGTAACAACCAGTTCCACAGGATCTGATACCCTCTTCTGCCTCCATGGGCACCAGGCATGCAAGTGGTACAGACATATAGACAGGCAAAACCCCATATACAATAAGTTTTTAAAATTATTCTAGAATATGTACTTCTTGTAAATATTTAACTTTACAGTGAAAAAAATTAAATACCGGCCTAAAATAATGCAAGAAGGGGTTTTACATATATGCAAATTATGTGGGCTGAGAGTTCTGTATCTTTCATTAAATTTATAAAGGTAAATGAGACTGCAGAGCTGACTCAGTGGTTAAGGGCTGCTTCTGCAAAGGATCCAGACTCAATTCTGAACACCTAGATAGTAACTAACCATCTAGGATTCCAGTTCTAGGAGATCTGATGCTCTCTTCTGCCCCTCATGGACACCAGACACACATAGTGCACAGACATGTATGCAGACAAAACACCCATGTATATAAATAATAATAATAATAAATATTTTTATAATCCTTAAAGTTGAAATATGTACATCAAACATAAGAAGTCAGAGGTGAGACCAGCTGTTCACTGTGTCCTCGACCACATACATAGTTTCTGTATGTGGGGTGTGTGTGCATGTGTGCATGCACATATGTACCTGTATATGTGCAAGTTGAGGTTTTCTTTGATTGTTCTCCACTTTTATATTTTGAGACACTGTTTCTCACTGAACCCGAAGTTAGTTCATCAGTCAGGCTAGGCTGTCTGGCCAATGAGCCTTGTCCATCTGTCACTCTGCCACCTTCCCCAGGCCAGGGTTATAAGAACACACATCTATGTGTATGGGTTGTTTTTTTTGTTTTGTTTTGTTTTTAATGTTGGTTTAGAGTACCTCGTGTTTGTACAGTTTATTCCCTATACCAAAATAGAGGAGTTTGGAAGGTCCCAAAGTTAACTGGGGAGGTGACACACAGCTTTAACCCCAGCACTCATAGGGCAAAGGCAAAGACAGGCAGATTTCTATGAGTTCAAGGCCAGCCTACTCTACAGCACAAGTTCCAGGACAGACAGCTAGGGCTACAAAGTGAGACCTGTCTCCGAAAATAAATAAATAAATAAATAAATAGCCCCCTTTGATAAGGTCTGACGTAGTTGACTGGCAGAGAACACTTTTCTAACATTCACAAGGATTTGAGTTCCACACACACACACACACACACACTAAAACAACAGCAAAAGCCACTTTGTCTTTTCATGAAATAATCTCTTTCTGTGCTTGTTTAACATATATATGAAAGCTGATGGCCTTCATGGTTTTTCTTTCAGTTTGAAGGAAGGAAGTACTGTGAGCATGATTTCCAAATGCTCTTTGCTCCCTGCTGCCACCAGTGTGGTAAGTTTTACTGCTGAATATAAGTGAAAATCAGTTTCACACTCTTATAAGTCACTATAGTAGTTTTGTCTCTGTTGCGATGAGAAAACCCTCTGACTGAATGCAGCTGAGGGAGGAAGGGCCTATCTCATGTGTTCTCCAGGAAGCAGTGCATCGCTGAAGGAAGGCAGGGCAGAAGCCTGAAGCAGAAACTGGAGAAACAGCTTGCTGGCTTGCTGTTAGGCTTAAGCTCAGCTACAGCTGTGTATTTCACAGTCCAGGGCCACTTGCCCCCGGACATTGTGCCACATAGTAGGCTGGGCCCTCCTAGATAACTAACCATCAAGACACTCCCCTGCAGACATGGCCACAGGCCTTCTGATCTGGGTAACCCCTCAACTGGGGCTCCCTTCTCAGGTGATTCTAGGGTGCCTCAAGTTGACAGATAAAGCTGATAACTTGGACAGTCACTTAACACCAGAGAGTACTTGCTCTTGAACTAAAGAAGAACCGCAATCTGGAGAGAATTGACTTTTATGGACACATGGGTAGAGCCGGTAGTGGGCCTTCTGCACCGCTTTTCCCTCTGCAAATAGCCTTTGCCAACTTGCTTGTGGTCTGGCCAGGGAAGGTTTCAGTTGACTGGATAAAGTTGCATTTGTACTTGGCTCACTCATTGTAGCCACTTCAGTGGTGACTCAACTAGAACATTTCTAGGGCTTGGAGACCCTGAATTCAATGATAAAAATGATTGGTGAAGGAAGTGAGTGTCTCAAAAACATAGCAAGAACAAAAAAAACAGAAAATACTTTGTAGAGTCTGAAGTTATAACACACCGTGGTAGAAATGTGCTTAGTATTCATAAGGCCCTTGGTTTGATCCCCATGGAGTGAGAGGGTTGAGGGGGTGTGTAGTGAGAGTAAAAGGAAAGAGTGCTATAAGATTTTAGCTCTCTGGGTCACTGTGGGCATAAACAACTAAGAGGCACTGGAAGAGCTCAGCATCTGAAAGAGCTTGGAAAGGAAAGCCATGGTATGGTACGGTACAGTACAGTATGGTACGGTACAATATGGACAGTTTTAAAATGAGGCTGCAAAATAAAAATTGAGGACGCAAATGAGAGAAAGATCTTCTGTCCTCTTACTCCAACAGATACAGTGCAAAAGACTTTCTTTTCAATTAAGCTGGTAATGCAGACCTGTATTCCCAGGTACATGGGAGGTCATGGCTGGAGGATCTCAAGTTTAAGGGCTCACTTGAGGTCCTATGTCAAAAAGCAAAAGGGAAAATTGCAAGGGCTGAAGAGGTGATATTTAAAGACAACTTAGGGGTAAGGCAGTAGCTTAGTACTGGAAGAACTCTAGACTCAGTCCCTCCATAAACACTTCCCTTTCATTTATAGCAAATAAGACACCTCACAACATTCTTTGTGCTTTACTTTCCTGTAGGTGAATTCATCATTGGCAGGGTTATCAAAGCCATGAACAACAGNTGGCATCCTGAGTGCTTCCGATGTGACCTCTGCCAGGAAGTGCTGGCAGACATAGGGTTTGTCAAGAATGCTGGCAGACACCTATGTCGCCCATGTCATAATCGCGAAAAGGCCAGAGGCCTTGGAAAATACATCTGCCAGAAATGCCATGCCATCATTGATGAGCAGCCTCTGATCTTCAAGAACGACCCTTACCATCCAGATCACTTCAACTGTGCCAACTGCGGGAAGGAGCTAACTGCTGATGCTCGGGAGCTAAAAGGGGAGCTATACTGTCTGCCATGCCATGATAAGATGGGGGTCCCAATCTGTGGCGCCTGCAGGAGGCCCATTGAAGGGCGACTGCTTGTGGACGTTGTACATCGTGGTGCGCACTAGGCTCCGCACCACGATGTACAACGTCCACAAGCAGGCATCATGAGTTACTAGTGGAAAAGATTTTTCCTCTACTTTGATTCTAGCACAGGAGATAGTTTTCTAAAAAAATGGTTTCTTTAATCTTTAGTCAGAGATATGAGAAGTATATTTCTAATGATTAAAAAGAACTTAAGATTTTAAATTTCCATTTTGGCCCTTTATAGACATCTATGTCGCCCATGTCATAATCGTGAAAAGGCCAGAGGCCTTGGAAAATACATCTGCCAGAAATGCCATGCCATCATTGATGAGCAGCCTCTGATCTTCAAGAACGACCCTTACCATCCAGATCACTTCAACTGTGCCAACTGCGGGTATCACAGCATTTTCCCTGACATTTTGCAAAACAGTAGAACTAAAGTGAAGGAGCAGAGTTACCTATTTTTCTGTTGCTGCAGCAAACCAATGTGTTCTCTTCAAGCTTTTATTTTATTTTATTCTGCATGTGGGCATGTGCTCACATGCATGTACTGTACACCTAGGGTCTTGTGTAGTCTAGGCAAATGGTCTACCATGGAATTAAACCCTTAATTCCCCCAACTTTTAGTGTTAGACCTGTAGAAGAACCAAGAATGTTATATAATGGCTCTCCTAATGATGTGTGTTAGCTGGTTATTGTGTTCAATGAGTGAGTTTACTTTGCTGACTCATTGCTTGCAATGAGTCAGCAAAGTAAAAGAATAATTAGTGGACAGAACATAAGAAGCAGCAGACAGCGGAACATCACCAAATCAGGTGCCTATAACATCTGGCAGAAATGAGTAGAGTAGCCCAATTGAGAGAGAATGTAGAAGTCGCATTATCAGGTTAGGCATTTACAACATCCAGCAGAAATACCTAGAGATACTCTGTTGAAAACAGTCATGCTTGAGTTATTTTTTATGTGTATTGGTGTTTTGCTGGTATACAGTATATGCACTACATATGAGCCTCGTGACCATGAAAGTCAGATGAACTCATTAGATACCCTGGAACTAGAGTTAAAAATGATTATGCTGAAATTGAACCAAGGGCTTCTGCAAGGGCAGCCAGTATTCTAAACCGCTGAGCCATCTCTCCAGTTCTCATGTTCTTCTTTTAGTTATTTTTATTTATATGAATATACTGTAGTTGTCTTCAGACACACCAGAAAAGGGCCTTGGATACCATTACAGATGATTATGAGCCACCATGTGGTTCCTGGGAATTGAACTCAGGACCTCTGGAAGCGCAGTCAGTGCTCTTAACCACTGAGCCATCTCTCCACCCCTCATGTTAAGTTCTTGATTGAGAAATTTATAGACAGAGCAGAATGGTCTCTCCCTGGATGAGCTTTTAGCTTCCCAGGCCCACCACAGGCCTGCTTATACCAATGGCTGAACAATGGTAACCTCTGTTGGAAATGGTTGCCCTCTAGCTGTTCTCAAAGGCTCAATTCTTTTAAAAGCCTTAGTTGTTTACTGTCCTTCCTCCCTTTTGCAGCAGTAGAGGGCTAGCCTGCCCCCAGAACAGAGAGCCTTGAAAGATATTTGAAATAAATATGCTGGATTCTGGGATTTGGAGAAATGGCTCAATAGTTAAAAGAGCATTAGTTGTTCTTGTAGGGAACCCAGGCTTAATTCCTAGCACCATGTGGCAAAAAAACAACCCTCTGTAACACCAGTTCCAGGGCATCTAATGCTCTCTTCTGGCCTTTGTATGTATGCACCAGGTACACAGACATACATGCAAACAAAATACTTACACACATACATTTTTTTTAAAGCCCATGACAATTTGCCAGTATAATTTATCTTTTCTTACTATTTTTTTGTCTTAAAAGTTATAATATTATTTAATGAAAATCACTCCCATTATCTTCTCTTATCCTTGTTGTTATAGGCCACTGAGTTTAACTAAGGTTGCTTGCAAGTATGTGGCTGTGGAGTTATTTCCTGCATCTTGGACACCTTACCTAAATGGCTACACCCTGAAGATAAATCACTCCTCTTCCACCAGTAGCCATTAACTTCCAATAGCTTCTTAGTTCATGTGCCCTGAACTCAATGTAATTTATATTTTTATATTAATAAACACCTATGTATCATAGGCTGTCCACAGATTCATAATCCTCTGTCCTCAGCCTCCCAAGGGCTGGGATTACAGACATGGATCCAGTACTAGGAGTTTTAAGGAAGACAGATGGACTGAGATGTAATATGTTATTATAAGACAACAATAATAAGCATGACTGAAGTGGCATGTGTCTGACCTTTCCTTGTGTCTCACCATTAATGCAAGATACTGGTAACAACCTCCCAGCCAAGTCTCTTAATTCAGGTTTCTCAGATCACCTTTAATGAGGGGAAATAGGAATTATAAGGGATTCTTATAATTATATCTTTTAAAATCTTGTTTATAAAAAAATGGTGCTACCTCTGTTGGGTGCCCATCGGGTTGTGCACTAGTATTCAGTTTAATGTCTTTTGGTGGACAGGAAGGAGCTAACTGCTGATGCTCGGGAGCTGAAAGGGGAGCTATACTGTCTGCCATGCCATGATAAGATGGGGGTCCCAATCTGTGGCGCCTGCAGGAGGCCCATTGAAGGGCGAGTAGTGAATGCCATGGGCAAGCAGTGGCATGTGGAGGTGAGTGCAGCCTGTCCACGGGGAGCCAGTGCTTTCAGTCTCCATGCCTCAAGTGTGCTAGCAAGACAGCAGTCTAAGGATGAAATGTGGACATCTAAAACAGCAGTTGACTTTTATCCTAGTTTATCACTGTGACTAAAACAAAACAAGAAGCCTGACCAAATCAAGTGGGGAGGGCACTCCTTTAATCCTGGCACTACAGGAGAATCTCTGTAAGTTCAGGGCTAGCCTGGTCTACATAGTAAGTTCTAGGACAGCTAGGACTGACTATAAAGAGACTCAAAAACAAACAAACAACAGCTACCTAAAAGCAAATTGAGGAAAAGAAAGGGTTTATTGTGGATTATAAGTTATTGTCCATTGTGAAGTGAAGCCAAGGTAGGAACTGAAGCAGAGATCAAGGAGAAATGCTGATTATTGGCTTGCTTCCAGGCTCGTTGTCAGCTCCTTTTCTTACACAGCCCAGGCTCACCTGCCCAGGGATAGCACCACTCACAGTGGGCTGGGCCTTCCCACATCAATTAGCAAGCAAGAAAATACCCCACAGACACGCCCACAGGCCAGTCTTAGAGAGGCAACTCCTAGAATTATGGACTAGTTTGTGTTAAGTTGACAAAAATGAACCAGCACAACTTTATAGTAAATAAAAAAATCTAGAATGTAGTAACATGACAGCATAATGCTGGGTGTGTACTTTCCTAAATCTTTCTTAAGGACAACATTGTCACATCTCTAAAGAGAAGGGATGCCCATCTCTTCTTTCAGATGTCTTATTTGATAGGCTGGATTTTTGTTTTGTTTTTTTAAATGCATTGTCTGCGTGTATGTGCCTGGAGCCTATGATGGTGAGACAGGGGCATCCAATCCCCTGGAACTGGATAGTCAAAAGTTATGTGCAGATGCTGGAACCAAACCCAGATCCTACTCCAGAGGAGTGGGTGCTTCTAATTGCTGGGTAGTTAGTTATGTTTTGTTTTGTTGTGGGGTTTGTTTGGTGTTTTTTGGTGTTTTTGTTTATTTGTTTTTTGTTTTTTGTTTTTTGAGACAGGGTTTCTCTGTGTAGCTCTGGCTGTCCTGGAACTCACTTTGTAGACCAGGCTGGCCTCGAACTCAGAAATCTGCCTGCCTCTGCCTCCCAAGTACTGGGATTAAAGGCGTGGGCCACCACTGCCCGGCTTTTTTTTTTTTTTTTTTTTGACCATAAAAGCATCTGGTCTTGCTAGGTGTGATTGTACACGCCTTTAATCCCAGCAGTCAGGAGGCAGAGGCAGGCCAATATCTGTAAATTACAGACCAACCTGGTCTACACAGCAAGTTTCAGGTCAGCCAGAGCTATAAGATCTATATAGTGAGGCACTATCACCAAAAAAAAAAGCGGGGGAGGGGATTGAAATCTGGTTATTAATCTTACTATTAGAATTGATTAGTTTTGCGGTTACTTTGTTAGATAAATCACATTACAGTATCTTAAAAATAATCTATTCAAATTTTTTTCCAGCATTTTGTTTGTGCCAAATGTGAAAAACCATTTCTTGGGCATCGCCATTATGAGAGGAAGGGCTTGGCCTACTGTGAAACTCACTATAATCAGGTAATAACTGTAATTACTAGTGTTGGACCCATGCCAGGGAAGTCAGGGTATCCCAAAAAACACGAGAGGCCTTCTTGTTGTAAAAGCATGAGGCAGTTTAATGGCGGGGCCCCGGGCCGATACCCATCTCACGCAGGAGACAAAGGAATCCACCCTGAAACCCAAAAGTTAGGGTTTTTTATAGGGAGTTATAGGGAGAGGGTTGGGGGATTTGGGGGGAACTTGGCGCAGCTTCACACAATTGGCTTGATTACAAATCAGTAGAATAATACATGCAGGTTGTAGCATCAACAATTTCAAGGAGGGTCAGCGAGACCCAGGCCACCAGATGGCCAATGAGTCAATCAAAAAAAAATAACCCAAAATAGTTCCCGTGTTTATGTCTATCCTTGGGGCCACCCATCCTCAGGAATGTCCAAACAAGGGGCTCTCCTGGACATGCCTGGACTTGTTATTGTAAATCTTCAGCTAGGCCTTCAGGGCCTGTCAGGCCTCAGGCCTTCAAGTTCCTAATATTGCCCTATTTGTCTCATGTTATACTTTTGACTGTAAGTTCTTTGCTTTTCTTGAATTCAATTCCTTTCACTAGATGTGTGATAGATGCAAACTGAAACATCAATGTTTCAGCTGGAGAGAAAGTTCTTGGAAAATGTGCATTGGTCTACAGAGATGTATTTTAAATCTTTGAGTCTCAAAACACTCACTAAGTAATGTACAAACAATATCTGTTTATATCTACCTTTACCCACAATCTCCCTTTGCTTCCTCTGGGTGCATTTGATTTTACTATATAAAGATAGAGCTTTTTATTAATACATATATCTTTTATGTACAGACATGTGTGCGCATTTAAATGTCCATAGTTTTTTGTTGTTGTTTTGAGGGGTTTTTTTTATTTTATGTATATGAGTGTTTGCCTGAATGTGTGTCCATGAACCCCATATGTACAGTGCCTGTGGGGCCCAAAAGAAGGCATTGGATCCCGTGAGATTGAAATTAAAGGTGGCTGTAAGCTGCATATGTGGGTGCTGGGAACTGAACCTAGGTTCTCTGCAAGAGCAGCCAGTGCTCTTAACTACTGAGCCTGCTCTACAACCCATGCATAGTTGTTTGTTTGTTGGGTTTTTTGTCTTGTTTTGGGTTTGGTTTTTTGCAGGGCAAGGGCAAGTTTTGGGTTTTTTTTTTTTTTTTTTTTTTGGTTTTTCGAGACAGGGTTTCTCTGTATAGCCCTCACTGTCCTGGAACTCACTTTGTAGACCAGGCTGGCCTCAAACTCAGAAATCCACCTGCCTCTGCCTCCCAAGTGCTGGGATTAAAGGTGTGCGCCACCATACCCAGAAAGGGCAAGTTTTTTATTGTTTGTTTTGTTTTGGTTTTTGGGGTGCTGGGTGGGTGGATGGTTGGTTGGTTGGTTGGTTGGTTTTTGGTTTTTCAAGATAGGGTTTCTCAGAATAGTCCCATCTGGGAACTAGCTCTGCAGACCCTGTTGGCCTCGAACTCAGACTGCCTGTGCCTCCCAAGTGCTGCAATTAAAGGCATGTGTCACTACTGCCAAGCTTATGCATAGGTTGTTGGTTTTTTTTAATATTTTTTTAGTTGAGAATTTCATACAATATGTTTTGATCATATTCAATCCTATCTTCTCTAACTCTTCCCATATTTACCCTATCTTCCTATACTTTGCCTTCTTATAACCCCCAGTTTCTTTTTTTTTTGTTATTGTTGTTGTTGTTGTTGTTAATAACCCATCAACTCCAGTTTGTACTCCCATTTACATCTGTGTAGGGAGCTGTACACTAGAGAATGGCCAACTTACCAGGAGCTACACTCTTAAAGAACGTTGACTCTCCTTCCCTAGAGACAAGGTTTGTCTGTGTTACTGCGGCAGCCTCCCAAGTGCTGGGAAGCACTACCACCCAGCCCAGTAGTGTTCTTATAGTACTTCTTTATTCCCTGCTCTAAGATTAGTGTCGGTATTGTTACATTTCTTTAGCCTCCTCAAATATGGAACATCTCCAGTCTCCCTAGTATACCCTTTTCCTTTCATCTCTTCTGATGGCTCTCCACTATTATTTTGAGGTCGTGGGCTCTTGGCTGGAACACTGAACAGAGAGTGGTATGCCTTCCTCAGCACCTCTCTTCTGTGTTCATTGCTGTTCCACTGGTGCCCACCCAGGCTTGGTGTTGACACTATATGTGCGCTGGGAGTTACTGCCCACCCCAACCTGTGAACAGTCACTTTCTGACAACATAAATATCCTCCTCATCACTTTCTCCTTACATTTAGTAGTGTGCAAGAGTGCTGCCTGCTCAGGGTGGAAATGAGAGTTACCCAGTTTAGTGCCCTCCCTGCTCACTTGCCCTCAGCGTTCTGCTTGAACAGCCACCATCCTCTTTCCTGGGCATAGGGTTGTTTTATATGTTTTGTTATTTTGGTGCTCAAATTGTCACAAGGAAAGATATGATTAAATGAAGAAAACGGAGTGTTTTATTGTAACTAACCAATTACTGATTTTCTTTAGAAAGAATAAATTCTCAAATTTAGTTGCCAGCTACTTGTTTTTCAGTGGTAAACAGAGTGGAGATCATATTTACTGTTAAAATTAATTCTAAAGCAGCTTGAGCCTTCACCACTTGTTTCTTGTCTTCATTCTCAGCTGTTTGGTGATGTTTGTTTCCACTGCAACCGTGTCATAGAAGGTGATGGTATGTATCTGTGGGTGGATGGGCCCGCTTTCTCATAAAAACAATGATGGGAAAATGGGAAGAAGCTAGTTGCTCCCGTGGTTTATAGTTTGGGCACTGTCAGTTGCTTTCCTCTTGGCATGCTTCTCCAGAACTGTACAACAGCGAGATGGGCTACCAAGGCAGCACAGCTGGTGCACGCTGTACAGAGGTGTTAGGACTTCCTCTGTAGGCAAACCAGGCAGGACAGACTGGCTGTCACACAGAGGAAGCAGCTGTGTTTGCTCATGGTCACTAACTAGTCCTGCCAGAAATTTCCTGACAAAGTTCTAAACAATCGTGTTTGCTGCATGCTTTCTATTTCTCAGCAGAAATCACCTAATCAGGAAATACAAGGTTAGTTCTGGACCTTTGTTCGTTCACTGCAGTCAATTTAACTCCTCCCTGCAGGAGACACTGTCATGTAAAGGACAAAGGAAGTTAGACACTTATTCTCAACTTCGAAAGAAACACCCCTTTAAGTCAGATACATTAAAATCGGGAGTTTAAAATTTTTTATCTAATGTATATTGCTTCGGGGGTTTTGGAGCCTTGTTAGAAAAGCTCACCTGAGGAAGGTGAGACGGATCGGTTGTCTACTGCCCATGGTACTACAAGGAATAGTGTTTTAGTGTTTTACAAGTCTCTAATTTGTAAGTAAAAAAATATTAAAGTTAAAAAGGGCGGGGCTGGTGAGATGGCTCAGTGGATAAGAGCACCCGACTGCTCTTCCGAAGGTCCAGAGTTCAAATCCCAGCAACCACATGGTGGCTCACAACCACCCATAACAAGATCTGACTCCCTCTTCTGGAGTGTCTGAAGACAGATACAGTGTACTTACATATAATAAATAAACAAATCTTTAAAAAAAAATAAAAGGGCAAAAGAGTTGTAGAGAGAGAGCTCAGAGGATAAATGCTTGTGTAATGAGGACCAGAGTTCTGTCCTTAGCACCACAGTGCAGCCTGCCTGTAATTCCTGTGTTTGGAAGGTAGAGAGGGGCTCCCCAGAGCAAGCCGCCAAGCACACTGACTGTTCTGGCTAGCTCTGAGTTCAACTGGGAGACCTTTCCTCCATTAATAAGACGGAGAGTGATCAAAGCAAACTCCTTATCAGCCTCTGAGTTCTCTTCATATATACACACATGCATGTGCACCCACACATGCACAAAGGCATGCAAAAAAATGAAAACATAGAAATAGTCTTGCTTAAGTCATAACCTACCTATCTAATAATGTAAAAAAAGCCAGGCACTCAAGAGACAGATACAGGAGATCTCTATGAGTTTGGGGCCAGCCTGCTCCATATGTTGTGAGTTCCAGAACAGCCAAGAGCTTCATAATAAGATCCTGCCTCAAAAACGCAAACAGGTGAAAAGATAGCCATAATAAAAGTAAATTGGTTAGAAGCACACGAGTAGCATCGAGCTTTTTGGGCTGTGCTTTTGCAAGGGGGAAAAAAACTTCTTACCAAGCATGATGGTGCGTATACGTAATTCCAGAATCAAGGAGGCCAAAGCAGGAAGACCAGAAGTTCAGTCCAACCTGGGCTACACAGTAGGACTGACTCTGTCCTAAGAGTAAAGGAAGCCGGGCGTGGTGGCGCACGCCTTTAATCCCAGCACTCCGGAGGCAGAGGCAGGCGGATTTCTGAGTTCGAGGCCAGCCTGGTCTACAGAGTGAGTTCCAGGACAGCCAGGGCTATACAGAGAAACCCTGTCTCGAAACACACACACAAAAAAAAGAGTAAAGGAACCTCTCAGGAAAGAAGGCTTGAGCCCCCCTCTAGGTGCCTGGGGAGCAACCGTCTGTGTTCTTCAGGGTTGGGAAGCGAAGCCCTCTTCCCGCAGTGAAATGCTCCTGTGTGACCAGATCTCTTTCCCCACAGTGGTCTCTGCCCTCAACAAGGCCTGGTGTGTGAGCTGCTTTGCCTGCTCCACCTGCAATACCAAACTCACACTCAAGTAAGTACTCGTCCAGTCCATTGTGAAAACTAACCCTGAAAGGGTTTAGATGCCATTTAGAATCTGAAAGGGGAAGTGATTGATTCCTGTCTCTTTTTCTCTTGAGTCCTTCTGAAAGTAAATGTTCTTCTTTAATTGTTCCTGTTCTGTCCCTTCTTTGTTCTGCTCAAAGGGATAAGTTTGTTGAAATTGATCTAAAGCCAGTCTGCAAATACTGTTATGAGAAAATGCCAGAAGAGTTTAAGAGGCGACTTGCCAAACGGGAGAGAGAAGCAAAGGATAAGGACAAGCAGAGAAAGAGAAAGCCAGTGTGTCTGTAACCGTTCTATCCCTCCCACTCCATTCTCATTGCTTCTCTGTGGTTAGTCTCTTAGGATGCCTTTCCTTTCTGTGTGTCTTTTTGTTGTTCTTTCTTTTTTTAAAGCATGTTTTTGTGACCATAGTGATTGAAATACTTGTCCTGTGTGGACTTAGTTCTTTTGTCTTTTACACATATGAAGCTTAATGAGACCCATACTTACCAAGGGCTATGTGTTCATACTTGCCGCAGCTCAGCTTTTCTGTCAGTGTGACCAAGGGACACCTTTTCTCTACAACCTTTAAATAGTGGGAACAGTTTTAAAGTATTTTATGGCAATTAACTGCTGTGGTCTTTGATTTCTTTGCCTAAAATCATTTAACTGAGGAAGTGGAGTGTTGGGTGTTTTAGAACCACATGTGCTCTCAGCATGTCCTCTGGCTGAGCAAAGCTGCCTAGATGGCATAGCAACGCTGTCCTCTGTGGTGCTCTGCATGCTCGCTCCCTGATGCTTGTGAAGGCATTTCCTTGAGTTTCCAGACTCTTGTTCTTGTTTTGTATGGGATGTACTTCAGTCTTGGACATTCTGTTGAATCACTGACATGATTGTTTCATGTTTTTCTTTATGTTGTTTTGAACTCAAAGAGAAGTTTTGCTTAATTTTCTTATTTCCTTTTGTTGAAGAATTAAAAGGCAAATATAAACTTCAAACAAGAGAACTTGTCTCACTAAAGGAGGAATCATATATTTTAAGCTTTTGCCACCAAAAATAGTTTTTGTTCTAAGAAAACATTAGGAAAATATTTAGTTTAGTTATAGTTACAGAGTACATGTAGTTCCAAAAACGTGCAACACCCAAAATTCCCCGGTTAAATGACTTTAGGCAGCAGAGAAACCAGAGACCAGCAGCAGTTGATAGATGTGGAACTACTTTAAAACTGTTCCAACTACTATTTAAAGATCGCAGAGAAAGTGTCTAGTCCACACTGTGACAGAAAAGCTGAGCTAAGCCTGTACATGAGACAGACCTGTACATTCAAGCTTCTTACCACCATTTAAACCAAACTGTCCCTGAGTATTCATTTACCAAGTATTCATTTACCAACTGGCAACATGTAACATTTGAATCAGCTTTAGTTTCTTTGTAAAAAAAACAAATGGAAAGCCAAACTCAGACATGTCATAACGTTTAAAACATATTTGTAAATACATGGGTAGGAGTTATTCTTGTTATTAACATTGTTCTTTAAAATCACCCCAGTGCTAGATGTGATAGTATACACCTTTGATCTAGCATGCAGGAAGCAGAGGCAGGCAGATCTCTGTGAGGTCAAGGCTAGTCTGGTCTACATAGAGAGTTCTAGGCTAGCCAGAGCTACATAGTAAGAAACTGTCTCAAAAAGAAAAAGAAATAAGAAAAAGAAACAAAATGACTTAAACAATTGTTGTTATCTGTAACACTGTATCACTAGGCTTATTCTACAAATGCTTTTTAAGTATAACTTCACAGTAAATGAACAGATTATAAATAACTTACGGAGCTTAGAATTCAGCAGTACTAAGCTCCTGCAATTAGCTGCTCTGAGTACATTACAGATGGAGACCACCTAAAAGTTTTTTCTCCAGAACTGTTTATAAGTGAATTGATATTATGTGTTCTTCTAGCTTTAAAAAAGGAATCATGTTCTCTATTGAACTACCACTTAAGGAATACTTAAGGGTTGTCCCATTACCTTAGTGTTCAAGAATGATAACCAGCTTTTTGTCCTAATAGCTAAAATAACCTATTATGATTTAAGCTCTTTTCTTTTTTTTTTTTTAAAGATTTATTTTATTTATGAGTCTTCAGACACACTAGAAGAGGGCATCGGATCCCATTACAGGTGGTTGTGAGCCACCATGTGGTTGCTGGGAATTGAACTCA
>NC_034598.1:23874423-23890695 GCF_900095145.1 Mus pahari
TTTCTGAGTTTGAGGCCAGCCTGGTCTACAGAGTGAGTTCCAGGACAGCCAGGGCTACACAGAGAAAAAAAACCTAAATAAATAAATTATATATATGTCTCAACAAACTAGGGGATAAAAGGCACTAAGAAGAGGAAAACATTGCCTGATGCTTTAAAGTTTGATTGACTTTATTTGGAATGAAGAGATGGCCCAGTGGTTAAGAGCACTTGCTGCTCTTTCAGAGGACCCAGGTTCAATTCTAAGTATACATATGGTACCACTGCCTCTAATTCTACTCCCAGAGGATCCAGCATCCTCTTTGGACTTCCATGAGTACCAAGTAGTACAGACACACATGCAAACAAAATACTCATACATATAAAATAAATAAATCTAAACAAATTAAAATTTGATTAACTTTACCTAAATTGTATCTATATCAGATTTCCTGGAACACTGAAGAAGATTTAATAAACATCACATATTCTAAATATAGGAGTATAGAACCATTATATAAGCATATTTTTTCAACTGATACCAGTCACTCTTTACATTTATCATAATAAGAATTGACATTAGAATTACAGTTCTTTACTGACATGTACATAGAGATTTTATATACTATGTTACATTGTGTCTTCATTTATATGTCTTTTCATGAATTTATGTCACTTTATCATATGTTTGTGTATATATCATGCATATGTGTGCTGAATACATTTTCACTAATTTCTTTTTTATATATAATTCCCTTTAGGAATAAATTTGTGGAGTTTGACATGAAGCCAGTCTGTAAGAAGTGCTACGAGAAATTTCCTTTGGAGCTGAAGAAAAGACTTAAGAAACTATCTGAGACTTTAGGAAGGAAATAACTTTTGGTGTCTTTTTCTCTCTCTTCTAATCAATGTTACTTAACTTGACNGACCTTGATCTACCCTTGCTTAAAACTATATCAGAGCATTAGAATGATTTTCTTCATTTCCATTTTTCTCATTTAAAAACGAAAGAAAATGTTTATTTCTATGTAAAACACATATGAAATCAGGACTTTCATTTCTTTAGCCATATTAGTCTGTATGCATTAAAAGTATATAAACAAAAACAAAACAAAAAAAAAAGGTTAAAGGGTAGTTTTAATTAAGCCATCCAAAATATAAATTTAACTTGAGCATTAAGCACCCTGCTCTGTGGACCAACCAAAGCACTTGTTGCCAATCCTCGTACTAGGGTGAATCCTTAAGAAAGCATCTGAGACGGTGTCCATGTGAGTCGTGCGGAGCGAGACCTGACTCCCACAAGTTGTCCTCTGACCTCCACAGACGGGCATGGTGCATCTGCGCCAGCACAATTAATAAACGTAATAGACAACCACTGTTGTAAGGAGTCAGCTTTCACGGGACTCACATAAGCTTTGCTTCCCTGATCGCATAAGAAGATCATTTCCCATTCATATACTGGGAACAGTACAGGGAAGATAAGTAAAGTGCCCAAACAGTTCCTATGTTGTCATGTGCTTCTCCAGTTAGCATTGTAAAAGGAACATGCATATTACTAAGAAGCAAAAACATTTCAGGATGACTGATTTTTTTTATTAAATCACTAAGCTTAGTTTTCTATTTTGTTCTTATAAATTTTTCCTTCATAAAATTACTTAACATACTTGTAACTACTAATACATCTTTTACATTTTTTGAGCAAAACAAAACAAAANATTACCAGTTATCTGGAAAATACTGCATACATTGTGATATTGGAGAAATGAAGCATTTTAAAACTATATTACATGTAAAATGCATAGTATTCAAATGGGACANGAAATACACTATAATGCAGCTTCGAATGTATAGCTTTCAAAAGTGATCGTGAGCCAGGTGTGGNGGCACTAGGCTTCAATCCCAGCTCTCTGCAGGCAGATCTCTGAGTCCTAGGCCTCCCAGGGCTGCATATTAAAACCTTGTTTCAGAAAGAATGACTGTATCTCGTATCATCTTTGTGCTGACATCTATGCTCATACATAATCTAACTTGCCTTGCCTTAGAAAACAGCATCCTATAATCAGGAATTCTAGATATTTCTTATAATATCAAAATAAGTATTTTTGACTGAGATTCATAAATTTAGAATCATTCACCACTGATACATACTTTAAAAATTCTTTTCTCAGGAAGCCAATGAAAGTTAATTCCTGTCCTCTTATTAGAACTGTGCTGATATATTAAAACGTTTTAATGAAGGCTTTTTCATTTCAAATGTCATGACTGGGCTTTATTAGTAAGTAAAGCAGGACAGCCGTGTAAATGACACTTTTAGAGTGAAAGGGGGTAGTAAGAGTATCAGCTTTAAGTAAAACTTGGTGAGTTCTATTTTATAAAAGTTTTTATCCTGAAATGTCTGGGCCATTCTTTTTGTATAAACTCAATATGCAAAAGTATGAACGTTTTTTAAATTTGTCTGCTGCTAACATGTTACCTTCTTTTTCTCAGTTGCCAAGATATATTTTGCAAACACTGCTGGATGTAATGACTCACATTGTAGTCTCAGCATTTGGAAGGCTGAGGCAGAAAGATTACCAGGAGTTGGAGACAAATCCTAGGTTACAGTGTGAGATACTATCCCCCAAACATCCCCACAGACAAAAACACTAGTGTATCATTTTGCCATAAAGAATATCTCTGGAGCCTAGGAAAACACTCAGTCAGTAATGGGCTCACACCAGCCTTAGGACCTGAGTTTGAACTTGGAGGGGGCAGATTCTTGGATTTTACGAGGTAGCCAACTCAGACTAACTAGTGAGCCCCAGATCCAAGGGGGAAATCCTGTATCCCAAAAAGCAAGGTGGATGGCTCCTGAGGAATGACAGTCAAGATTGACCCCTGGCCTCCACACACACATATGCACACATTCAGAAAAACAGACATATACACACAAAAAGGATATCTCAGGATGCTGTTACTCTGCCATTAAAAGTTTATAATAATGAATTTTTAAAATACTTGATTATACACATTATGGAATACATTTCTGTTTCCAGATAACTAACTTGTAACCAATCATTTTATTTCCTAATATTCTTTTGGAATTAAGAGAATTATACATGAGTAAAAATATACATGATTTGTGTTTGTTAAGCATTTTAAATTTGTCCTTGCTTTTGACAATAAGAACCAAAATTTCTTCAGTGTGCCTTTGTCAGCTAAGAATGACTAGCAGTGATTACCTTAAAAGTATTTATGAACTATTATACATGCATTTAGGCAAATAGAATTTGTAGTCTAGAGTCTTGATACTAACTTACATACCTCACTGGAAGTATGGAGCAGAAAAGCAGTCATTCCGTGCTTTCCCCATCACTTTAGAGGTGTGTGGCCTTGCCTGACTGCCTTTGCTTATATCGCATCACTTAAGCCAGATTCCCCACTGCTGTCTTTGCTCACTTCTCTTCAGACAGGAATATTCCAGTAAGTTTGATCTCATAATTATATGGTAATTCATCTAGAGATGGTGCTTTTCACTGTGGGGTATATCATTAGAGCCCTTAGTGTGGAAGATGGAGGTCTAAATGGGGTCAAGACAGAGACTTCATCTAGTTCCTATTAGTTGTGGGGTTTCACTGGCTGCTGGCATTTGTCAGTGAACATCTCTGTTTGAATTTCTGAGAACAATCTGAAATAATTCATTGTGCTTATGAAATTTCTAAGTGCTCTTTCTGTCCTTAGTTAGCCTAATATAACATGGAAAATGGATACACAAGATTTTTTGTGTCATGTTCAAAGCCTTATTATAACACTTTGCCTGAAATAGGTCATTTTGCCTCATCCATTTGCCAAAGTAAGCCAATTTCAAGTTAGGGAAACTTTGATGTGGGCTGACAGTATCCTTGTATTTCATTGTAGGTTGTAAGCTTAATGGCAAGAAATTATTATCAATAATTGTACTTTTTATGTAGCAATCATTGCTGTGTACTTTTGGTACTTAATAAATATTCATAATTATTCAGTGTGTTACATATCATTTAGTTTGACCTATCTTTGAAAATTCAAATATTCATTTAGTATAATATGTTAGAAACATATGTAAGTAAAAGAAAATGACCTGGGTATTGTGTACAAAGCAAGTTTTAGCACCTTTTGTATTAACTTTTCCTGGGGCAACACAGATAAACGTCTCATACCAAATAGAGAACCATTCTACCCATATAGCTTGCTGATGTGGTGATTTTACTGGGCTAATTTCCAGCAGTTGAAGGCTACTTACAGGAATTTGGATAACGTAAAAATAGCTGCATCATAGAGAAGCTGCATCTTTCAGCACTGGGACAACCTCCAAAGCTGCATAGATGGAGCCCCACCCTGAGTTACTTTTCCTCCTACATATTCTAGCGCCTCTCACGACATGTCCCTCTGGAGCAGAACCACTTGCATCTGGGGTCAGGGTGTGCAGGAGGGAACAAGTAGCTCCTATCTCAAATGAAGTTCTAGTGCCCCCCCCACACACACACACCTCCTAGAAGGAAATTGCTTTGCTCAGGGTCTCTTGCAAGGAATCAGCAGCGATGATTACAATGGGACTTCCTGTCTTACTCCAAAGACAACATCCCACAATGTCACAGAAAGTGTTGGATGTCAGAATAAACAATATTTTCCAGCTCTAGGGACCCATTCAAGACCTGGCCTTGTGTTTGGTAGATAGACTAATTCATTGCACACTGACCAACTGCCCGACAAGAAGCAATTTAAAGGATGAAGGTCTCTTGTGATGAGGAAGTGTGAGTCAGCTTGCTCACATCTGGGTTGATCAGGAAGTAGAGGAAGGCCTTGACTGCAATCATTTATGGGCTATAACCCTTAAGGCCCACCCACTGGAGACTCATGGAGATAGTCCATATTCCAACCCTAACATCCAGTAAGTGCTCTACCACTGAGCAGAATCCCGGCTCTTACTTGGATTTCCCTCGCTTCACAGGACAGCCCGGGCCTGCCTTTGTGTACCCATGAAATAACCACATGAGTAGATTACAGACCACCATGAATATAAGGCCACTTCAGAGTGCTTTACTAAAGCCTTTGACAGGGCAGGCTCCTGTCATAAAGTACACTTACCCTGAAGTGAAGCAGGGTAGGTTTTATAAAGTCAAAACCCACAATCACATCACACCAGAGTGACACAGGGCAAGAACAAGAGTTTTCAGTTGATTAAAACCTTTTGTTGTATGTTGTAAAGCAATGGACCACCGGGTGTGGTGGCATATGCCTTTAATCCCAGCACTCGGGAGGCAGAGGCAGGCGGATTTCTGAGTTCGAGGCCACCTGGTCTACAGTGTGAGTTCCAGGACAGCCAAGGCTACACAGAGAAACCGTGTCTTGAAAAAACAAAAACAACAACAACAACAAAAGCAATGGACCTTCGCTGTAGGTGTGGCTGCATAAGACTCTTCTGCTCATCTCAGCAGGATGTGCTCAGCCAATGGGAAGTGCTGGGTGAAGACTGTGGTCGTAGGGAAAGGCAACGCATTGACCCATTATAAAAGGGGTAGCGTTGGGTACTCAGGTACAAAGGCTGTTCATTGTTTGACAGAGTTTAATAACCAGTTAATTAAACAGTCTGTAAAAGGGACAAGAGGACTGGGGAGGCCCATAAATAGTCACCCATGATTCCAATCAAACTAACCATGGAACTGAGTTTTAGGAAAGTATTTATATCATAAGGACCAACTGTTATTTGGATCCATAGTCTGGTATGGCTTACCGAAGACATCAGACAATTTTCTATTATAAACATCATTTTTAGAAGCAGCAGAACTAGTAAGAAGAAATTCCATGTGTCAGAGTCCAGTCCTAGGTAACTATTGTGGCTAACCCTATAGGAAGCATTATGGCTAATATTACTCTGAGTCTGAAAAAAGGAACATGGTAATTCCTATCTCTCAGTGTCTACTGTTGACTTCCAGGATTGTCCTGGGAGTAGAGCCAAAGACCTGTCATTTCTGGAAGGTGACTTGGAGAGGTCTCTTCTCCAGATAGTGTTGTTTTCTTTCCCCTGTACGTTTTGGATCCACAAGATGACACTTGTGACTAGTGTTTAAATGGACGCCCATGGTTAAGCCTGCTGTGCTGACTGGCCTTGTATCAAAGTCGGGTGATCAGTTACCTCTCAGCCCTGGAATTAGCTTTTGCTAAGAGGAATATTGAATGTCAAGATAGAAGGCATAGCCAAGTGAACTAGCATGCAAGTCCCATACCAGCTGTCAGGCTTAGGCACAAGGTTCCTCTATTCACAGCAACCACATATGACATTTGACACACATGGCATCTGCAAATAGACATTTATGAGACATTGAAAACAGAGTAATTACTATTTGCCTCACTGTTGCTTGAGAGTAGGCACAAACTCTAAGATCTCCACTGAGTTAGAGAATACTTCCTCCTGCCATGTGAAATGTGGGAAATAATTTGTGTTTTATAGAGATGGGGAGATTTTCCTGGTCTGTCTTACACAGCTAGAGACTGGAGCAGCAGACTCAGGCAAATTTTATTTTCTCATGCATCCCTATCCTGTTTATATTCAAACCAATGCATTCACCCTGTTAAAATGAGGTTGCTTGACACCTTGCTCTGGTGGCTGAATACCAACGTGGAGGGAGATTTTGGTTTGACATAACACTAGTTAAGAGGATGTTGGTGGTCAAGAAGAGGCTGAGCAGAGGTGACTAGCTGTGGCTTATGAGTCTTTCATACACCAGCTCCACTAGGACTCCCAGAAGCCAAGACTCCAGAGAAAGTGCTCCTCTCCAATTGGTAGTGCTGTGGTCTCTGGAGGACACACATAACCCAGGAAGCTTTTCTGCCAGCTCTTCCTCCAGCTTCTTGGGGAATAGCTACTGTTTCTGATCAGAAGACAAAAAGAAAAGCCTCATACAATTGGCCGTGAATATATGTTTGTTCATGCCTCCTCAGAAAGAGTCACACAACAGTGTCCGCGTCTCATCTTAAAATCACTATTGAATGTGCACTCAGTTTGCCTACACTTTTGCCTATTGTTAATGATGTTGGTATTAATATTCATGGACAAGGGTTTGTGTAGGTAAATGCTTTCATCCAGTCTATAAGCCAGGTTATCTGGCCACTGGTTAGGGTAGTCTTTCAACATGGTTGTATAGTTTCTAATCTGTAAGTTTTATTTTGCTTTGGATAAATTTATTTGTGATTATTTTATTCTTTTTATTGGTTATTATTATTATTATCATTATTATTATTATTTTACTTATTCACTTTACATCCAACTCACTGCCCCACTCCTGCTCATCCCTCCCACTATCCTTTCCCCATCCCCCGTCCCCCATCCCCTTCTCCTCTGAGTGGATGAGGCCTCCCTGGGTATCCCCTTACCCTGGCACATCTAGACTCTGTGAGGCTAGGCACTTCCTCTCCCACTGAGGCCAGACAAGGCAGCCCAGCTTGAACATATCCCATGTACAGGCAGCAGCTTTTGGGATAGCTCTTGCTCCAGTTACTCAGGACCCACATGAAGACCAAGCTGCACGTCTGCTGCATATGTGCGGGGAGGCCATTCCTCAGTTTCTGCTCCATCTCCTGTGCCTGCATTTCTTGTAGACAGGATACATTTTGGGTTGAAAGTTTTGTGACTGGGTTGTTGTCCCCATCGCTCCACTGTGGTTCCCACCTGGCTACAGAAGGTGGCCTCTTCAGCTTCCATATCCCCAATACCCCGAGTCACAGCTAAGGTCACCATCCTTGATTCTTGGGTGCCTCCCTTATCCCAGGTCTCTGTCTCTTCCTGGAGATGCCCCCACCCCCCATCCCTGTCAGCTGCAGATTTCCATTCATTCTCATGGCCATCTAGCCATCTGTCTTGTCTCTTCCCACTGCTGATCCTGAATCCTCCAGTCCCCTCCCCAATCCTTGTCCCACCCAGTTCCCTCCCTCCATCTGCCTATTACAAGTAGTTTATTCCTCCTAAGTGGGGGGTGGGGGGCGGCTTTGTTCTTGTTTAGCTTCTTTGGGTCTGTGGAGTGGACTATGGGTGTCCTGTATTTCATGGCTAACATCCACTTATAAGTGAGTTCATACCATGAAAGGTCCATTCAATTGCCTGCAAAATTCACAATGCCTTTATTTTAAATTGCCTAGTAGTATTTCATTGTATAGATGTACCACGTCTACTTTATCTATTCTTCAATTGAGGGACATCTAGGGTTGTTTCCAGCTTCTAGCTATTATGAATAAAGCTGCTATGCACATAGCTGAGCAAATGTCTCTGTGGGATGGTGGAGCACCTTTTGGGAGTGGTATAGCTGGGTTTAGAGTTAGAATTATACCCAGTCTTCTGAGAAACAGCAAACTTGATTTCCAAAGATGTGCAAGTTCGCACTCCCATCAGCAGTGAAAGATTGATCCTCTTGCTCCATATCCTTGCCAGCATGAGCTGTCACTTGAGTTGTTTGTTTGTTTTTCAAGACAGGGTTTCTCTGTGCAGTCCTGGCTGTCCTAGAATTTACTCTGTAGACCTCAAACTCAGAAATCCGCCTGCCTCTGCCTCCCAAGTGCTGGGATTAAAGGCATGTGCCACCACTGCCTGGCTGAGTTTTTTTGTTTGTTTGTTTGTTTTGTTTTGTTTTTCGAGAGGGGGTTTCTCTGTGTAGCCCTGGCTGTCCTGGAACTCACTCTGTAGACCAGGCTGGCCTCGAACTCAGAAATCTGCCTGCCTTTGCCTCCCAAGTGCTGGGATCAAAGGCGTGCGCCACCACCGCCTGGCTGATCTAGCTGAGTTTTTTAATCTTAGTTATTCTTACCCGTGTAAGATGGAATCTCAGAGTTGTTTTGATTTGTATTTCCCTAATGACTAAGGACGTTGAATATTTCTTTAAGTGCTTCTTGGCCATTCCAGATTCATCTACTTGAGAATTCTCAGTTTAGCTCTGTGCCTCATTTTTTAATTGGGTTATTTGGGTTGTTGGTGTCTAACTTCTTGAGTTCTTTATAAATTTTGGATATTAGCTCTGTCAGATGTAGCGTTTGTGAAGATCCTTTCCTAATCCGTAGGCTGCTCCTTTGTCCTATTGACAGTGTCCTTTGCCTGACAAAAGCTTACTTCCTAGCCATGACTATTGTTAGTAACACATTTCCCAAACAAGCTCTTGGTTTCCCTTGTCACCCAGTGTTCATGATTTCCAAGTCCATCACAGACCTCATGATAAGGGCAACTAAGGATCTCAGATTGTAGTAGCAATTCATCACCCTCATAATCATAGAATTATGGTTTTCTTTCATGTTATTCATATCTAATATAGTCCTAAAATGGTGTTTTTTTTAAAAAAATTATTTATTTATTATATGTAAGTACACTGTAGCTGTCTTCAGACACTCCAGAAGAGGGAGTCAGATCTTATTACAGATGATTATGAGCCACCATGTGGTTGCTGGGATTTGAACTCCGGACCTTCGGAAGAGCAGTCGGGTGCTCTTACCCACTGAGCCATCTCAGCATCCCAAATGGTGTTTTAAAGATACATCTATTTATACATTAGTGTGTTCTTGAGTGTATGTATATGTACCATATGCATACAGGGTCCCTCAGAAGTCAGAAGAGATTCCCTAGAATTGGAGTTATGGGTGGTTTGTGAGTTGACATGTAGGTGCTGGGAACCAAATTCAGGTCCTCTGCAAGAGGAGTGAATGCCCTTACCACTGAACCACTTCTCCATCCCCAAGCTTGTTTGTTTGTTTGTTTGTTTGTTTGAGACAGGGTTTCTCTGTGCAGCCCTGGCTATCCTGAAACTCACTCTGTAGACCAGGCTGGCCTCGAACTCAGAAATCCACCTGCCTCTGCCTCCCAAGTGCTGAGATTAAAGGCATGCACCACCACTGCCCAGC
Organism: Mus pahari; assembly: GCF_900095145.1. Taxonomy (NCBI): domain Eukaryota; kingdom Metazoa; phylum Chordata; class Mammalia; order Rodentia; family Muridae; genus Mus; species Mus pahari. The sequence goes on from NC_034598.1 coordinate 23,884,296, forward strand.
CATCCCCAAGCTTTTATATATGTTCGTGTGCATTGGTCTCTCTGGGTGAGGATATCATGTATGTACATGTACCCAAGCCTATCTAGGTTTGTGGAGGCCAGAAGAGGACACAGGGTGCTCCTCTATCATTCTCTGCCTTTTCCTTGAGGCAGTGTTTCTCCCTGAACCTGGCACTTAGATTTAATTTGCTAGGCTGGAAGCCAGCAAACCCCCAAGATCTTCCTGTGTATCCCCACCCAACATCAGCTGGGGGTACAGGCATGAGGAGGTAAGGGTACTGAGATCTGAACTCCACTCCTCGCCATTATGCATCAACTGCTCTTAACTGCTGAGCTCTCTCCCTCCCTCTCCCCTTCCTCCTCTCCCTCTCTCTCCCTTTCCCCCTCTCCCTTTCTCCCTCTCCTCCTCTCTTCCCCTTCCCCCTCTTCTCCCTCCCCTCCTCCTCCCCACACTCTCTCCTCCCAAGACAGGATTTCTCTGCATAGCCCTGGCTGTCATGAAACTCTGTAGACCAGGCTGGCTTCAAACTCAGAGATTTGCTTGCCTTTCCCTCTAAGAGAGCTAGGATTAAAGGCATGCACTACCACCACCACCACCACCACCTTGAGCCTTGGGCTGTCTCTATTTAAAAACTTAAACATAATTTTAAGTTCATTCTTTGATCATTTCATAGTTGCATGTAATGTGTTTTGATCAAAATCACCCATCCTCATTCTTAATCCCCGTTAAGTTTCTTCCCAGCATACCCTCCTTCCCTTTCTGCTTTGACTTGTTTTAACCTCAGAACTTTACTTATAGTTGCTTGTATGTCCAAGTGTGTGTGCCTATTTACTGGATCACCAACTAGTGGTTGGTTACTCCCCTGAAGAAAATGGCTCTTGCACCCTAGCAGCCATTATTAAACGTTGACAATTCCTCAGCTAGCACTGGTCCCTCACATGCCCCTCCCTCAAGCTGGAATGTTGATTACTGATCTTGTGCTGGTCTAAAACAAAATGTGATTTTTTTCCTTATAAAAGCAATACTTCTTTGTTGTAGAAAAATTTGGGGAATACAGAAAACTTCAACATAATAAAATCACTCAAAAGCTGGGTGTGGTGGCACATGCCTTTAATCCCAGCACTTGGGAGGCAGAGGCAGGTGGAGTTCTGAGTTCGAGGCCAGCCTGGTCTACAAAGTGAGTTCCAGGACAGCCAGGNCTATACAGAGAAACCCTGGCTCGAAAAACCAAAAACCAAAAACAAAACAACAACAACAACAACAACAAAATCACTCAAAATGCCCAATTAAAATGTTAACATACTTTATATTTTTCAATATAACCAAGTCATTACTGTATATACAAGGGTGACCTTTTAAAATCTAAAGTCTAAAATGTTATTTTATGTCTTGTTTAAACTAAGAACTTAGCATTCAAATTCCCAAAGTGTTTTTGATTATTTGTATGTGTGTGTGCGTGGGGTGGGGGAGGTAATAAGGCACCGTGCCATAGCACTAGCACGGTAGATCAGAACAATTTTATTCTGTCTTTCTACTCTTTTACAGGAGATCAATGGGTACAACTCGGCTCCCCAAGCTTCTGCAGCAAGCTATCTCACAGGCCTGAAAGGAGAGTTTTGAGAATTTAGAAAATACAGGGTCAGAGCAAGAAACACAGCTCTTGTCTTAAAGGGGATACGAGTTTACTTTTGGGGTAATTTTGAATGACCATGGACTGTTAGCTTAGCATTTCCTCTAGGCTCTGTCCAGCAGTAACCTAGCAATGGCCAGGTACAAGCCAGCAGCCAGGCATATAAGTGTAGAATCCAAAATAAGTTCAAGACCACCCAGCCCCTTCCCCCTTTAAAGGGACTTCCAAAATGTATAGGTTCAGTAGTCAGAATGACCATGACTTTTGTGTTTTGGTTCAGATCGTGCCTAGATTCTTATACTACCCTTAGGACTAAGTTTAGAGATCCTGAATAATGACCAGACTAAAGCCTGCAGCTGCCAAAACAAGATTAGCAGGTCTCAAAAAATTTCCCTACCCCGCCCCACACTGAAGTCTGAGAAAGACCACAATCCACCCTGACCTTGTCGCCAAAACTCCCCTGTTGTTAATAGCCGTGACTTAATAGCTGTGACATTAATAGCTGACCCATAAGTTCAAAACATACTGCCACTTTGCTGACCAACCACAAGGGCAGGCAGAGTGAGGGACTAGGACAAACCAACCAATGCCTGAAAGGGTTACTTGCTACACCAATTAGAATAAGCCAGCTACCCCTTTGCCTGAAGTTGCCCCTTACAAAGGTATTAAAAAGTGTGTTCTTTGTTCATTCAGGGGTCTCTCCTCTGGCCTGCGTGCTGAGAGGGGGGTCCCCAACATGTTGGAATAATAAAAAACCTCTTGCAGTTTGCAGCGATCCTGGTCTCTGTGGTCTTTGAGTGAGGGTCTTTTGACGAACTCCCTCTCCTTCTCTCTCTCTCTCTCTCTCTCTCTCTCTCTCTCTCTCTCTCTCTCTCCATGGACCCCCCAATACACACCATAGGACCTCTTCCCGGCAAGATTTCTTTTTCTGAGGCAGAACGCCTGCCTTTTCTCCCCAGTATCCCCGTACTGGGTGACCTGTGTCTTCAGGGAATCTGCCCTGGTCTCTGGCTGTCACGTGATAACCTGGCCAGCCAGTTTGTACCACCAGTCTTGCAAATGGTAAAAATAATAACCTTTTTCCTCCCCCATGGTCATTATTATATCTTTGTTAGTGCCTTCGGGCTCTCCAATGGGATGCCTCCTGGAGAACTTAAAACCCCTAAAACAAATGCCTGATCTAAAGGCTTTTAGACCTTCACAGTCAGACTTGGCCTTAATACCCACTAGATAACGACTAAATGTCCGCCTAATGGCATTTTTTTTTTTTTTTTGAGACAGGGTTTCTCCGTGTAGCCCTGGCTGTCCTGGAACTCACTCTGTAGACCAGGCTGGCTTCGAACACACAAATCCACCTGCCTCTGCCTCCCAAGTGCTGGGATTAAAGGCGTGCGCCACCACTGCCCGGCTCTAATGGCATTTTTGAGATCAAAACAGTTATTGCCAGCAATCCAGAAAATTGAAGGTTTTTTTCTTACCTTCACACCAAATCTTCCCTTTTTTCTTTCTCTTCCCTTATGATCAACCACCCACATACATCTCATGAAAAAAAACTGGATTAAAAAAAGGTGTAAACTTTGTGCAAGGTCTGAGGATATAAAAGCTTAAGTTAGGAGGATCTAAAAAATATCTAAACAATATTCGAGGGTCTAGGAAGACGTTTTGAGGTCGATAATTGCACGATATAAAGGTTGGAGGACATAAAAAAACGGGTGGTGAGCTGCGCGTGGTGGCGCACGCCTTTAATCCCAGCACTCAGGAGGCAGATAGTTCTAAGTTCGAGACCAGCCTGGTATACAAAGTGAGTTTCAGGACAGCCAGGGCTATACAGAGAAACCCTGTCTCCACCCCCCCAAATAATTTAAAAAAAATTTTTTTTTTTTTGTTTTTCGAGTTAGATCCAATTTTGGAGTGGGTGGCATTTTGGGGGGATGAGTGGGGTATCCTTTGGAACTGTCAATAAGGTATTTAACATCTGGACCGGCACCACTGTAACCTCTCCTGCGGTTTTGATCAGTCTTTGCAGACAAAGATTCTTTTCAGCAGTTGTCGTTTTCAAGTTTATTCACAATCTTGAGACTATTACTCAAAAAAAAAAAACAAAAACAAAAACAAAAACAAAAACCTATTTTGTGTGTGTACATGAGGACGTGTGTGCGTGGGTTCTACGGGGGTCAGAATCCGGATTTAGATAGATGCCTTGGAACGGGCTGCTGAGAACTGAACTCTGGTCTTTCACAGGACCAGCAAGCGCTCTTCACTGCGGAGCCATCTCTCCAGCACGAAGAGATTACTTTTAATATTCTAATATAATCTGTTCTACTCTTTGTTAAGTCACAAAACAGGCCCCAGAAGGCAATTGTGGCTTCTTCCCCAAACAGAAACCTAAAGTCATCATTCCTCAAAACCTCGTGAAGCCTGTTTCTGTTAGTCAGGAAAGCCACCACTTCCTCCTCCGCCCCTAACCGTCAATTACCCCGTGAGCTGCATCTCATCATGTAACGCTAATATTTCCACTCCGGCTTATCTGAGCAGAAAGACACTGTCCAGCCAATATTAACCTTGGTTCTACGGAAACCGACGGCAATGATGACGTTGGTCTCTTTAGAAGGAAATCAACTGTTGACCAGATGCAGCACCCGAAAAGTCGGATTGATTAGGGCACGGCCAGCAGCACTGCCGTTTTAGGCCCGCTTTGTGACGTGGCACCCGTGGAATCTAGAAAGCCGTTCCCGGGGAAAGGGAGTTAAGTGAGGCTCGAGCCTGGGCGAGACGGTCACGTGGTCTGGAGCGCGCGCGGGAGGGGCAGGCGCGCCGGGCCGCAGCGCGGCGCACAGTGATGACGCTCCGTCCCCATCCGCCCGCGACGGAGCTGCGTCACCGGTGTTCGGCGCTCAGCTCCCGGAGCCCGCAGCCGCCGGAGGCCCCAGGGCTGGCCTGTCTGCCGCTCCCGGGGAGCCTGGTCCGCGGCGCGATGAGGCGCAGCAAGGCCGACGTGGAGCGCTACATCGCCTCGGTGCAGGGCTCCGCCCCGTCGCCCCGAGAGGTAAGCGGGTCGGCCTGGCCGGGCCGGCGGTGGCGGCGGCGCCGGCGTCACGGCTCCCGGCGGCCTCGACTCCCCGCTGGAGTGGAGGCGGCCGCGGGCGGCGTGGCGCTGCTGAGCACCGGAGGCGTGGGGACTGCGGCCGCCAGCGTTTAGCGTTTCCACTCGGGGCCGGCTTCCTCGGCCTCGGCTCCGTAGGCCGGCGTGGGGCGCTCTGCGGGGTTCGCCCGGCCGGCGCCGTCCGTCTCCGGGATAGCTAGGCCCTGACACGGCTGCCGCGTCTCCCGGGGAGGCTGACGCCGCGCGGCGGTGGCCTTGTACGCTTGTGTGGGTGGCTCCACGGACCAAGCAGGGCGCGAAGGAAGGGCGCGTCAGCACAAACGACACGGAAGGCCCTAATTGAAGTCTTCTAGTGCTGTGCCCCGCTTCCCCAAACCCCTTTTGGAGGCTGCTAGTCGGAATGCCTCCTAGGCGGTAGCTGCAATACCTTAACATTTCTGACGTTATTTCGTAACGTGTTTCGTGTGCGGGTTTAATTCATTAACGTGTTGTATTTATTTTGGGTTCTTAGAGAGTGTTGGCCGGTGGAGAGAGATGTACAGAGGCTCTACACTCAGGGTTTTTTTTTTTCTTTTTCTTTCTTTCTTTCTTTTTTTTTTGGAGGGGGGGAGGTGGTGTTGAACAATCAAGTTCTGCCGTTTGTAAACTAACTTGGTACAGTATAGACTCTTCATCAGTAAACGGCATTTTGTCCTTGTTAGTGTTACTAAGGATGGTTCGTGTTAAACATTTAGGAAAGACTTTGAGATACAAAGAGTCTGGGCTTCAATTTTTGTTTACAAACGCCCAATTCAGTTGTATATTATTTTTTACATTCTGTCTTTGAAGGTTTTATGGTCATCTATGTATACCAAAGTTCATGAACATACAAGTCAAATGGTTTTTTTTTTGGTTGTTGTTACTTACTTTAAAGCCTCTTCTTTAGATGGCTTCTGCGGGCTAAATAATCCAGTCCAGTAAATCTACAACCCCTCCCCCAATCAAATCCAAAGCGATTTTAAAAGTCTCAAGTTCATTTAGTGCTGGTATGCCAAAAGTGGGAAATTTTACACCTAGTTTCCTCTGATGGATCAAAATCAGAATGCCAGGGTACAAGAATTATATGAAAGTGCTTTCAGGTTTCTGTCTATAAGGTGTACATTTTAGATAAATGTGTTTATATTTAGATTTGGGATTTGTTACCAGGATATGTAACATGCTTGAAGATATTTAAAAATCTAAAAAACAAACACTAAAAAAAAAAAACAAGACCCTGAAATCTAAAACTGCCAAGCATTTCAGATAAAGCATACTAAAGTAATAGTATCTAATACTATGTAAATGTGTAAATAGTTGTTACATTGTGTTAGGAACCATTTCAAAGTCTCTATGTATTCAAATAGGACTTTTGAGTTGTTTTTCTTTGTTTTGAGACAGAATTTCTATTATGTTCTGGAACTCACTGTGTAGACCAGGCTGGCTTCAAACTCACAGAGATCCACCTGCCTCTTCTTCCCCAGTTCTGGGATTAAAGGTGTGTGCCACCACATCCTGCTACCATTTTTTTTTTTTTTAAATATTACTTTATCTAAGGTTGGTTGGGTTGTTTATTATTGATTTGGATAGTATGACAACTATAAGAAATTTTTTGTTTTAACTAGTTCCATTGTTCACTTTTGTGGCATTTA
>NC_034598.1:23891095-23893392 GCF_900095145.1 Mus pahari
GGTTGTGAGCGACCATGTGGTTGCTGGGAATTGAATTTAGGACCTCTGAAACAGCAGTCTGTTTTCTTAACTGCTGAGCCATCTCTTCAGCCCCTATTGTTATTTTTTAATTAGTTTTTCAGATGGGGTTTCTCTGTGTAGCCCTGGCTATCCTGGAACTAACTTTGTAGATCTGGCTAGTTTGAATTCAAGAGAGCAGCCTGCTTCTTTCCTGAGTGCTGGGATTAAAGGCGTGTGCCCAGTTTTTTTTTTTTTTTTGGGGGGGGGACGATGAGTGGCTGAATATTTTAATATTATAAGATAATTTATAAGATATTTATATAAGAAATTTATATATTTATATAAGATATTTATAAGTTAATATAAGATAATATATTATCTCAGGTAGGCAACATGTGGTTATTCATTCACTGTTGATTGACACTTAGGTTGTTTATATCTTTTTCCTAATACATATAATGCAACATTGATATAAAAACATTTGAAAAAGCGGGGCGTGGTGGCGCACACCTTTAATCCCAGCACTCGGGAGGCAGAGGCAGGCGGATTTCTGACTTTGAGGCCAGCCTGGTCTACAAAGTGAGTTCCAGGAGAGCCAGGGCTACACAGAGAAACCCTGTCTCGAAAAACCAAAAACCAAACCAAAAGAAAACAAAAAACATTTGAGCACACCTTTAATCCCAGCACTTGGGAGGCAGAGGCAGGCAGATTTTTGAGTTTGAGGCCAGCCTGGTCTATAGAGTGAGTTCAAGGACAGCCAGGGCTACACAGAGAAACCCTGTCTCGAAAAACCAAACCAAACCAAAAAACAAAAAACATTTGAGCACACCTTTAATCCCAGCACTCGGGAGGCAGAGGCAGGCAGATTTTTGAGTTTGAGGCCAGCCTGGTCTACAGAGTGAGTTCCAGGACAGCCAGTAACTTTAGAGAAACTGAAAGAATATAGGGATGAAAATTTTATGAATCTCAAGTGAGAATAACTTTTCTTAGCATATTACCACTAAAGTAAATAGCAAAGAAAACAATTTCATTGCTTAAGAAATCAGTCTTGCTTGTGTAACCCCTCTTCTGCATACGAAGTTATCAGACATTGAAGAAATGAAAGAAAAAACAAGACAGCTGTTCTTATATATTCTATACTGAATAGAATAAATGGATACAAGCTTTATGGAGAAAAGTAGGTAATAGAAGGGAAAAGGTAAATTTTTATATTGTTGGAACTATGTTGGAACTATGAAACTCATCCCAAGGAAGTCATGCCTATGAAGACTTATGTGCATTTCAGTATAAGTTGAGTACCTACCGCTGGTGGTTCCGTGGTTGTAACCTAGCCACCAGGGTCTTCCTACCTAAGTGGACCCTATAGTTGAAGGGATAGATAAACTTCTACAAAAAAACAATCTCTGCTATTAAGGGTGTTAGCATAATGTAGTTACTCTGGTGGTGCCCTGACTGAGTCAGAGAGGGCACTGAGACTATGAAACAGTGCTGTATTCCCCTTAATGCATTCAGCTATAATGTTCTGATAATGGTTTAGGTTCATTAATTCAGACACGAGATATCTGCTTTAGTTCCCAACTCCACACTCCCCCTTCTGAAAGATAATTGCTGAAACAGCTTGTCAGTAGTAGACGACTACTACTAGCTGTCGTTAATGTCTGAACCAGTTCTATTAGCAACAGTCCAAAGATAGGTAAATTATCTTTCACATAAATAAGAACACACAAAAAAGATTGCCTCACCCCTTGAAAACAAAATTTCTCTACATATCCAAAGCCACTGTCAACTTTTAGTTTTTAGTTTCATGTGTACGAGTGATTTGCCTACATGTAATTCTATATGCTACTTGCATGCTTGGCGCCTATGGAGGTTTGAAGAGGGCATTGGATCCTTGAAACTGGAGTTACAGACAGTTGTGAGCTGTCATGTGGGTGCTACTCTTAGCCACTATTTCTCCACCCCTCGAACATAATCTTGTGTGTAGCTGGATCTTGGACTTGTCAGTTTATGGCAATAAAGATCAAGGGTATGAGATGGATCTCAAAGCCAGGTGTGACAGATCTCTAATCCCAGGACATGGGAGGAGAAGGCAGGTAGATTTCTCAGTTTGAGGCTGTCCTGGTTCTGCTACTTACTGCATCCCATGATAGCCAAGGCGCATATGAGACCCTGTCTTTTAAAAAACAAAAAACACGCCAGGCAGTGGTGGCACACGCCTTTAATCCCAGCACTTGGGAAGCAGAGGCAGGCTGATTTCTGAGTTCGAGGCCAGCCTGGTCTACAGAGTGAGTTCCAGG
>NC_034598.1:23893645-23910382 GCF_900095145.1 Mus pahari
CTGAGCCATCTCACCAGCCCGAGAAACCCTGTCTTGAAAAACAAAAAACAAACAAAACACAACAACAAAAACCCAACCCAAAACAAAATACCAAATTTTATTTTAGCCTTTTAAAATCCTTGTGTAAAATATTGGTCTATAAAGAAAATAATACACTGACCAGGGAATTCCCAGGGCTTAGTTACCTTAATTACCTTAAGGGCTCTAAAATGCTTTCCCAAGGAGGCTTACACATGGTAGGAAAGGAGTGATTTCTAGTATATGTTTCTTTCCCCAGAAAAGTTGGTTTCTGTATGCTTCTCTGTAGAGTGATGTCAATGAATCAGTACGAAACATGCTGGGTAATACTTGGGGTGGGTAATACATAAAACATCCTGGGTAATACATGGCCAAGGCATCCCTAGCCAGTCTGAGTGAGTGAAACTGTGTGTGTGTGTGTGTGTGTGTGTGTGTGTGTGTGTCTGTCTGTAAGCTCAGGCTGGTTTTGAGTTTAGGATGGCCTTGAACTCATGATCTTTTTGCTTCTATTTCCTGAGTGCTTAGGACTACAGATATGAATTACTTTGCATACATTGGAATGCAGCTTCTGATGTCTGTGTTAACTATTCTTGAATTTATTTTTTATGTTAGAAATTATAATATTTGGAACCATTAACTTTTAAAACACCAGACAGCATTTTTTACCATTTATATAAAAAAATAGTATTAAACTTGTTAGGGCATTTTTTTGTACTTTGAAAAAGTTGTCCAATATTTGAAAATGTGACCTGTAAAACCACTCAACTCTTTTTTTTTAGAAGTCAATGAAAGGATTCTATTTTGCAAAGCTGTACTATGAAGCTAAAGAATATGATCTTGCTAAAAAGTAAGTGCCAAACTGGAAATATGTTTTTAATTTTTTATCCTTGTAATAGGAAAAACCACTAAAGAACATGCTTTTCCTTTCAAGTGTATTCTGGAATCAGGAATTTATTGCTCTCAGACAATTGTTAGATTGAGCCTCTAACAAGTATTTCTTACTGCCTTCTGTTTATAACTAGTGCAGAAATTACTTGGTTTAAAACTCTTTTTCTAAAATTGCTCTTGGGTAAGATGAAAGAGATCACCCCTGTTTGTAAATCTCTTCTTGGTTAGCTATCTGGTGCTTTGGGTGGCTGGAGATAAGCAACAAACACAAACTCAGTGCTAACAGTCAGCAGTAAGGCCGGAGACTTGCTGGTTCTCATTTCCTTACTCAGAGTAGCCTAGAGGTAGAAGTTAAACGGGAGACAGATTGTGAAAGCAGTGATAGGAAGAGTGAGAAAGGCTGCATGTAACCTTGGTTTTAAAGGGATAGTTCTTTAATGCCACACTTAATTACTTATCTCTCTGATGAATTTTATGTATGACATAATGTGTTTACGTATACATTTTCTTGTTTAGACACTATTCTCTTAGTTTGGGAAACTGTTTTTTAGTGTTTTACATATTCTCACTTTAAAATTGTAGATTATATTCATTTTGCTTATTTTATGTGAAATTCTTCAGTGCTTTACTAAATGTGATCAGTCAGAAAAAACATTTTATGTGTTTATTTCTATTAGGTAGCGTTGGTAAAAATTATTTGACAAATATAGCACTTTGTAGTCAAGTGAGAGGCAGGAGAGATGGCTTAGTGGTTAGGAGTGCTCAGAGGCTCTTGCAGAAGAAGTGGGGACTTAATAACACCTGTAACTTGAGCTCCAGGAGACCTGGTGCCACCTTCTGGTCTCCATGGGCACCAGGCACCATTGTGGCACAAATACTTATATGCTGGCACTTAGATACACATAAAAATAAAAGTGTCTAAATCGTGAATAAAATAGTAAAATGTATAAACATTTTACTAGCTCTGTATGGTTATTAGTTACTTTGAAATGAATATTTTTGAACTCTATGTTAAATAAGTAACTGTCAGTATTTCAGTCTAGTTGTATTTTTATTTTAAATTATTTTAATGTAAATACTAGGTACAATATATGTTTAATTTGTTATTTTTGTATTTTAAAACAGATACATTTCTACGTATATTAATGTGCAAGAGAGAGACCCTAAAGCCCACAGATTTTTGGGTCTTCTTTATGAAGTTGAAGAAAATACAGACAAAGCTGTAGAATGTTATAAGGTAATTATATGATTAAAGTACAGGTTATATGAGGCTGGAACAATTAAGAACACAGGCTGCTCTTCCAGAGGAGCTGGGTTTCATTGCCAGTACCCACATGCTGATTCACAGCCTTTTGTAATTCCAGTTCAAAGGCATCTGGCATCTTGCTGGCCTCCCTGACACATACCTAGTGCACAGACATACTACATCAGGCTAAAAAGCAGTACACATTTAAAAGAAAAATACAACCTTATAGGGGTTGTAATAAGTAACCCATGGCATGTAATAAATAATCATATAAATTTTATCCACGTAGTGAAAACAAACATCAGTAGTATTAAATGGCTTAGCTTGGAATATTTAAAATACAGAATTTTAAGTCTAGACTGGTGAGCTGACCCGGCTGGTAAAGGCACCTACTGCTAAGGCTGGCCATCTGATTCCTACAGCCTGCAAGCTAAAAGGAGGGAGTTGTCTCGGGATCTTGACTGGTTTGCCTTGGCACAAGGGTACATATACCCCTGGAATCCAGAATAAATAAAAATGTAACTTAAAAAAAGGCCAAAAGAGGTCAGAGATAATGATTTCATTTATTCATTTAATTTTCCTAAGTAATGCAAAATTTATTTGTTTTTGCAAAAATTTGTTTTTGCTTTGTTTTTCAAGGGCATCTTATATAGTACTGGCTGAACTAGAATTTGTTATGTAGGCCAAGCTAGCTTTGAACTCCCAGATCTTACTGCCTCTGCCTCCTGAGTTCTAAAATGAAAAGTGTGGCATATGGGGGTACCACACCACTCCACAAAAAACTATGGATGCTTTCCCAGCTTTAAAATAACATCATTTAGGAATAGGATTTTCAGAGGCTTAGCAGAAGACTCCTACTCTCGTACTGAGTTGGGGTTCCAGCATACATATGGAATTGCTCAACTACCTGTAATTCTAGTTTTAAGGGATCTGACACCCTCTTTAGGCCTCTTTGTGTACCTACATTCATGTGGGTGCTCATGTGCAAATACATATAATTAAAAAAATTTTAAGTCTTTGAAAAATAGATAATATTTAATGTGTACAGCTTTTTTGATGACTTTATGTACTTTATATATACAAGTTAAATTTTCTATTCTCGGTATTTTTTTCTGACATCAGCGTTCAGTGGAATTAAACCCAACACAAAAAGATCTTGTGTTGAAGATTGCAGAATTGCTTTGTAAAAATGATGTGACCGATGGAAGAGCAAAATACTGGGTTGAAAGAGCAGCCAAACTTTTCCCAGGAAGTCCTGCCATTTATAAGTTAAAGGTACAGCTTCAAACCAAGGAACTTATGGATGGGGAAAACTACAATACAATTATTTGTAGTATTTTGAAGCTTACATACTTCTTAGTAGCAAACTTAACAGAAGAACATGTTGCTTTCTTTAAAAATCTTTAATTCCTTTAAAACATTTCTGAGTGTTGTCTTACTAGGCAACATTAAACTTTACAAATGGGATCTCAGTTATTTTTCTGGAATCATGTTTTAGCGATTATACAGTTTCATAGTTTGTACAGTGTAGTTGGTATGGTCGATTATATCATATTGTAATCAGTGGAAGTACGGTGAGGGTGAGTACAGCTAAGGTGTAAATGGAGCTCTGTCTGGATTAAAATCTTTGGTTCATTAGATAATTATCTACAGGTCAAAAGCTTAGAACTATTACAGAGAAATGTGTTGTAGCCTGCCATGGTAGTGCATGACTTTAGTCCCAGCACTTGGGAAGCAGAGGAAACGTAGGTGTTACTCAACATTTAATGACTTTTCTCCCAAATAGGAACAACTTTTAGATTGTAAAGGTGAAGATGGATGGAATAAACTTTTTGACTTGATTCAATCAGAACTTTATGCAAGACCTGATGATGTTCATGTAAATATCCGACTAGTAGAGCTTTATCGTTCAAATAAAAGATTGAAGGATGCTGTGGCCCACTGCCATGAGGCAGACAGGAACACAGCTTTACGTTCAAGTTTAGAATGGAATTCATGTGTTGTACAGACTCTTAAGGTATGTGAAAGGTTTTTCTCTACAGTGTTCTAACACTTCAGTTTCTTTCATTGATACAGTACAACTGTAGAATGAAATTTTTGCCAAGCTCACTTTAAAACGATAAATTGGGAAAATAAATTCGGTGTGAGTCTTTGTGTGTATTTGGTATTTTTATTTATAAGGCTAATTGTAAAAACCCATTTTCATATACCTATAATTTGCTCTGTGTGTGTGATATTTTTATTTAAAAAGCTAGCATAAAAACACTCAGTTTTGCACAGTTTTAATAAGAATGGGCCAAGGAGTTTGTAGGGACACAGTGGTCAATTTTTTTCACTATTGAAATTTTGTAGCTTACTGTGTTTTTCTTAAAAAATAGGAATATCTGGAGTCTCTGCAGTGCTTGGATCCTGATAAAAGTACTTGGAGAGCAACCAATAAAGACTTGCTTCTAGCGTATGCTAACCTTATGCTACTGACACTTTCCACCAGAGATGTGCAGGAAAGTAGAGAACTATTGGAAAGGTATGTTGATGTTGAGAGAGTTTGTACAGGCACACACTTAACAAATGACAGGTTTTCTTTTTTGCAATAATAGGTCTAGGTTCTTTGCATTGTTAGCATTCCTCTAGTTTACCTACAGTCCACACAGTAAAACACTCAGAGGAAAATTACTTTTGCTGTTATGGGAATTTTATATAATTATATACAACTTATTTTTAGAGAATTATTTTCTTGTAATTTTTAAGTTACATTCTTTTATGTATGAGGTGTCACATACTGTGGTGCAGTTATCAGGATAACTTAGAGGAGTTAGTTCTGTTCTTCCACTTTGTAGGTCCCGGGCAATGAATTCATCAGTCTTGGCTATAAATAGCTTTACCCTCTTAAGCTGTATTGCCATCCCCAGAAGATTATTACAGTTCATCTTTTAAAATTAGCCTTACAGCTTAATATTCAATTTTGGCATGCTTAATAGTACAGCATAATGAATGTTCTGGCTATCACTTTTTATTTTTAATGTAATTTTGAATAAAAACCATGTAAGAAAGTTCTTTGTCTTTTAGTGGCCAGGTTCAGATTTCATAATATAAGCATTTAGCATCACTATTATTTTGGAAAACATTGTTTTGGCTTAAGAACAAAGTAATGCAGATACAACAAACAACTTTTCATGTTCACCCTACTACCCCCACTTTTTTTTTTTTAATCAAATTTCATATCACAAAAACATCACTTTGTATTTGTATAAGGATGGGCTGATAGGAATTTATGGATCACTACTTTGAAAATAAAGGATTCACTGGGCGGAGGTGCCAAAATTCGCTTGACTCTAATCCTAGCAGTTAGGATGCAGAGACAGGCAGATTTCTTGAGTTTGTGGCCAGCCTGGTCTAGAGAATGAGTTCCAGGACAGCCAGAGCTACAGAGAAAGACCCTAAAAGTTAAAGGATTTCTTAAACAACAAAGTTGTGAGAAAATAAGACATTATACATTTTGGTTATGTAACATCTGTCTTAATTGAACACAGCTAGGTTCTCAACTCTGTCATTCTGTATGTTTCATATTTGAATTCTCAGAAAATTCATTTATACATGTGTGGGAAAATCAGTATAAAGGGCAAAACATTTCTTGTTTCTTACTATTACTACAAAAATTGTTTTAACCTCAAGGAATTCCCTAAGAGATCTTTGAGAACTCATAGAAAGCGTCAGATCTTATTTGGTAGAAAGTCTGTTGCTCTCATTTCTTGAGATAAGCTTCCTTAAAATAATCCTTCACACAGTGTGAAACTTGTAGGGATTGGTCACTAGATTTTTAAAATGTTAGTTAAAATATAAAATAGAAATTTCTGAATTATGTCTTATTCTCATTTAATATTGGATATTCACATTTTATCAATAATTTGATTTGTATCTTTTTGTGTAGCTAATAACTTTTGGAGTAGGATATCCTTGTAGAGTGCTGGGTGATAATTCCTACTAGCTCTTTGATGTATGATTATCCACTAAGGTGCTTCATCTGTGAAGTGCAAATGAAGAAGATGAATTTTTTTTTTTTTTTTTTTTTTTTTTTTTTTTTTTTCAATGTGGCCCTGGCTATCCTGGAACCCACTCTGTAGACCAGGCTGGCCTCGAACTCAGAAATCTGCCTGCCTCTGCCTCCCGAGTGCTGGGATTAAAGGCGTGTGCCACCACGCCCGGCAAGAAGATGAAATTTAACATAGGTCTTAGTAATTTTATTTTGAATTAAATAATGAAACTGATTAGTCACATTGTAGGTGTGGAGTACCTGCTTACTCTTTTAATTTTACAGTTTTGATAGTGCTCTTCAGTCTGTGAAATCTTCTGTGGGTGGAAATGATGAGCTATCAGCTACTTTCCTAGAAACGAAAGGACATTTCTACATGCATGTTGGCTCTCTGCTTTTGAAAATGGGTCAGCAGAGTGACATCCAGTGGCGAGCTCTTTCTGAGCTGGCTGCATTGTGTTATCTTGTAGCATTTCAGGTAAGCTCCATTTTTAGGTGTAGTTATTTCAAAAAGACTGTTGTATTTCTTATAGTTAATGTCATAATGTATGATAAAAATATATGAATAAATATTGTGTTAAAATTAGGATAAAAGTTAGTTCGATAAAAAAAAAAAGTTAGTTCGATAAATAAGTATAACAAACTATAACAAGGTCAGTGCATTGTTGAGATAGGTGAAGCAGGTGTTAATGCATTGTGGACATTCTATATTGGGCTTACTTATTTGTAGATCATTTTGAAGCATTTGTTCTTTTAGCTTGGCCATCTCTAGGAACATAATATTGAAGATGAAATTTTATTATTGATTTATTTTTATTTCATGTGCACTGGTGTTTTGCTTGCATATGTTTGTATGAGGCTGTTGGATCTCTTGGAACTAGGACTACAGTTGTGAGCTGCCATGTGGTTACTGGGAATTGAACCCAAGTTCTCTGTAAGAGCAGCTATTGTTCTTAACTACTGAACCATCTCTCCAGCCTCTAAAGATGAAATTGTATATGGGCTAAGCTTGATTCAAGAGGTTATATATGGGCCAGATACCCTTCCCTCTGTCCTTCCACTCTCTCTTCTTCCTTTCTCTCCCCTTTCCTCTTCCCCTTCAGATACTTCTTTTTCTTCCTACCCTCCCTCTCCTCTCACTTCTTTTGCTCTTGTCTTCTTTCTCTCTCTCTCCCTTTTCTCTCTATGCTCCTATCCCTCTCTTTGTTTCTTTTGACAAGTTTTTTTTAATTGAAAATACTTTTATACAGTATATTCTGACTAGTTTTCCCTCCCACTACTACTCCCAGTTCCTTCCTATCTTTTTATCTTGATCCCCACATTCTGTCTTTAATAGAAAAACAGACATCTAAGGAATAATAGTAAGACAAAAATAGTAAAATAAAAACAAAAAATTGGAATATGATAAAAGGAGATGAAGAAAAACCAAAGAAAAAGCACAAAAAGGCTATAGATGTAGTGACACTCATATTTGCACACTTAGGATTCTCATAAAAGTCCCAAACTGGAAGCTGTAATTATGTGCAAAGGACCTGTAAGGATTAAAAAAAAAGAAACAAAAAAACTTCCCTGACATAACATGAGAGAAAGAACCTTCAAAGATGCTGTTCATTTTGTGCCTAATGCTGGCCATGGGGCCTACCCCTAAGAGTGGTCTGTTTCTCCAGTGAGACTGTCTTGGAGGAAACTTTTTCATTTGCTAGTGGCAGTCAATTGGAGATAGCTTCAGGGTTAGGAACGAGGTGTTCATTCACTTTCAGCTCCGGGACCTTATGCGGTGCAGACCCATGGAAGAGGTGTCACAGTCTCTATGAGTTCATATGTGCGCCAGCCCTGTTGTATCTAGAAGGCCTTGATTCCTTAGCTTCCTTTTTTTGTATCCTGGCTCTTAGACTCTTTCTGCTGCCTCTTCTGTAATGTTCCCTGAGCCCTGAGTGGGGAGGGATTTGATTGGAACATTTGTTTTTTAAGGCTGAGTGTGTTCCTAGGTCTTTTATTCTCTGCATACTGTCTGACTGTGGGTTTTTATTTGTTTCCATCTAGTATAGGAGACAGCTTCTTTGATATGAGTTGAACCATGCAATGATCTATGAGTATAGCAGAAGCTTGTTAGGAGCCATTTTATTGCAACATTCCTTTAGCAGAACAGTAGTAGTACTTGGATCTTCCCTAGACCATTGGCCTATTTAGTCTCAGACACCCAGATGGCATTGGGCATAGGTTTCATCTAACGGAGTGAGCCTTAAGTCAGATCAGTTATTCGGTGGCAAGCTTTGTACACTGTCAGTGTTTATCGAAGGCAGGTCACCATTGTAGAGTCAAGGGTGTGTGGCTGGGTTGATATCTTAGTTAGGGTTTTCCTTGCTGTGCACAGATACAGTGACCAATAACTCTTCATATAGAGACAACATTTAATTGGGGCTGGCCTACAGGTTCAGAGGTTCAGTCCATTATCATCAAGGTGGGAGCATGGCAGCATCCAGGCAGGCAGGAGGTGCTGGGAGTTCTACATCTTCACTTGAAGGCGGCTAGCAGAATAGTGGCTTCCAGGCAGCTAGGATGAGGCTCTTGAAGCCAATGCCCACAGGGACATACTTCCTCCAATGAGGCCACACCTACTCAAACAAGGCCACACCTTCTAATAGTACCACTCCCTGGGCCAATCATATACAAACCATCACAGTTGGTGTTTACCATTCTCCTTTGGTAGTATGAAGAATATCTTCCAGTACTATGAACACTAACCTGTAGGGCTGAAGGCTCTAGTTAGGCACCTGATCCACTTCTCCATGTTCAAGGTGTTTGACAAGGTTTTCATAGCCCTGGTTTGCTTGGAAGTCCATGTGTAGCACAGGCAGGCCTTGAAATCACAATAAATTCTTCTGTTATCTACTATACCCTAATTAAAATACCCTTTGTACGTTTTTAAAAAAATAGATTATTTTCTAATTAACTGGGTATTATTTAAGAAATAGTATGGAAAGGAGCATCTGACTGTTGGGAATATAGGTATCATTGAATTCGATTATTTTCTAAAATTGTCAGGTTCCAAGACCAAAGGTTAAATTAATAAAAGGAGAAGCTGGACAAAATCTACTGGAAACGATGGCCCATGATCGCCTTAGCCAGTCAGGTAACATAATATTTTAATTGATTAAATTCTGAAATGGTAAACATTTAAATTTTTTTCCTTACATTTATTTGTGTGTATGAGTTGTATGTGTACTCACTCATACTGTACATCACTTAGGCGTTGATTTTGTCTTTACCATGTGTGCTCTGGGGTTGAACTCAGGTCCTCAGACTTAGTGGTACATGCTCTTCAAGTTGAGCCATCTTGCCATCCTAGCATCAAAACTTTCTTTAGGCTACTTTAAAGTCTTTATAGTATCCTTAGATAATCCTCCATAATTACTTGGCTTATTTTTGCCACATTTTGCTATATTCATACTTGTTCATACTTTGCCAAAGGTGTTATGCATAGCAGAGATTGGAAAAAAAAAAATACATTGTATCTGCCCCACTTTGCTCCCCCCAGAGCAGAGGGTGTGGGCTGAGGACTGAACCTAGGACTTTGTACTTGATAGGCTAGGATTAAGCTAAATCCCCATTGCGTTCTTTAAAAATAACCTACTTAATTTTGTTTGCTGCCCAGTGGGAATACCTGCTCTATCTGGTATTAGAGCATCCCTCTTGAGTGTGCAAAGCATTTCTGTAGCCAAATGTTGTGTAACACTACTGCTTGGAGACACTGCTCTGTGGGGACAGTCTTTAATTGCCTAAATAGAATGATATAAAATGCTTTGTAACAATATATTTCCTATATTTTTCAGGGTCCATCTGTGGTGTAATATGTAATAGTATTTAATCCAAGTACTGACTTAAATCCTTATCCTGAACTTGTGGAATAAAAAAAGTTCAGTAGAACCTACATATAGGTATTTCCTTAATGTTTAAAAACAACAAGAATCTGAGAACCCAGTTTTAGCCATCAGGGCATTAGATCAGAGCATTAGGGCTTGGTTCTTGGCTGTTGTCGGAAGGTCTCTTAATTCCTATATTTACTATCTAAAATGATAATACCTTTGGCATTTTAAAATTCATTTTATTTCCCCTTCTGTTTGTTTTAGTCAGATACTGTGAAACCTGTATTGTTTCTTTTTGATAAAGTACTATTTTTGTTGACCAGCTGTGATTTGGAGGTTGGAAAATGGGGTCTGAGATAACCTTGTTAATTTCTTCTTGGATGTCTCAATGAAATGATTAAGAGACAGGAGTAAGTAATTGTTGTTTCATTATACAATGATGGGAATAATTTGTTTTTCAGGGCACATGTTGTTAAACTTAAGTCGTGGCAAGCAAGACTTTCTAAAGGAAGTTGTGGAATCTTTTGCTAACAAAAGTGGCCAGTCTGCTCTCTGTGATGCTCTGTGTTCCAGTCAGTCATCCAAGGAGAGATCCTTTCTTGGTAATGATGATATTGGAAACCTTGATGGACAAGTGCCAGACCCTGATGACTTGGCTAGATATGATACTGGTAAGTTGCATATTTCAAAGAAATATTCTTCATCATAATCTGTTTCTACCAGGAATGCTCAACAGTCATATTTTGGATTCTTTCTAGGTTTATTTTACAGAAAATAGATGTATGGGTGTAAATGACACATTATTTTTCTTTGAAATATTTGTTTGCTTCTATCTTTTTTTTTTTTGTCTCTCTCTGTCTCTCTCTGTCTCTCTGTCTCTCTCTCAAGGCAGAATTTTTTTCTGTGTATTCCTGGCTCTCCTAGAATTTGCTCTGTAGACCAGACTGGCCTTGAATTAATAGGTCTGCCTGTCTTTTGCCTCCTGAGTGCTGTGATTAAAGGTGTGTGCCACCACTGCCTCTCAAAATAATTATTTATAAATAAATATTTATATGTCTTGCTTTTGTGACTTTTCTATCCTATAGTATGTATGTATATATCCGTATGTGTATGTTGTTTGCTAGATACTTTGTATTATTCAACATTTAATTTATTTACAGTTCTTTTAACATTTATTTATGTATGTATGTATGTATTTATTTATTTATTTAGGTTTTTCGAGACAGGGTTTCTCTGTGTAGCCCTGGCTGTCCTGGAACTCACTCTGTAGACCAGGCTGGCCTCGAACTCAGAAATCCGCCTGCCTCTGCCTCCCAAGTGCTGAGACTAAAGGCGTGCGCCACCACCGCCCGGCTTACAGTTTTTTACTACTGTTAAATAATACTACTGAGAACTTTAAACAGGATCTTTTTTCCTTGTTTTGAAACAGGGTCTCACTTGTATAGTCTTGCCTGGCCTGCAATTAGCTATTTAAGTGATGGCCTTGAACTCAGAGATCTGACTGCTCTGCCTCTCAAGTGCTGGGATTAAAGGTGTACTCTACTACACCTGGCCTCATTTGACCAGGTTTTAAAGAAAGTTGTATTTAAGATTTTTCTGTCTTTGCATCTTCTCCATTGTTTTCTGGTTTCTTCCTTGTATTTGCCCTGTTTTTTCCCCTTGTTTATGTACTAGGGTGCTTTATTTTTATTTATTTATTTTTTGTGATCTTTGTGACAGCCACCTTGCTGGGGTGAATACTTATTTGGACACGAGTGCCCCTATTTCTTCCTATAAATCTGGATCACTTTGCTAGTTTGCTGACCTTCTTAGTGTCCTTGTACAAACTGAATAACTTTATTCTTTCAGATGGGCAGTGATATCACAAAAGGGCAGTGTGTTAGAGAACTTTATTAATAGATAGTATGTGTTTTGAAATTAATTCCTTGGAGATTCCTAAAAATGAAACTACTGAGAAATATTGTTCTTTCTTGCAAATTGCTGGAACTGTTACTGTTTCTAGGAAAGTTGGACTTTTTTTACTTCCAGAATTTCATAAGCTTTTTCAGTATTAGATTTCTTGTAGAAGAAAACATGTTTTTATTATGCTCAGAAATTAAGTGTTTCATTGTTATTTAATTACTTCTTATTGAAAGAAAATTTTGAAACTTTTTTATAATAATTATATAAAGTGCACATTCTTTGACAAATTAGTTTTATTAGTTTTTAAATTTTTTAAGCTTAATTTTTAACTTTCTTGATGAGTCTTATTTTCTCAGATGGCCTAGAAAAACTTTTTAATTTACACCGTTTCTTATTAAAATTTATAAAGTGTAGCTGGGCATGGTGGCATACTCCCTTAGTCCCAACATTCGGAAGGCAGAGATCTCTTGAGTTCAAGGCCACAGCATGTGAGTTTCAGGACAGACTGGCTGCATAGAGAAACCCTGTCTTGGAAAAAAAAATAAAGTTTTTTAAAGTATGAATATATTCAATAAAAATGTGAAATTTTTGCTACTCTGTTCCTCAGTTTTGAAACAGAAAAAAATGTTTGTAATTAAATTTTTTTACTAAATTAGTTGTTTATTTTTGTAATCTAAAGGCCCAAAGAAAATGTATCATGCATGGCAGTTTTTCCCCCTCTGTTTCAGGTGCCGTTCGAGCACATAATGGTAGTCTTCAGCACCTTACCTGGCTTGGCTTACAATGGAAATCACTGTCTACTTTACCAGCAATTCGAAAATGGTTAAAACAGCTCTTCCACCATTTGCCTCAGGAGACGTCAAGGCTTGAAACAAATGCACCTGAATCAATATGTATTTTAGATCTTGAAGTAAGCAATGATAATAATTAATTAATTAAATATTTTGACTGTTTGTAATTTGTTTTTCTAACTTAATATTTTTTAAAATCAAACAGGTATTCTTACTTGGAGTTATATATACCAGTCACTTACAATTAAAGGAGAAGTGTAATTCTCACCATACTTCCTATCAGCCATTATGTTTGCCACTTCCTGTGTGCAGACAGCTTTGTACAGAAAGACAGAAGACATGGTGGGATGCAGTTTGTACTCTGATTCACAGAAAGGCGTTGTAAGTAGTAAAACAGTAATAATCCTTTAGATTATGGCCTGAGTTTTACTAGGGGTTTAGTTTGTCATGTGAAGGTTTACTTTGTCATGTGACACTTAACATATGTAAGTGTTGAACTGCATTTCTTTAAAATAATTCAATTAAACTTATCTTTTTTTAGACCTGGAACCTCAGCAAAATTGCGACTTCTAGTTCAACGTGAGATAAACAGTCTGAGAGGCCAGGAAAAGCACGGCCTTCACCCTGCTCTGCTTGTGCATTGGGCCCAGAGTCTTCAAAAAACAGTGAGTTCATTGAAATGGGTTAAATAAAAGTTTTTCTGTATTAAAGTAAATTGCTTACACATAAGTAATTAGTAAAATGCTAACTAGTACTTATACTTGTAGTATGTATTGTATATCAGAGTAGCTGTGGCTGTTTAGCTTTTTGACCAAGGTGTTACTTTCAGAGGCAGACCTTGGTTATCTGAAAATGTCAGGTTATATTGCAGGGTGTTGTTACAGAGGAAATGTGATACATAGTCTCACATAGCCTAGCTGGCCTTGAACTTGATATATGGCCAGGGGTGACTGAACTTCCAATCTGTTTGCTTCTACATCCCAGATACAAGGTTGTGAGCCAGTTGTGTGCCTCCATGCCACTTAAAAATGCCAACTCTTGAAAATAGATTGGGCTGCCTCTTGTAGGCAGTTAATAACTTTTTCTCTTGATGTTCCATTTAATTTTAATTGGAAAGTTTTCCCAGTTTCTCAAAACCAGTTATAATGTTGTGGACTTCTGACTTTCCATTTTAGGGCAGCAGTCTTAATTCTTTTTATGATCAACGGGAATACATAGGCAGAAGTGTTCATTATTGGAGGAAAGTTTTACCATTGTTGAAGATGATCAGAAAGAAGAATAATATTCCTGAACCTATTGATCCTCTGTTTAAACATTTCCATAGTGTGGATATTCAGGTAATAATGAATGCTAATGAACTGATTACGTATGTAATTTATACACATATAGAAAATAACTATGATATTGTTATGATAGTGTTGCTTTCTAAATCTCGTAGCCGACAAGAATTATGACTATAATGAAATGTTAATTTTCTTCGGATAAAATGTAATCTTTGGAAATTTGGGTTTGAAGCAGTTTAACTAATAATAAATGTATTTAGGCATCTGAAATTGGTGAATATGAAGAAGATGCACACATAACTTTTGCTATATTGGATGCTGTTAATGGAAATATAGAAGATGCCATGACTGCTTTTGAATCGATTAAAAATGTAGTTTCTTACTGGAATCTTGCACTGGTAAGTGATGTGAGAATTGAATTGAATTTTGTTTGTTTGCTTGCTTGCTTGCTTGCTTTGAAAATCTAATTGTATTTTGTGTAGATTTTTCACAGGAAAGCAGAAGACATTGAAAATGATGCCTTGTCTCCTGAAGAACAAGAAGAATGCAAAAATTATCTGAGAAAGACTAGGGACTACCTGATAAAGATTTTAGATGATAGTGATTCAAATACTTCTGTGGTTCAGAAAGTAAGTTGCTGGCTGGTGTCTGGTGTCTAGTATTGTTGTTAACTGCCCAGGCTTTTTATGTAGTCATTTCTTAAGTCTCTAAGTATCGCAAGATAGATGTGCTAGGGGTATGTGTGTAGTATGAATGTGTACGAATGTTAAGTTTTATCTTAGATTTGGTATATCTCGAAACAACAACAAAAATTTGGCATTTGGGGTTTGGACGATTGCACAAGTATGAGGGTCTAAGATTGGCCACTCAGTGCTCAAGTAAATCTAGGTGGCCATGGTAGGACATCCTTTGAGTAAGCTTACTAGTTAGATTAGATGAAGAAGCTCAGGGTTCAGTGAGAGTCCATTGTTCCGTATATAAGGTGGAGATCAAGTGATCAAGGAAAATATTTGATATCAATCTCTGGCTTTCACATGTACACATGTGCACATTCCTTCCATACATGTGTAAATATCTTGCTTGCACACACACACCTACACAACAATTTTGGTATCTAAGTATATACTGATTTCTAAGATAGTAATTTTGTCTTTTTTTCATATAATAAAAATGAATATGATAACTTGAGGACTAGTTCTTAATGAATTTTGGTTATGTAAAATCAGCAATTTTTTCCCTTATTCTATGGACTAGCTCTCAGCAGTTTCACACTCAGAGTGGTTTTCTGTTTAGCGTTCTTTCTGAGTATTTTGTTTATTAATGTGTATTGCTGATCTTAGGATTTATATTGTCTGGTGTGTTTCGGCATCTATATTTCACTCTGTTCAAAGTATCTGAGAAGAATGTGTAACTTCCATATGGAAAAGCTTTCTTTTCTTTTTTATTTTTTTTTAAAGATTTATTTATTTATTATATGTAAGTACACTGTAGCTGTCTTCAGACACTCCAGAAGAAGGCGTCAGATCTTGTTATGGATGGTTATGAGCCACCATGTGGTTGCTGGGATTTGAACTCAGGACCTTTGGAAGAGCAGACGGGTGCTCTTACCTGCTGAGCCATCTCACCAGCCCTGGAAAAGCTTTCTAAGTTCACTTTTCTTTGTTACTATGACTTACAGATGTGATAGGAACAACTTAGACTTTATATTCTGCAATGCGTATATGTATAACTTAACATGTAATAAGATGCTTGTTAAAATGTGCTGTGGTACACACATAGTCTTCATACTTGGAAAGCTGAGTAAGGACTGAGAAGTCAAAGGTACCCTGGGCTACAAAGTGAGTTCCTGACTCAAACAAAATAAGGAAAATGCGAACAGCTTAATAAAATCGGGTCTTTATTAATAAGGTATTTTAGCATTATTTTTGCAAACTAAGGCATTTTCTTTTTCAGTTGCCTGTTCCCCTTGAGTCTGTAAAAGAGATGCTGAACTCAGTTATGCAGGAACTTGAAGACTACAGTGAAGGAGGTACTCTTTATAAAAACGGTTGCTGGCGAAATGCTGATTCAGAGTTAAAGCATTCAACACCATCTCCTACCAAATATTCTCTATCACCAAGTAAAAGTTACAAGGCAAGTAGGATGGAAATGAATCATTGTACTACGAGGTTGTTTTCTACATGTTGTAAACACTTTTAACATATTCATGTGTATGTTTGTCTGTCTAGTACTCTCCAAAAACACCACCTCGATGGGCAGAAGATCAAAATTCTTTACTGAAAATGATCTGCCAGCAAGTAGAGGCCATTAAGGTAACACTTAGTTTGGTTCAATGTAATTCTCATGCTAAGATTTTTTTTCTCTAATCAGTTCCTTATTTTCTTTGGTTTTGCAAGACAAATGTTTTTCTTTGTAACCCTGGCTGGTCTGCCTCCTGAGTATTGGCATTAAGTGCTTTCAACACCATATCTGACTTCAAGTTCATTTCTCACTCTAGCTCTCCCTCTTGATCTCTTCCCCCTCCTTCCCTCCCCTTCTCTCTCCCACTTCTGATTCTTTCTTTTTTTTTTTTTTTTTTTTTTTTTAAATTCTTGTTTTGTTCTTACCACTCACTTTGAAGACCAGGCTGGCCTCGAACTCAGAAATCCGCCTGCCTCTGCCTCCCAAGTGCTGGGATTAAAGGCGTGCGCCACCACGCCGGGCTCTTCTGATT
>NC_034598.1:23911207-23923951 GCF_900095145.1 Mus pahari
TCTGCACCTTTGGAAGAGCAGTCGGGTGCTCTTACCTGCTGAGCCATCTCACCAGCCCGAGAGTTTCTTTCAATATACAGGTTTCAGTCTTTCAACACTATTCTGTGGAAATGTAATGGAGACCTTGTTTGTGAGCTTAGAAAACTGGTTCTTACACAGAACTCTTGACTCTTGGAAAATTTGTGTTTTTCTTTTGTCTAATTTATGTGTTGTTAAGTTTTAGAATTGTTGAAACAAGTTATTACCACATTTTTTTTTTTTTAATGTGTACTTACATGTGGAGGCCACAGATGTTGAGCTCTGGTTGTCTTCTATTAATTTCCACCTTATTTTATTCTCATCGATTGTGCAATTTACCAGTTGACTCGATTGACTGGCCAGTGAGTTCTGGGGAATTATCTCTCTCCACCCTGTAATACTAGTATGTTTGGTTGACATCACTAAGCCCAGTTTTTATGTGGACACTGGAGTCTGAACACAGTATAACAGACTTATGCTTGTATAACAGGCACTTTACAGACTCTCAGTTCCCCAGGCTCCCTAGCTCTTTCACTATTAACAGTTGTGGTTATATTGTATTTCAAGTTTAGAACTATGGGCTAGGTACCCATCATGTTTTGTAGTTTTTTATTTGTGAATGAGTAGTGTCTAGATGGAGTTGAGGTGGATGATGAGTGGGGACTATTTTTAACTTGAAAATTGAGGTAAGGATGCATTTGAAACACATTTATTTGTTTGTTTTGTGTTTGAGTCATTGTTTATAGTACTGGAAGGCTTGAAACTTGTAATAAGTTTCTTGCCTTACTTTCCCTGGTACTGGAGCTACCTCTCCTAATGCAGCATTTAGATCAAGAAAGCAAGTACATTAGGTTTTTGGTTTTTTTTATCTCATTTATTATAAATTAGTTGGATTCTGTTTTCAAAAATTCGAAGCTGTTTTCAAAATTGACCAGTCATTTTATATCCAGATATATTTTATTTTTTATTTTTTATTTTTTTGAGAAAAGTGAAATAGAGAGCCAGGTGGTAGCTGCTCGTCCTCTAATCCCAGCGGCGGGAGGTAGAGGTAGGTCTGCAGTGGGGGTCAGCCTTTATAGAGAGCTTTATAGAGAAACTGTTTCAACAAACAAAAAAGAAACAGTTCATTGGTAAGTCCCATATTAAAAGAGAAAGTTTTGTAAGTTCTTGTGTTGGGATGCTGGCCATTTGGTAAAGTAACAGAGAAAAGATAGTCTTGTAGGAGGCAATAGTGTTTCTGTCATCTCTTCCTGCAGTAGAGAGTTTTTATGAAAACATTTTAGAATCTGATTTAGATTAGGTACCAGTTCTGTCCTCTCTTGCATTTGTCTCTCTATCTGTCTATTTGAAGTATGGACTGTTGTTTACTAACATAGTGGTGTAAGAGTGTACACGTGATAAGGTCTGAGCATATACTGCTTTCAGTAGCTGATGAGCATTTGCTAGTAACTTGGAAAGTTGTTGGTTACCTTCCATGTGGATAAGTATTAAGAGATGATTTTCAGTGTTGAATAGTCCAGATAATCAGAAGAATATAGCAGTATGAGGAGAACTTGGAAGCTGAACAGGTAACTCGAAGTGCTTAGGAAAGTGAGTGTCAAAAAAAGATATTTCATTTGTAGGTCTTAGTTTTTTTGAGTAGGTAAATGTTTTGGATGGATTAAATTTTATGAAGATAAATGTAAGTAAAAATGGAATGGAAATCGAACGAGATTTAGGGAGTTAGTTCTTTGCAATAGAGTTAAAGTGAACGAGTAGACTGATGTTAACAGATTAAGGAATTGTGTTCTTGGCACTCCTTTTCCTGTGGAAAGTATAATCTAAATTATTATATAACCACTTAAGTTTACAATATTTGTTAAGTGTTTGCTGAGACTTGTATAATTTAAACATTTAACATTCCTTACTTAATTTTTATTTTAAATAGAAAGAAATGCAGGAATTGAAGCTAAATAGCAATAACTCTGCATCCCCTCATCGCTGGCCGGCAGAACATTATGGACAAGACCCAGCTCCTGATGGGTATCAGGGGTCACAAACTTTTCACGGGGCTCCACTAACAGGTGAGCTGGCAGCTAAACAAACCCTATATTCCAATAAAATAATGCCTCTCTTTTTAACTTCTTTTTCTTTTTTGTAGTACTAAGACTTTGGAGCTTGTGCTAGCTAGATAGGTGTTCCTCTGATTTATACCCCAGCTCAGCCCTCTTGCCCCCATTTAAATAGGTAACTTGTGAATTTAACTTGTTTGTGGTTTTGTACATTCTAGAATATGTCTACTTGTTTATCAAAACACTGTATTTAATATACTGAAATTTTATAAATCCAGTAAGAAACAGGAAAAATAAGTCTTAATACTCTAAATATATTAAAGCTAAATCTTTTTATGTACATTGTAACTAAACTGAAATGTTTCATAAATTGAAACATGTTAATTAATACAGTCATATACTACTAAGAGGTGCCTAATAAGAATTTAAACTTCTTGAGTTATTTTGGTGTTTTTTTAATTCATTCATTTTTATTGTGAGCCTAACCTTTAATTGGTGAGTTATCTTTCCTGCCCTTATTTTCAAACAGGATTATTCACTGGAAAACCCCTAATGAGTTGTTCTCTTGCTATTTTTTATTATTCACCCTGTCTGCCTGCCTGTCTGTCTGTGTATCTAGGGTCTATTTCACTGTGGATGACCTGGAACTCACTTTGTAGACCAGGCTGGTCTCAAACTCAGAAATTTATTTGCCCACCTCTTCCTACCCACTTCTAGGCATGTACTCCCACAGCTGGCTCCATAATAAGTTTTTCTTCATACTTGCTTTCCATAATTACTATGAGTATTTGTATTTGTGCAGGTAGGTATGGAATATTTTTTTACTATCTAGTAAACCTAATGAGCCAAGGTTATTAATAGTGTTTATTGTGGGTAGCTATGTGCAAAAGTACATTTTGTAGGTAATTTTATTACAGTAACAGGTTGTAAACACTATTGGTAAACTTGGTTTTATAGATGAGAAAATAACTTTAGAAGGGTTTTCTATTATTACTACTATACAACTAGTTAGTGGTAGATGGGGCAGCCCCCTAATTGAGAAGCAACTTTCCAGTCTGATACAGTGCCTCTTGGTATTCCTATTCTGACATTCTGAAATCTGAAATTCTTTAAAACCTGAAACTTTTGAGTGTTGTCACAGGATTACCATACACTCATGAAGGTTGTTGTCAAAATAGAGATGACTGAAAATTACCAGGCATGGTATGGTGGCACACATGCCTATAATTTAGTACTCAAGATGCTAAGCTAGGAAGATCACAAGTCAAGGCCAGTTTGGCCTGCATAGTAAGGCACTGTCTCAGAAACAGTCCAGAGACTTTGAGAATATGTGCTGGATGAATTATGAAACACGAATGAGTTTAGTGGTACTTACATTCTATTTTTAAGACATTTTTATGTATATGTAAGTATTCTGAAACCTGAAATACCTTTGGTACCAAAAATTTGGACAAGAGATAACTAGACCTGTAATGTGTATTGATTGGGGAGGTGGGTGGGCAGCATCTTACTTTGAGCCCAGGCTGGTCTAGAACCCATGATATATAACTCAAAACTGTCTTCAAACTTATGGTGATTCTCCTATCTCTGCTTGAGGGATGGGATTCAAGGTCTGAGCCACTGTTCCCTTGAGTTCATGTTGTTTTCTGCTTTCAAACCAGGAAGGTTAGAGTGCGATCCAATTTAAATGAGCACATTTGTGTTTGGCTCCTAGAGCCATACTTAAATCACTGTTTTCTTCTCGCAGTGATTTCTAAGTGTTAGCAAAGTTTTTTGAAGTTAAACTCTAATGTCATATCTTACATAGATATGTATGTGTGTAGAGCTCAGACCTTGCCTTTAAAACTCCTGTGCCTTATAGGGAAGCCATCTCTCCAGTCCTTATTCAAAACATTTGGAACATTGTCTTTTTTGATTATTCTTTTTTGGATACATAAAATGATTTTATATGTATGTGTATATACATATGTATACACACACATATATGTGTGTATGTGTGTGTATGGCCTGCTTTTTTTTAAATGTTACTTTAAATTTGGAACGTTTTTTGAAAAATCTTTGAAAACACTCCTACCGACCATATGCAAATGACCGCATGACCCTATTTCCTCATATGCAAATACTGCCAGTATTTTTTAATGGTTTAGTTTGTGCTCCTCTAACTAATACTTAGACACATTTCTAGGGTTGTTAGAACCTTAGAAATTTCATCTTATTTTTCTTTTTTTATTGTGATGAAGCTTAAACCTAGGGTCTCCTACATGCTTGATGTGTTCTACCATTGAATAGAACTATACTGTTACACTCCTTCATATGTGTTAAAAGTTCTGTTTTTGCTTTTATTACGAGTATCTAATAGTATCATCTTGTACTCTAAACTATACAAAAACCTGGCCTGAGTTGTAAGAACAAAATGTTACCAGTTTTAATATTTAATGTAAATAGTACATGCTTTGTATTTTATAGTCTCTTGAATTTTACCCCCGAATTGTCTATTCATTAAGTTTATAAGAACTTCTAATTTTTTGTCCCACTGAGTTACTGGTCACTGATACAGTTGCTAATTTTAATTGTAGACAAAATATTTCCTTTTTATTGTATATATATATAAGTACTTACTTGGCTGCATGTATATATGTTCTCTGTAGGCATACAATGCTGATAGCAGACAGTTGTGAGTTGCTTGTATGCTGTGCTGTAAGGACAGCAAGTGTGGGTAACCGTTAAGCCATGTCTCCAGCCCCTTATCTAGACTTTTCAGATTCTTGCCTCATGTCAATCAACCTGAAGTTTCCATGCCTGCTTACTCCTCCTCAGGGGAGTTCTAAAATAACACTCCATTAGGTTTTTCAGATTCAGACGTGGAGAAGTATTTACCGACTGTCTACTTTTTATTGCTTTTTTCAGGATTAATTCACAATTTCAGTTTTCCACTTCATGTACAGTATGAAAGGTCTTTTGGTTTTTAGTTCTGGTAATAAAACTGCTGTAAAACAGATTAAGCATACCATTATAGTTTTGCCATTAGTATAAGTGCCTTTTAAAACCTCACAGAACAGATGGAACATATAATTTGTGTATCCGTATTTATATGTATGTATGTATGTATGCATGTATGCATGCATACACACATGTCTGCTTTAGCCAAAGAACAAATTTTATGATAATTTGTTTTAAAATTTTAATTTAAAACATTTGTACATATGTGCATGCATGTGTGTGTCCCTGTATGTATGTATATATGTACATTCCACAGCATCTGCAGAGGTCAGAAGACAACCTACCTTTACATGTGTTCTAGAAATGAAAATCATATTGCTAAGTTTATGTGGTATCTTTACCTGCTGAGCCATGTAGTTGGCCTTATGCTTATTGTGAGACCCTTTTCATAATTGTACCATGTTATTTTAAGCTTAAATGTGAGTAATTATTTGAGATCATATTCTGCAACCCTGTCATTCTATAGATTTTCAAGTCCTCTTAAATGTTTAGGCTATCAGGTGCATTTTGGTTACTAAATCCTTTGTGATTACTTTTTTCCTAATGTGGAGCAGTTCTGTGCTTTTACATTTTGCTGATCTTGAACTATTTACTTTCTTTGTTTTCTTTTTAGAGATCTCTCACTATGTAGTTTTAGCTGAAACTTACAGAAATGCACCTGTGTTTTTTGAGTGTGGGAGATCAAATGGCATGTGCCATTATGCCTTACTCTGGCATGCTTAAGTACTTTTTCCTGTTGATAATAGTAGTGCTATTTTTTTATTCTTTGTGTCATTTAACTTTTTTGTTTGTTTGTTTGGTTTTGTTTTGTTTTTATATATTTCTTTATTAATTGCTTTATGGTATGCATATAAAAATCAGAATAATTAAAACTTTCTTTGATTCTTATCATATATTTAAAATAATTCTTGTCTAGGTAGTATTTTAAACTACAGAATAAACTTTTAACATTGTTTTCTTGTTTTTGTTTCTTTTACTTTAGTTGCAACTACTGGCCCATCAGCATATTATAGTCAGTCACCTGCATATAATTCCCAGTATCTTCTCAGACCAGCTGCTAATGTAACTCCCACAAAGGTAACAAAGGAAAAGCATATATAATTATAATTATTTACATCTTAAATGTTTAGGTTTCTGTTAAATTGAACGAAGTAGTTCAGTATTGTAAGATATGTGACCTTTGATATAGGCTTTTCATAGTCATTTTTTATGTTAACAGTAAGTTGAAACATTTGGAATATTTTAAATAGGATTGGATGGTTTTGGCCCTTGTATTATTCTATTTTGATAGGAATAAGGCTAGTATGTTCTTGCTTTGCTAGGCTGATATATTGTCATCCTATTGACTCAAACTGGATATTATGACAGTAACTAAAAATTATTACTTTCAGGACAGAGAGCTGGGGCTGCATTGGTACATTTAGATTCCTATTCTTCTGCTTATTGTGAATTTGGGCTTTTTTTTTTTTTTTTTTTAACCTGTGTACCTTTTAGGCCACCTGTTTTTAAATGAGAATAATACTATAGTTAATAGAGTTTTTGCGGCTAAAAAACTTTAACTTCTAAAGTAAGTTAAAATGTTTAAAACTGTGCATAGTTGATACATTAATAAATGCTTAATGAATTTTAGTAATAATCACTGTTAACATCATTTAGTAATTGTTTAGTGAATGAAGAAAATATTTTTTTCTAGTCATTGTCAGTACAGATTTTTAAGGTGCTGTCTTATCATATATATTCAGGTGTCTTTGTGGCACCATTGGTGTCTGTTAATGTGCTGTGTACATTGGTGCTTTCTGCTGAATGGTACTCTAAATTGAGGTTTGTAAGAGTTGATTTGTTTGTAGATTTTTATAGTTTTACGAATAATCAAGAAAGTATTTTTATTTATTTATTTTTCCTTTTAGGGTCCAGTTTATGGCATGAATAGGCTTCCACCCCAACAACATATTTATGCATATTCACAACAGATGCACACACCGCCAGTACAAAATTCATCTGCTTGTATGTTCTCTCAGGAAATGTATGGTCCTCCCTTGCGTTTTGAGTCTCCTGCAACAGGAATTCTATCACCCAGGGGTGATGATTATTTTAATTACAATGTTCAACAGACAAGCACAAATCCACCTTTGCCAGAACCAGGGTATTTCACAAAGCCACCACTTGTAGCTCATGCTTCAAGGTCAGCAGAATCAAAGGTTATAGAATTTGGAAAATCTAATTTCGTTCAGCCCATGCAGGGTGAAGTAATAAGGCCACCTTTGACAACACCAGCACATACAGCACAGCCAACTCCCTTTAAATTTAACTCAAATTTCAAATCAAATGATGGTGACTTCACATTTTCATCACCACAGGTAGTGACACAGCCTTCTTCAACAGCTTATAGTAATAGTGAAAGTCTTTTAGGTCTCCTGACTTCAGATAAGCCTTTACAAGGAGATGGCTATAGTGGACTAAAGCCAATATCTGGTCAAGCTAGTGGGTCTCGGAATACATTCAGTTTTGGAAGCAAAAATACACTTACAGAAAACATGGGCCCAAATCAGCAGAAGAATTTTGGTTTTCGTCGAAGTGATGACATGTTTACTTTTCACGGTCCAGGGAAGTCCATATTTACAACACCTGCTTCAGACCTGGCAAATAAAAGTCATGAAACAGATGGAGGAAGTGCTCATGGGGATGAGGAAGATGATGGCCCTCACTTTGAGCCTGTGGTACCTCTTCCTGACAAGATAGAAGTAAAAACTGGTGAGGAAGACGAAGAAGAATTCTTTTGCAATCGTGCAAAGTTGTTCCGTTTTGATGGTGAATCCAAAGAATGGAAGGAACGTGGAATAGGCAATGTAAAAATACTAAGGCATAAAACATCTGGTAAAATTCGCCTTTTGATGAGACGAGAGCAAGTATTAAAGATCTGTGCAAATCATTACATAAGCCCAGATATGAAACTGACACCAAATGCTGGCTCAGATAGATCTTTTGTATGGCACGCCCTTGATTATGCAGATGAATTGCCAAAACCAGAACAACTTGCAATTAGATTCAAAACTCCTGAGGAAGCAGCACTATTTAAGTGTAAATTTGAAGAGGCCCAGAACATTTTAAAAGCCTTAGGAACAAATGCATCTACAGCACCAAATCATACTCTTAGAATTGTCAAAGAATCTGCAACTCAGGATAACAAGGACATTTGCAAATCTGACGGTGGAAACTTGAATTTTGAATTCCAGATTGTAAAGAAGGAAGGGCCTTGCTGGAATTGTAACAGCTGCTCCTTTAAGAATGCTGCAACTGCTAAGAAATGTGTATCATGCCAGAATACAAACCCAACCAGTAACAAAGAGCTCCTAGGTCCTCCGTTAGTTGAAAATGGCTTTGCTCCTAAAACTGGCCCAGAAAGTGCTCAAGATCGATTTGCAATAATGCCTCCAAATAAAGAAGGCCATTGGGATTGCAGTGTTTGTTTAGTAAGAAATGAACCCACTGTTTCTAGGTGCATTGCATGTCAGAACACAAAGTCTGCTAACAAAAATGGGTCTTCTTTTGTTCAAACTTCTTTCAAATTTGGTCAGGGAGCTCTTCCTAAGTCTGTTGACAGTGATTTCAGATCTGTTTTTTCTAAAAAAGAAAGTCAGTGGGAATGCAGTGTATGCCTAGTAACAAATGAAAGAAGCGTTACAAAATGTGTTGCTTGTGAGAACCCAGGAAAACAGGTGAAAGAATGGAATTGTAGTTTGTGCTCAGTGAGAAATGAAGCGCATGCTATAAGATGTGTTGCTTGTGATAATCCTGTTTCACCAAGTTTATCTATTGCACCTCCGTCTTTCAAGTTTGGTACCTCAGAGACGAGTAAGCCTTTCAGGATTGGATTTGAGGGTATGTTCGCCAAGAAGGAAGGACAGTGGGACTGTAGCTTGTGTTTTGTCCGAAATGAAGCCAGTGTTACTCATTGTATTGCTTGTCAGAATCCAAATAAGCAGAATCAGCCTACATCTTGTGTATCAGCTCCTGCCTCTTCAGAGACAAGCAGGTCTCCAAAGAGTGGCTTTGAAGGCTTACTCACCAAAAAGGAAGGGGAGTGGGAGTGTGCTGTTTGTTCTGTACAAAACGAGAGCTCTTCCCTAAAATGTGTGGCTTGTGAAGCCTCTAAACCAACTCATAAGCCTCATGAAGCTCCTTCAGCTTTCACAGTGGGCTCAAAGTCACAGTCAAATGAATCTTCAGGAAGTCAAGTGGGAACTGAATTCAAAAGTAACTTTCCAGAAAAGAATTTTAAAGTTGGCATTTCAGAGCAGAAATTTAAATTTGGGCATGTGGATCAAGAAAAAACACCTTCCTTTGCTTTTCAGGGTGGCTCTAATATAGAATTTAAGTCAATCAAGGATGGATTTAGTTTTTGCATTCCTGTATCTGCTGATGGGTTTAAATTTGGCATTCAGGAAAAGGGAAATCAAGAGAAGAAGAATGAAAAACATCTTGAAAATGATCCCAGTTTTCAAGCTCATGATACTAGTGGCCAGAAGAATGGTAGTGGTGTGGTCTTTGGTCAGACAAGCAGCACCTTCACCTTTGCAGACCTTGCAGAGTCAACATCAAAGGAAGGATTTCAATTTGGCAAGAAAGACCCTAATTTCAAGGGATTTTCAGGTGCAGGAGAAAAATTATTCTCATCACAAAGTGGCAAAGTGACTGAGAAAGCAAATACGTCTTCAGATCTTGAGAAAGATGATGATGCCTATAAGACTGAGGACAGTGATGACATCCATTTTGAACCAGTAGTGCAGATGCCAGAAAAGGTAGAACTAGTAACAGGAGAAGAAGATGAAAAAGTTTTGTATTCACAAAGGGTGAAATTATTTAGATTTGATGCTGAGATAAGTCAGTGGAAAGAAAGGGGTTTGGGGAATTTAAAAATTCTCAAAAATGAAGTCAATGGTAAACTGAGAATGCTGATGCGAAGAGAACAAGTGCTAAAAGTTTGTGCCAATCATTGGATAACCACTACAATGAACCTGAAGCCTCTCTCAGGGTCAGATAGAGCATGGATGTGGCTAGCTAGTGATTTTTCCGATGGTGACGCAAAACTAGAACAACTGGCTGCAAAGTTTAAAACGCCAGAGCTAGCTGAAGAATTCAAGCAGAAATTTGAGGAATGTCAACGTCTTCTCTTAGACATTCCACTTCAGACACCCCATAAACTTGTAGATACTGGCAGGGCTGCTAAATTAATACAGAGAGCTGAGGAAATGAAGAGCGGACTGAAAGATTTCAAAACATTTTTGACTAATGATCAAGCAAAGGTCACTGATGAAGAGAACACAAGTTCAGGTGCAGATGCTTCCAGTGCTCCAGACACTACAGTCAAGCCAAACCCTGCTAACACTGGGCCCGCCTTAGAATGGGACAACTATGACTTACGGGAAGACGCCTTGGATGACAGTGTCAGCAGCAGCTCAGTTCATGCTTCTCCATTGGCAAGCAGCCCTGTGCGGAAAAACCTCTTCCGCTTTGGTGAGTCAACTACAGGATTTAACTTCAGTTTTAAATCTGCTCTGAGTCCATCTAAGTCTCCAGCCAAATTGAACCAGAGTGGAACTTCAGTTGGCACGGATGAGGAATCTGATGTTACTCAAGAAGAAGAGAGAGATGGACAGTACTTTGAACCTGTTGTTCCTTTACCTGATCTAGTTGAAGTATCCAGTGGTGAGGAGAATGAACAAGTTGTTTTTAGTCACAGAGCAAAACTTTACAGATATGATAAAGATGTTGGCCAGTGGAAAGAAAGAGGCATTGGAGATATAAAGATCTTACAGAATTACGATAATAAACAAGTTCGCATCGTGATGAGAAGGGACCAGGTATTAAAACTTTGTGCTAATCATAGAATAACTCCAGATATGACTTTGCAAACTATGAAAGGGACTGAAAGAGTGTGGGTGTGGACTGCATGTGATTTTGCAGATGGAGAAAGAAAAATTGAACATTTGGCTGTTCGTTTTAAACTACAGGATGTTGCAGACTCATTTAAGAAAATTTTTGATGAAGCAAAAACAGCTCAAGAAAAAGATTCATTGATAACACCTCATGTTTCTCATCTGAGCACCCCTAGAGAGTCACCATGTGGCAAAACTGCTATTGCTGTTTTAGAAGAAACCACAAGAGAAAGGACAGATTTAACTCAGGGAGATGAAGTAATAGATACAACTTCAGAAGCTGGAGAAACATCTAGCACTTCTGAAACAACACTGAAAGCAGTGGTTTCTCCTCCTAAGTTTGTATTTGGCTCAGAATCTGTTAAAAGCATTTTTAGTAGTGAAAAATCCAAGCCATTTGCATTTGGCAACAGTTCAGCTACTGGTTCTTTGTTTGGATTTAGTTTTAATGCACCTTTGAAAAATAGCAATAGTGAAATGACTTCCAGAGTCCAGAGTGGATCTGAAGGAAAAGTAAAACCTGACAAATGTGAGCTGCCCCAGAACTCTGACATCAAGCAATCTTCTGATGGCAAAGTCAAAAATCTCAGTGCCTTTTCAAAAGAGAACTCTTCAACTAGTTATACATTTAAAACACCAGAAGAGGGTAAGTACTTAGTATTACAGTTAGTGTTTACATTTGACTCTTTATAGGAAACTATGAAAGTTGTATCATAAACACTAGTTTATAAATGTTCAAAAGTATTTGGACAAGTTTAATCCCTAAATAAGCTTGTGAATATTACAACTAACAGATCACCGGAGAGACGGAAGCATTGTAAAGCAGTGCAAAAGAACCTAGTATAATACAAAGACTCATACACTTGAATCATGAGTATTGAGTCTTTTAAATATTGATTCTTCAATGTTGTATTTTTTTAAAAATCACTTGAAGCATGTATTACTGAGAAGTTGCATGTATGTTATATAAGTTAATGTTGCCACCATTTATTCAGTTGGCAAAGAAAGAGACCTTGTGCATAAAATGAACATGAAAGATACCCAGACTGGTATAAAAGGAGAGGTCTGAATTTTTTTAAGTTATTCATTTTGTTTCAGTAGATGTTAAAAAAAAAATGAAATATTTTTTATGTTTCTAGGATTTAATTTTAGCCTTTTTAAATCTAATCCAATGGCCTTTTGGACCACCATCCCTACCTCACAACCTGAGAGCAAAGGTATAGAGCTAGCATTCTCAGTGTGAGGCGACCACTAGCTGGTAGTCCTTAGCCAAGTAATTGCGGCTGTATGAATTGGAGTAATTAACATTGCAATGTGCATGTTAAAGAATGACATTTTACAAATCATACTTTTTGAGTGGTGATGTAACAGCCTTTAATTTAAATTTGTATCTGGATGCTGTCTGTGTGTTGTTATGCTGTCTTTGCTTCATTTTCAACTCTGCTTAATTAATGTCTGTCTTTGTCTTACTGCTTCATTGAACTTTTCTTTATTCTTTTTAACTCTGTAATAAAGACCTGTTTTTTTCTGTTGACCTTAGCCACTACTGCCTGCCAGTATTCAGATAGGATGGCAGCAGACATGAATATAATACATGTCTATTGAGGGTTTAGAGACTATATTTGAAATTAGACCTCATTTTGAACAGCTATCATTCTATAACATATGCTCCTTATGTAATGCAGGTCAACTGTAAGTGTTGCTTCTTCTTTTTTTTTTTTTTTTTTTTTTTTTTTTTT
>NC_034598.1:23924020-23927255 GCF_900095145.1 Mus pahari
TCTCTGTGTAGCCCTGGCTGTCCTGGAACTCACTTTGTAGACAAGGCTGGCCTTGAACTCAGAAATCCGCCTGCCTCTGCCTCCCGAGTGCTGGGATCAAAGGTGTGCGCCACCACTCCTGGTGGTGTAAGTGTTGCTTCTTGACTAGAATAATAAGAATGCAAAATTTGTAGAAGCCCATTAAGAGTAAATGGGGGAAATATGTCTAGTATTCATCTTGACCTTGCAGAAAAATGGGTACCAGTTCTCTTTAGTTACGCTATCCAGTAGAAATATAGTATGATGTGTGTGTCTAAAGTATTCTGAGAGCAACATAGAAAATGAAACACTAAAAGAAATAGGTAGCATAAAAGAAAATCAGTTTAGTAATTATTCAGTATAATGCATGTATACAAAATATTTCAACTTTTAGTCAATTAAGATTAAAAAACAGAGTATTTACATTCTTTCTTTTATGCCAGGCCATTTGAATCCAGTGTACATACTTTTAGTACTTTCAGTACATCTTAGTTTGACTTAGCCATCTTTCAAGTATTAGGAAGTCACATATGGGTAAGCCTACCATATTTGACAGGGAAGCTTTAGAGGATATTTCCCCTGTAGTGGCTGGCACATACATGTTTCATGACTGGGTTAAGGAACTGTTTTATAAGTATACCTACAAGTTAGAGATTCTTAATATATCAGAATAGACTTTATGTTCCTTTTTTTGCTCTCTAAATCTTTGTCCTTTTATCAGGTGGGAGAAGATACGATGTTTTTATCCACAGAAATTGTCTTGATCAACATAATTGTCTTGATCAAGTATCAACATAATTTAACCTAGTTTCACACTTGGACGTATGCAAAAACTGGATACGATGCTATCACTTGCCATCCTTTGCAGTTAAAAAAATTGTTTGCTTCCTTTATAGGAACTAATAAAGGTTGGCTCTGGGTGTACTAATATTTATGTTGGATAATACCAGAGGTACTTTCTCAATTGTAAATGCATGGATACTTTGCTTAATAACTGTTTAGTGTATGGAGTGTGATTATAGCAACACTTTTTAAATTACAGAAATTAATAATTTCCAGTGACCAGTAAAAGGATTTTTAAAAGCTTTGTATCCTCTAAAAGTTTTAATAGAACACTAAACCAGGCTTTTAATTCAGTCATGATCATTATAGAACTTGGTTTGTTCCAAAGTATGTGTTTTTATTTTATCAGTGTGCTGTTTTAACTGATAAGTTTCATGTTCTTTGTGTTTTTAATGAGGATGGTTCTGTTGACTTACCGGTTGTTTTAATTTGGTTACAGCACGAGAGAAGAGTAAACCTGAAGATCTCCCCTCAGATAATGATATTCTCATTGTGTATGAACTCACTCCCACCCCTGAGCAGAAAGCCCTTGCAGAGAAACTTCTGCTTCCTTCAACTTTCTTTTGTTATAAGAATAGGCCTGGTTATGTTAGTGAAGAAGAGGAGGATGGTAAGTTTTTTTGTAAATTGATAATCCTAGTAATTGGGAGTATAGTTTACTTATTTAAGGCCTGACTTTTTGCCAGACATGATGGCTCATGCCTGTAATCCTAGCACCTGATACACTGAGGTAGGATGCTTATGAATTCATATTCATGGGGAGTTTCAGACTAGCTTGGGTTAGAGAGTGAGACCTCATCTCAA
Source organism: Mus pahari (assembly GCF_900095145.1). Taxonomy (NCBI): domain Eukaryota; kingdom Metazoa; phylum Chordata; class Mammalia; order Rodentia; family Muridae; genus Mus; species Mus pahari. Next base: position 23,925,686 of record NC_034598.1, read on the forward strand.
AAAAAGAAACAAAATTGAAACAGACTTAATACCCTTAGCATTGGGTTTTTAGCCTGTGTATATAAAATTGTCAGTGAATGAAATGATCAGAAGAATGGAATTCATTTAAAAAAAACCCTTAAAAAAAGATGGTTATCATATGCCAGGCAGATATTGTAAAGAAACTGGAAGTAATCATAATTCCAAAAGTATTCAAAGTAAAAGAGGGAGAAGGATAACATCCTCAAAGTCCCAGTAAGATCCTGTGCACAGTGGTATAGAATATCTCATGTGGGATGGAGTGACCGACCACGTGTTGGGGTCTGTGTTGAAATGACAGAATGGCTAAGTGTGAGGGGAGCACAATGGGAACTAGTAATAGCAGTAGGAGGGAAAGGCCAAATTTTCAGAGCTCAGGGCCATGTGTGAGAGAGGGAAAGAGTGGGAAGATCATTTTTAGGTTTGTGGATAGGAAAACCTACTTACTAAAATTATTTTACTCAATATGATCAATTGCATTTGAAGATGAAGATTATGAAATGGCTGTCAAGAAGCTTAATGGAAAACTCTATCTGGATGATTCAGAAAAACCATTGGAAGAAAATCTAGCAGGTATGTTTGTACAATTTTAATATTTTAAGTGCCCCCCCCCTTTTTCTTTGGGAGACAGTATTTCTCTGTAACAGGGCCATGGCTATCCTGGACTCACTTTATAGACCAGGTAGGCCTTGAATTCACAGAGATCTCCCTCTTTCACCACTGCTGGGATTAAAAGCATATGCCATAGTACCTGGGTAAAGAACGGTACCTTTTACTCTGATCATTAACTGTAATGTCCGCTTTTAGTTACCGGACTCACCCATGCTCATGTACAGTATTAACAAAGTAATAGTACTGGAAAGACTCTGATTACTGTGGGTACGTATCCATGGGCTGGTTTCATGAGCATTCCTAGTCCTTGTTATGGGGGTCTTTACATTGTATTGACAACTCTTCACACCGACGATTATGGAGTGGTGGGGTTTTTGATTGTGTCTTTGCTTGTGTTGTGTGGCTTTCAGATAATGACAAGGAATGTGTCATTGTTTGGGAAAAGAAGCCGACAGTTGAAGAGAGAGCAAAAGCAGACACTTTAAAGCTCCCACCTACGTTTTTCTGCGGAGTCTGCAGTGATACTGATGAGGACAATGGAAATGGGGAGGACTTTCAGTCGGAGCTTCGGAAAGTCTGTGAAGCTCAGGTTAGACTGTCTCCACTGTTTGCCATTCAGCTCTCCTGCCTCTGTTGGTACATTTTAAAATCTTACTATCAGATATAATATTTGACCTTAGCAAGCACATGTGTTAGATTATAAATAGAGAGCCATGTTACTGTTCATGAATGAGAATTCTCAAAATGATTAGGATATTGAATCTGAGGCTAAACTACAGGCTTAATATAATGTCAGTTGAAACACCACCAGGATTCTTTGTAGATATAAACAATTCGGCTTTAAAATTTCTTTTTTTTTTTTTTTTTTTTTTTTTTGATATTTTTTTTGTTTTTCGTGACTTTTTTTGTGTCCGTTCTCTTACAGCGCTGTAAAACCAGT
>NC_034598.1:23927300-23931122 GCF_900095145.1 Mus pahari
TGTCTTCAGACACTCCAGAAGAGGGAGTCAGATCTTGTTAAGGATGGTTGTGAGCCACCATGTGGTTGCTGGGATTTGAACTCTGCACCTTTGGAAGAACAGTCGGGTGCTCTTACCTGCTGAGCCATCTCACCAGCCCCGGCTTTAAAATTTCTTAACTGTTAAATTATAGCTAATATGAGTATGCTTTTTCCTCTTTTATTGAATATATATATATTTTCCTCACACAATATATTTTCCATTTCCCTCCTTCAACTCCTCTCTGTATCTCCCTATCCTCCTATCTGGATCTACTTTGTCTCTTACTGGAAAATAAACAGGCTGCTAAGGGATAATCTTTGTCTTCATCATTATGCCCCCATCCCTCTACCTTCTTATTCTCCTAAACCTGTTAATGTCCTGTGTGTGTTTTTCCATGGAACCAAACCCAGGGTCTTGCAGTTAATGTGCAAACATGGGTACCAGGATAACTCTCAAACCATGGTGTTTTCTGTAGTAAAAACGAACAAATCTGATTGAATAATCTTTTACTAGTGCTTAGACCATTTGACATTCATTTAATCAGAGAGGTAGGTTGGTTCTAAGTTCATTTTTAATTTTGCCTACCCCTTTGTAGTTTTTATTTCTGTTAATTTTCAGTGATTATTGTAAAGACATAAAATACACACCAGGGACTGAATAGCTCAGTGGTTAAGAGCACTGGCTGCTCTTCCAGAGGTCTTTTGAGTTCAGTTCCCACAACCACATAGTGGCTCACAACCCTCTGTAATGGGATATGATGTCTTCTGATGTGTCTGAGGATAGCTACAGTGTACTCACATAAAGTAAAAATCTTTAAAACACATACCAAACTTTATAGAAACTATTTTTCTATTTCTTTTGGTGTCTGTAGAGGATGATATAATGGTGTTTCATTCTTTGCTTTTTGCAGAAATCCCAGAATGAGAAAGTGACTGATACAGTTGGTATTGAGCATATAGGTGAGACTGAAGTAACAAACCCTGTTGGCTGTAAGTCTGAAGAACCTGATTCTGATACTAAACATAGTATCTCATCCCCTGTTTCTGGGACTATGGACAAACCCGTAGATTTGTCCACTAGAAAAGAAACTGACATGGAATTCCCAAGCAAAGGTAAAAGTTGATCATGTGTTTATATTATGCAATATATAAGGTTCTGCCTATGTGTTTGAGAAAATAGAGTAGACTCTAAGAACTTAGTTGAAAATGTTTAAGGTGAATATAGGAACATAATGTATTTGTCACAGTAATCAAATAAGTCATTGCCTTCTCAAAAAATGAAACAGTTAATAGTAACATTTTATCATTCGGTATATTTTATTTTAATTTTTAAACACAGAGTCTCTCTATGTAACCTTGGCTGTCCTGGAACTCATTCTGTAGGTCAGACTGGGCTCACACTCAGGGATCTGGCTGCCTATGCTGCACTAAAACACCCAACCTGTCATTTGATTTTAAGCTATTAGAGAATAGAGAGCATTATGATTGGCCTGTCTGCATAAAAGAGAATAATTTGCTTGCATGGTAATTTTCTTGGTGTTATATAATACTTTTACTTGACTATTGTTGAGTTACATATTAGTATTACCCAAACATATTCCCGGTGCTTTAGTTAAAGATTATTACTGTAGAAACTTAACATTTTTATGATACTAAAATTTATACAAGCTCCAAAACTCACTTGTCATTTACAGTAATTACTGTTAGTATTACTATGTTTCAGTTGTTCTCTTCGTGAATTGCGTTTCTTTTTTTTGTTTTGTTTTTTGTTTTTTTGTTTTTTTCAAGACAGGGTTTCTCTGTGTAGCCCTGGTTGTCCTGGAACTCACTTTGTAGATGAGGCTGGCCTCGAACTCAGAAATCCGCCTGCCTCTGCCTCCCAAGTGCTGGGAATAAAGGCGTGCGCCACCACTCCCCGGCTGAATTGCGTTTCTTTATACACGAACATCTATTTCACCATCTTTTCCTTTCCAGAAGTAACCCCAACATAGGTCACAAATAGCTCATTTATGGCATTTTATCTTAATATACTGGGACAAAAAAGTTAACTTCGCAACCAAAAGCTCTGTTTTTAGATAAAATTAAGTAGGCCAAAGCAATTTCAGAGATCATGAAACTAGTAGAGGTGTCTAAACATAAAGAACACAGAAAAATTTAGTATACGTGCCCACTGCTTTTGCAGAGTTCAGTTGCTAGCACCCATGGAAGGCAGGTAACCCACATCTTCAGCCTTTTTTTCTCCTTTCTGGGAGCCTGCACTCATGTGCATTTATTTACTCACACATAGACATGCAGAAACATACAATGAAAAATAACAAGTCTTGCCAGGCGGTGGTGGCACACACCTTTAATCCTAGCACTTAGGAGGCAGAGGCAGGCAGATTTCTGAGTTCGAGGCCAGCCTGGTCTACAGAGTGAGTTCCAGGACAGCCAGGGCTACACAAGGAAACCCTGTCGCGGGGGGCGGGGGGTAAGAAAAAAAAATAACAAGTCTTTTAAAAAAATGTTTAGTACAGAGTTTTTCTAAGATCTTACCTTTGACTGCTTGATTGAGTTTGTAAGAACCTTGATAAAGAGAAAAACTATGTAGTCTCATAATATAGCTTAGTGTGTAGCTTAGGGTGTAGCTCAGTGGATTTTAAAGGAAAATTGGTTTAGGTTTTGGGTTGGTTTTATTTAATTGGGCATTGTACCTCTAAACTTAATATTACTGAGCAAACTTGAAATTGAATGTATTTTCTAACTTAAAATATAGTTTGTAGGGGCTAGAGAGATGGCTCAGCGGTTAAGAGCACTAATTGTTCTTCCAGAGGTCCTGATTTCAATTCCCAGCATGTTGGTTCACAACCTTCTGTAATGGGATCCAATGCCCTCTTCTGGTGTATCTGAAGACAGCAACAGTGTACTCATATAAATAAAATAAATCCTTTTCTTAAAAAAGGAAATATATACATACAAACAAACACATACATACATACTTTTGTTTGTTTTTTGCCAGGGGAAAGCAAGACTGTTTTGTTTGGATTTGGAAGTGGCACAGGCCTGTCATTTGCAGACTTGGCTTCAAGTAATTCTGGAGATTTTGCTTTTGGTTCTAAAGGTAAGGTCAAGAGGAAGAAGATGGATATTGATTTCAGCCAAGTGTAACTGAACAAAGCAGTCCTTTCCATGTTGTGACTTCAGTGGAATAGCCCTGTGCTTGGTTTGCTTATTATTAATTAGGATTGCACAGTCAGTCATTGATGATAATAGCTATAAGAATTTTCTCTTAATTTAGTTTAAATCAATACTGATAGTCCTTCCTTTCCTCATATGCCTGTATGTTTTTCAGTTTTGGGATAACCCAGACTTGGTTTTAAGACATTGGATTTCTGCATTAGGGCTGTGGAAATTTACAAACTAGTGTTTTTTCTCATTTATCAGTGGTGTGTATATTTTTAAGATTCATTTATTTGTGTGTGTGTTTCTGTCACATATATGTATTTCTACCACATGTATGCAGTGCGCTTAGAGAGCACACCCTCTGGAACTGGAATTACAGATGGTTATGAGATGCCATGCATGTGCTATTTGTTCATTGTCTTTACTCATAATACAGCACAATGTAAATTATTCTTTAAGATGTTTGGAGACATTTTAGAATGGTGAAATAATCCAAATTAAGATTTTAGTCCTTTAACTCCTGCTCAGATCTTTTTTTTTTTTTTTTTTTTTTTTTTAAAATTTATTTATTTATTTATTATATGTAAGTACACTGTAGCTGTCTTCAGACACTCCAGAAGAGGGAGTCAGATCTTGTTAC
>NC_034598.1:23931132-23940895 GCF_900095145.1 Mus pahari
CATGTGGTTGCTGGGATTTGAACTCTGGACCTTCGGAAGAGCAGTCGGGTGCTCTTACCCACTGAGCCATCTCACCAGCCCTCCTGCTTAGATCTTAATACATTTTGAACATCTCAAATAGATGTTTTTATGACATTGTTGAAAATTACATTTACCGATTTCATCATTGAAAAGTAATCTAAAAATGGGAAAATTCTTTTTTATAAAAATTTAAGAGTTCACTGTTTAAGTTGCCTAATTTATTTATCAGATAAAAATTTCCAGTGGGCAAATACTGGAGCAGCTGTGTTTGGAACACAGTCAACAAATAAAGGTGGTGAGGATGAAGACGGCAGTGATGAAGATGTAGTTCATAATGAGGACATCCACTTTGAACCGATAGTCTCCTTACCAGAGGTAAGTGCCAGGAAGTAAACACTTTACTAGTGATGATATGTAAAAATAACGCCCTGAATCCATTTTTTTAAAAAATGTAATGTCATGGTCATTTATTTTTATAATGGTCATTACCAAGGCTTTTAGAATGCAGTTTCTCATTTGCTGTGGACATGACCATAAAGAAAAATTCCCATGAGGTTTTTCATATGCTACTTGACTAGCATTAACCTATTGGGAACATTTGTTGAAAAAAATTATTTTATGTGTATGAGTCTTTTGCCTACATGCATGTCTGTGTACCATGTGTGTGCCTACGGTCATATCCCCTGAGGGTGTCATTTCCCTTTGGACTGGAGGTACATACAGATGGAGTTATAGATGGTTATGAGTTGCCTGTGCGTGCTGAGAATTGAACTCAAGTCCTCTGGAAGAGCAGCCAGTGCTACTAACTGCTGAACCATATCAGCAACCCAGATTTCCACCCTTGACGTAGGAAATGTTTTGAGTTATTTTTAAATGTAGTGCTGAAGACAGAATTCAGGGCCTTGCTCATGTTAGCAAGCACCTTACTACTCAGTGCCCACTCAACTTTTCCCGAGTTCTTGTGTCTAGAGAGTGGGGTGAGAAGAAGGAAAGAAGTGGGTATGCACATACCACAGAAAGTATGAGAGAACACAAACAGGTATGCACATACCATGGTGTTATATGGAGGCCAGAGGATAGCTTTCCAGGCCTTGACCTTAGGTTTTTTAGATTGGGTAGCTAGCAAGCATGTTTACTCATTGGCCATCTTGCTCAGCCATAGGCATTTTTGTCATGTCATTAAGAGATCATGTTTGACTTAATAAAATAATTTTAGGGACGAAATGGAGAAGATTGTTTTTTTTTTAGAAAATTATCATGTCCATTTTCAGTCTCAGTTACTGTCACAGTACAAGAATCAGCACTGCTGTGTCTGGAGAGATCTGCTCAGAGGTGATTTTGTACTGTTCTTGTTGGTTCCCAGCATGCACGTCAGCCAGCTCACAGCTGCCTGTAACAGGGAGATCAATGCCTTTGGCTTCTGTAGTCATCTGCATTCATATGCACATACATATAGACTCACATACATAAAATTGAAAATGAGTACATCTTTTAAAAAATAGAAAGGGTTGGAGAGATAGCTCAGAGGCTAATTCCTAGTACCCACATGGTAGCTAACAACTGCCTGTAACACATCCCCTGCCGCTTCCAGGGGATCTTATACCCTCTTTTGACATCAGGGGCAATGGAGGAATTCATTGCCTAGATACAAAGGCAGGCAAAACAGCCATATATATAAAGTTATAAAAACAGAACACTTTTTGGTGGGACGTTAGTTTTTGAGACAACATACTGTTACATAGTACTAGCCCAGACTGGCCTTAAAACTGTGTTAATCTTCTGGCTTCCCAGGCTCTGGAGTGCTGGGATTACTACTGTGCATCCATGCAAAAAAAACCCCACATTCCTTCTGGTCTATATAGCCCAGGCTGACCTTGAACTGACCCTCTTGCTTCCACACTCCAAATGTTGGGATTATTGGTGTACTGCCATGCTTGGCAAGAGCCAGCATTTTTGAAACTTTTCACAGAGATACATAAAATGTTTAATGATAAATTACATCTTTATTGTTTAACCAAATCAGATATATTATTAGTATTTGGTATTAATTAGATACCATGATAGAGTAAAACCTGTTGGTACTGGTTAATGGATTTGTTATGACTAGCTGTTTATATAAATTATTCTCATCTCGTCATAGGTAGAAGTGAAATCTGGAGAGGAAGATGAAGAAGTTTTGTTCAAAGAGAGAGCCAAACTTTATAGATGGGATAGAGATGTCAGTCAGTGGAAGGAGAGAGGTATTGGAGATATAAAGATTCTCTGGCATACAATAAAGAATTATTATCGGATCCTAATGAGAAGAGACCAGGTTTTTAAAGTGTGTGCCAACCATGTTATTACCAAAGCCATGGAATTAAAACCGTTAAATGTTTCTAACAATGCCTTAGTGTGGACTGCCTCAGATTATGCAGGTGAGTTTCTACCTTCAAATGCCTTTTAATTTTATTGACTTCTGAAATCTATAACATACACATGCTTTCTAAGGAAGTTTAATATTAAGGTCTTCCCACCTCTGCCCCTTATAATAGATGGAGAAGCAAAAGTAGAACAGCTTGCAGTGAGATTTAAGACAAAGGAAATGACTGAGAGTTTTAAGAAGAAATTTGAAGAATGTCAACAAAATATAATGAAACTCCAGAATGGACAAACATCCCTTGCAGCAGAATTATCAAAGGAAACCAATCCTGTGGTGTTCTTCGATGTTTGTGCGGATGGTGAACCTCTAGGACGGATAATCATGGAATTATTTTCAAATATCGTTCCTCAAACTGCTGAGAACTTCAGAGCATTATGCACTGGAGAGAAGGGCTTTGGTTTTAAGAACTCCATTTTTCACCGAGTAGTTCCAGATTTTATTTGCCAAGTAAGTGTCACTATACATATATCATGGTTATATCTGCTAAAACTACACCATCTTGGGAAGGTATTTCTTCTTCCCCTCATCCTCATTCATTTTGGGAATTTTCAGTTTTCCCACACTGTACCTGGACACTATACTCCTTTTCAAACACTCAGTCTGAAGGGCTCCAGATTTCTAATGCTTTGTACCTGCTAGAGACAGGAGGGACCCCCAGACCAGACCTCCCCACCCAAAACAAAAATTTCTTAGTTTTCAATTTTTTTTTTAAACTTTCTTTTGAGACAGGGTTTCTCTATATTGTATACTCCTGGCTGTCCTGAAGATCACTCTGTAGACCAGGCTAGCTTCAAACTTAACAGAGATCTACCTTTCTCTGCCTTCTGGGTGTTAGGATTAAAGGCATGCACCACCACTGCCTAGCTGTCAAAATGTATTCTTAAAGAAATAGAGGATTCGTGATTTACCCTATCATGCTGATTTCTGTGTGTTTTAATGTTTAGCCAGTATTAACAGAAAGTGTTTTTTTTGTTTGTTTTCAGGGGGGAGATATTACCAAATACAATGGAACAGGCGGTCAGTCCATTTATGGAGTTAAATTTGATGATGAAAACTTTGATTTGAAACACACTGGTCCTGGCTTACTATCCATGGCCAATTGCGGCCAGAATACCAACAGCTCTCAATTTTTTATAACACTGAAGAAAGCAGAACATTTGGACTTTAAGCATGTAGTCTTTGGGTTTGTTAAGGATGGCATGGATACTGTGAGAAAGATTGAATCATTTGGTTCTCCTAAAGGGTCTGTTAGTAGAAGAATTTGTATCACAGAATGTGGACAGCTATAAAATAATTTTTCACAGTGAGTTTTATCTATATAAGCAGTTGAATTGATGCTTAATTGTTACAGACAGTATAGTAATTATGTTCACCTTTTGAAAACATGTTTCTGATGTATAAATGTAATATTGTAGCTTATAGCTGTTGTCACTTTTTAGTGTGTAATAATTGATCTTGCATGGTGTGAAATAAAAGTTTAAACACTGGTGTATTTCAGGTGTACTTATTTTTATGTACTCCTGACATATCTGTATTAGAATGGCTAATACAAATTCTGTTAAAAGCAATAGAATTTCCCGGACTATTGAAGTAATATGATATATGCAACTTATTTTAATTCCTGTTAAGATATCTGGACTTCCTGCATGGTACTTATTATTGAATAAGGGGACCATAATGCAGATAATTTTATTTTAGATTTGAAACATATGTATATATATACACACATATATCTTAGCTATTCCTGTGCTCATTTATGTATAGACTGACTTATGGATAGAGCCACAGAAGATAGGAGTTAACCAAAGTGCTCTTCTGTCATTTTTATGCTCCTGTGTAGTTAAAAATTAACTTTTAAGTAGGATACTGTCTTTTCTTGATATGTGCTCTTTTGAAGACATTAATTTTTACATTTTAAATAAGTTGATCATTTCCTTAGCTAGCCTTCTCTCCTTTCCCCTCCCCATCCTTCTTTCTTGTCTTTCTTTCTTCCTTCTTTCATTCACCTTTCTGTTACCTGTCTCTACTACCTCAGAAACTTCAGCTTGGACCTGATGATAGAATTGAATTTTTCTCTAGTTCTTGTGATAAAGTATCAATATTTTTAAAAGATCTATACCATGTTCTTTGGTTAAAGATTTGCTTTATATTAGATTGTTGCAGTACCTTTTTTCTGGTGAATTTTGTAGCAGAAATAAAGTGATAATTGATAACAGCCATGACATTTAAAACATTTGATTACTTGTGCATCTAAGTTGTCTGTTCCTTCTGTAACTAGATGTGATTTCTGCCCATTGCTCTTGAGTGTCAAAGTGAAGACATTCAATGAAGCACAGATAAATGGCGGGAGTAACTATGAATCTCTTAAGGTAGCCAAATGCCTCGTCCATTTATCTAGTGACGCACATGAATGGATGAAGGAGATTCCCACTGTCTCTACCTACTATCCACTGAAACCACAGCCACGGGAACGGGCCTGGTGGAATCAGCAGGGAAAGAAGACCCCATTGAGCTTGACTCTACTCTGGCAAAATGAGATGAGCTAAAGGCCAGCTCTTTGAGCTTGAACTTCAACATCAAGAGTTTGATAAACACTGAAAATGTACTTGGATATGGATTGTGTTAAGTTAGGCAAACAGAAGGGGATGTTCTTATGTGCTTACTCAATATAAGAACTAAAAGGAATCTAGTTAGACCATAAAATTATAATCCAAATGTAAGTATTGAGTCATTTCTGTTTTCTTGTGTCCAGTCATTAGATTAGGTAAGGCAGGTTATAGCTTACTTAATGAATTTATACAATAGCAAACACTGCTAAAAAATACTTAATTCTGCAACCAGGTACATGAAATAAACCTCCTTCAATTTGGCCTTGTAAAAAGAACCAGGTCCATTTAGTGGCTTTTTTGGAAATCTGTGTAATATAAATTCATATAAAAGTATTAAAGCCTTTCAGTTGAGAAGCTAATGCCATATTTTTAAGGGAATGGAATTTTTAAAAATTTTTAATTTTTTTGTACCCCTAGATTGCCTTGAACTTGGAGCTGAGGTTGGACTTGAATTCTTGATCTCTACTGTGGTTACAGGCATGTGGCATGGTTGCAAATGCTTTTTAAGAGACATTATTTCAAACCATTAAGGTTATTAAAGACATTTTTTAAAAAAAGATTTATTATGTATACAGCATTCTGGCTGCATGTATCTCTGCAGGCCAGAAGAGGGCACCAAATCGCATTATAGATGGTTATGAGCCACCATGTGGTTGATGGGAATTGAACTTAGGACCTCCAGAAGAGCAGTCAATGCTCTTAACCTCTGAGCCCATCTTTCCAGCCGAAAAGATCTTTCAAAAACGTAACAAAATGGCATGTTAAACTAACTATTGCTATTTATTTACAGTAGAGATATTTACAACTTGATGAGTTACCAAAGGTTGTGCGCCACCATTTGGGTGCTGGGAATGGAACTCAGCTCCCCTGGGAAGAGTAGACAATGTTCTTAATGTCTGAGCTATCCAGAACAAAGAAGTTTAAAAAGAAGCTTGTGGCCTTTTATACGATGCTTGATATTTAAGAACAACGTGATCTGTTGTTTATTCACTGATGATAGTATAAACTCACATTGATAGGTTTTATGCTCATTAAAATCTACCCCCAAAGAACCAATTAAACAATTACCCAGTTTAGATGGTAGTTTTTAGCAAAAAGTATTTAAAAAAAAAAGATTTTTATGTATATGAGTACACTGTAGCTGTCTTCAGATAAACCAGAAAGAAGGCATCAGATCCCATTACAGATGGTTGTGAGCCACCATGTGGTTGCTGGGAATTGAACTCGGGACCTCTGGAAGAGCAGTCTGTGCTCTTAATCACCGAGCCATCCCTCTAGCTGGCAAAGTATTCTTTAAGCAATTTTTTGATAGTTTTCTGTCTATTGCTTAAGGTTCTGTAAGTTAAAAGTTATCCAGAGAATTTAGGGGCTGCTACAACACATGTCTACCATTTCTCAGTGTATCTCAAAGAAAAACAGAACAGGTAGGAGCTTGTGTGATAAGGTTGAATACAGCAAGTACGGTGTGCTGTTGTATAGCTGGGAAAGAGGTTTTGTGAGTTTTTTCAGTTTATGAGGCATCTCCCTGTAGATAAGGCAGTTAATTGTCCCAACTGCTTATAACCCTGTAGCCTAGGCTGGCCTTCTGCCTCCACCTTCCCTGCCTATATGCGATTATTTTTGTACCACCTATGGAAACAGACAAAGGAGTATAATCTGCAGTTAATGCGCTTAGCCCTCAGACGTGTCCTGATTTTTCTGATTGTAAATCACATTTGATGAAGAGTCCCTGTTTAGTCGAATTCTATGTAGTGCATAGTAAATTTTACCCTGTAGCCCCTGTGGCCTCCAGCCCTGGGGAGCTCTCTGGTGTGCAGAAGTTATTTGCCTTCCTGCTGACCAAGCTAGTGCTCTCACGGGAAGATGGAACTCCCCCTTTTTTCTTTCTTTTTTTTTTTTTTTTTTTTGGTTTTTCGAGACAGGGTTTCTCTGTTTAGCCCTGGCTGTCCTGGAACTCTGTAGTCCAGGCTGGCCTCGAACTCAGAAATCCGCCTGCCTCTGCATCCCGAGGGCTGGGATTAAAGGTGTGCGCCACCACCGCTCGGCAGAACTCACCTTTTTCATGCTTCACATTTATGGCGGGTAAAAGACTTGGAGCTGAGAAACTATAAGGGGCAGCAGGGAACTGGGTCTTAGTGTATCCTGGTATCGGCTTCCGGCGTCTCCGGGGGCGGAGCCAGGCGTCGTGACGTACTGCCCGCCCTGACGTGGCTGTGAGCACGGTTTCCCGGGCGACCGCAGTCAGCGACCTACCATGGAGCGCAGGGTGGTCAAGCCACCGGGGCAGGATATGGTAGTGGAGCGTCTCAAAAGCCGCTACGGCCTGGCGGGAAGGTGCTCCGTGGAGGTGAGATGGGTGGAAGCCGCGGTGGGCTCTGCTGGGCAGCTGCGGGAGGTCGCTAGCCCTGCCTTCCTCGGGGCGGCTCACGAGAGAGCGCCCGCCCTCGGGGAAAACCGCCTAGACGGACGGGGCGTGGCTTTGGTCCTGGTAGCCAACGCGGGCGGTGACCGGAGTGCAGCAGGCACGGAAGACTCTGTAGTTCCCTCAGGAAAGTATCTTACTCTGAAGTAATTGCAAACTTAGAGAAAAGTTGTGGCGATGTGCATTCTTGTAGTCCTCCCTTGAGGGGGCCATTCACCAGGAGAGTCTTGCCATTTTTGAGGCGGGTCCCCACTGAGGTCGTTGGCTAACATCCTGTGAGAGGTTGGCCAGATCACATCTTCCATGAATCCTGGAAGAACAGAAGAACAGAAGCGGGAAACCAATTGCATACCTCAGTATGCACGACGGGATTCGTTCGTTTATTTATTTTAATCATCATCTTCCTTTGATAACAGAGTTAGGTGTTGACAGTTAAGCTGAGAAGCCTGCTTGACAGCCCATCATGGTCAAGGTTATATAAAGCATAACAATGTAGTCTTCAAATAAAATCATCTGAGGTATGGGAACATCATTTACCCTGACTTCTCCAGAAGTTGAGGAAGGTCGCAGGCATTCCTCTGTTCCTTCCCATATTTGCTGGCTTCCCAAAACCCCTTCTTGAGAAATAGCAATATTTCTCAATGTTCCCGTGACTATGACACAAATTCATTTTATCCTCACATAACCTTAATTGAGACTCCAACACATACTCCTCTAGTTTGCTTTTCCTGTGAAACACATTCTCTTTTAAAGCCTTATTGATATTTTCCAAGAAATTTAGTATTTTGACAATAAACAGGATAACGTATAGTTTGCACACAGATTACCACAATTATAAACTTTTGTAGAAAGCGTACCCTGGTGCAGATCCTACCTGGGGTCTGAACATTACACTTGATTGTTGTTGCCTTTAATCTACAACAGATGTCCACACCTTGTTTCTTATAACATTAGTGCTTGCACAAGGTCGAAGATGTGTGTATTAGAATGTCTCTCAGTTTGAGTTTGTCTAATGGGTAGCTTCTGATTCGATTTTGGTTTTGTATTCTTGGCAGGAAAACGACATGACTAGTGTGTGGGCTGCTCTGATGGATCAACAGGTACATGCTGTTTGTTTGTTTAATTAGTGATGATGATCTTGGGTTGAGTGGGGCCCCTAGGTTTGCCCATGCTAACCTTTGTAATTATGGAAAAGCATTTTTAAGAGAGTATGTCTCAGTGTTTAACTTAAAGTGTACCTTTCCCCTCACCTAGCATGAACTTTCAGATTTTGACCAGACTAAATATAAAAGAAGACTTCTGACCTCCCCAGGTAAGCCAAAAGAAAATTATGTATATTTGAGTATTTTAACAAATTTAACTTGAGAGAGATTTATAGAAATGTTTAAACCTAGGCTTATTGTTACTCATTTTTCATTTAAAAAAATGTTCATTCCGGTAATCACCTAATTGTGAATTTAGAGTTGAATGTGTGAGGTGTCTTCTAAAATTAAATTTAATGAGGGTTTTTGGGATGTGTGTGTGTGTGAGAGAGAGAGAGATGTAATTTATAATATGCATGCCTTTTACTTTTGTGGTACTGGGAGTCGAATCTAGACTATTAATCAATTCTAAGTAAGTTGATCAGTGCTGAGCAAGTACTCAGTCACTAAACCATGTACCCAGCTGGTATGTTTGCTTTTGAAAATGTTAAAAAAATAATTGTACAGAATATACTGCGTGAAAAATACTAGTAAGTATTATTTAGGCAAGAAAGAATGTACCAGCCTGGCAGTGGTGGCGCACACCTCTAATCCCAGCACTCGGGAGGCAGAGGCAGGGGGATTTCTGAGTTCGAGGCCAGCCTGGTCTACAGAGCAAGTTCCAGGACAGCTAGGGCTATAGAGAGAAACCCTGTCTTGAAAAAACAAAACAAAACAAAACAAGAATGTACCAGAATCAAAAATAAAGGAAAAATTTATCAAGTAAATGTACTTGGGAAACATAATTTTACTGTAGGTTGTAATGTTTTTTGATAAGCTGAAACATTTTTTCCCATTTTTTTTATTAGATATTTTCTTTATTTACATTTCAAATGCTATCCCGAAAGTTCCTTATACCCTCCCCCCACCCCTGCTCCCCTCCCTACCCACTCCCACTTCTTGGCCCTGGCCTTCCCCTGTGCTGGGTCATATAAAGTTCCCAATGATGGCCGACTACATAAGCAGCTAGAGACACGAGCTCTGGGGGTACTGGTTAGTTCATATTGTTGTTCCACCTACAGGGTTGCAGCCCCCTTCAGCTCCTTGGGTA
>NC_034598.1:23943075-23953224 GCF_900095145.1 Mus pahari
CTGAGGACTGAGCTGGGACTGAGGACTGAGCTGGGTCTGAGGACTGAGCTGGGTCTGAGGACTGAGCTGGGACTGAGGACTGAGCTGGGACTGAGGACTGAGCTGGGACTGAGGACTGAGCTGGTATACTGGAGATCTGTATAGGTCTGATTTACACAAGTCTGGGGGCTCAGTCTAATTTCCAAAATATGTTACATAATGGTAGGAGACGAACTGCACTCTTGGATAAAAGCATAAATGAACTCGATGATAGGTTAAAAAACATTCTTAGTGAAATACCCTGTCTGCAAGGATTTGAGTACAGTACTTTCAGAAAAGTTACGTGTGATATTAAAGGCAGAATGATTACAGTTTCTGGAATATCAGAATTCGGTCTGTAGACAGATCAAAACAGAGGTAACCAGTTAAAGTTGGTTGTAAGTAATAGTCAAAAAGAAATGACTGCAAATTCTCTGGATCTTTAGAATATATTAGAAGGAATTATTTCCACCTCTAACAAAGACAATGAAGAGAGAGATTAAAAGGCTTTAGAAATTAGCAGACTTTTAAAAAAGATCGACTTAGGCTAGAAATTATAAGATTATCTGGTAATAAAGTTTGTATTCACTGAGTTTATAGTCACTAGTGGTAACCCTAAAACTGTAAGCATCCTTTGAGACCTGAGTCTTAATGACTCAATATGCACTGATGGATTGTGTTTCTTGAGTTCACAGCAGAATTTCTGGAGACTGTACAGAACACCAGCAGTTTTCAGATTTCTTGCCGGTGTCTATATAGCTTTACTTTGTGCTCTATAATTTATAAATATCACTATAATTTATAAATATCACTTAAAAACATCTGGCTTTTTTTAGTTGAGAATCATTTTGTAACAGAATTGTCAACTGTTATATACCTGAAATTCTTTGGCACTGTGTGATGTTTCTGTGTTGTATGAAGAAAGCTAGAATACTTTACCCCCAAATATGTCCCTTAAATGTAAATACTATAAGAAGCAGTAGAGTCAGAAAAACTCCATGAGATGGAGAAGATGACTTAGTTGGCAAAGTGCTTGCTTTGGACCCCAATGAAAGCATAAGGACCCCAGTGTGGATCATCCAGAACATGTAAAATCCCCATTGGGCAGTATGTCCTTGTAAGCCTATTCCTGGGAAGGTGGAGATAGGTGGGGATTCCTGGGACTTGCTGGCCAGTGTCTCATCAGTTGTTTAAGAACCTAATCTTTGTTGAAGATTCTATGTATGTCAGAGGTCTAAGCCATAATTTGAATAGTCTTTCATTGAAGCTTCTCCCGTGTGAAGTGTACTGTGCATTAATAAACTTGCTTGCTTTACTCTTGTTAGCTTGTGTTTGGTCACCAGTGTTTCTCCCAGGTATGAATTTATGAGAGTTGAAGAGAGATTGTGTTTGCTCCCTGACAGATATATTTGTTTAATTAAAAATCTAGGGGAGAATTGATAAAGCATGTGCCCTTTATACAGTGACTGAGGTCATACTGCAGCAAGCATTTCAGGAGCCCCATCTTCCACCCTACCTCCATTCCTTGGAGACGCTGCCTCTTGGTGCGGGTCCAGGGCCGCCTTACCTCTCCCATCTGACTCTCAGCTTTCCTTTTCCCCATCTCCACTGCTTTGTGTCAACTGCAAATCTTCAGAAACTTCCTACCAGGGATCCCCTCAATGCTTCCTGTTCTCCATTCCAATCTCTGCAAACTTACTCTTAGTCCTGTAGCACCCTTCTGACAGGAGCCCGTCCTCCCACCCCACCTCCCTTCCTTGAGGTATCCACCTCTTGATGTAGACCCAGGGTCCCCTTAACCACTGACCCGCTCAACTTTCCCTTCTAGCTCATCTCCATTCCTTTGTGTCACTCTCAACTTGCAGAAGTACTCTCTGCTGTACTAGCCTAGCCATAGTCACCATACTAGCCTAGGATCCAGAGTGAACAGCAACTATTAAAGAATGGAACACCCAGGTATCAACACCAAGAAATACCTCAAACATCAAAACTCTAGATGCCTGGATCCCAGCACAAAAGCATAACCATGAACAGCCATGACAATATGCCTCCTTCAGAAGCCAAGCATTCCTGTCACAATAGGCCTTGAGAGATACAGTTTAAGCTGAAGCATGAGACAGGAACTTCAGAATAATAGTTACAAATATGTTCAAGAACCTTAAAGAGAATTTAAATAAATACCTTAAATGAAGTCTCTGAAAACACAATCGAATGAAATAATGAACAGTCCAAGACATGAAAGTAGAAATAGGGACTGGTGAGATGGCGCAGTGGGTAAAAGCACCCGACTGCTCTTCTGAAGCTCCTGAGTTCAAATCCCAGCAACCACATGGTGGCTCACAACCATCCGTAACAAGATCTGGCGCCCTCTTGGAGTGTCTGAAGACAGCTACAGTGTACTTACATATAATAAATAAATCTAAAAAAAAAGAAAAGAAAAGAAAGTAGAAATAGGGGGATGGAGAGATGGCTCAGCAGTTAAGAGCACTGTGAGCTCTTCCAAAGGTCCTGAGTTCAGTTCCCAGCAACCACATGGTGGCTCACAACCATCTATAATGGGATCTGATGCCTTCTTCTGGTGTGTCTGAAAACAGCTGTGGTATACTCGTATAAATAAAATAAATCTCTAAAAAAAAAAAACCCCAAAACAAAAAAGAATGTAGAAATAGAATTGCCAGAGAAAACCCAACTGAAGTAAAACTAGAAGTTAAAAATTTAGCTAATCAAAAACTTCAGAGATAAGCCATTAATTGTATTTCTTAACAGATTCCAAGACACGGAAGAGAGAGTGTCAGGTCTTGAAGACAAGGTAGAGGAAGGATAGGTAGCTCTGTCAAAGAAAATGTTGAATCTAAAAAAAACAATTAGATATTCAGGCACAAAATTCCCAGGAAATCTGGGACATTATGAAAATAGCAAACCTATAGATAATAGGTATAGAGAAAGTAGAAGAAACCAGATTAAAGGTAGAGAAAATATTTCTAATAAAATCATAGAAGAACATTTTCCCAAGCTAAAGAAAGAGGTGCTTACTAGCATATAAGAAGCTTTCAGAACACCAAATAGACAGGAAAGAAAAAGTCACCCTGACATATAATAATCAAAACAAAACACTAAATGTATAAAACAAAGAAAAGAATATTAAAAGCTGTAAGGGAAAAAGGACTGAGTCACTTATTAAGGCAGGCCCATTAGAATAACACCTCAGTGGACACTCTGAGAGCCAGAATTGCTTACAAATTCTGAAAGATTACAGATGCCAGTCCAGACTACTATACCCAGTAAAACTTCTCAGTGACGATGGAGAAAGAAACATATTACATAATAAAACCAAATTTATGCAGCTTTTTTGTTACCAGTTCAACTCTACAGAAGGTACTTGAAGGAAAACTTTAGTTTGCAGAGGTTAATTTCACACAAGAATACAGTAAATAAATTATCCCAGAATAGTAAATGAAAATAGGGTGGGAGGAAAGAGGGATGGACATTCACACTATAATAATAAAATAATGAATCAACAAACACTTCATTTATCTATCTATCTATCTATCTATCTATCTATCTATCTATCTATCTATCTATCTATCTATCTATCTATTGCCCTGTTTGGTTTGGTTTTTGAGACAGGGTTTCTCTGTGTGACCTTGGTTGTCCTGGAACTCACTCTGTAGACCAAGCTCGCCTCAAACTCATGGAGATCCACCTGCTTCTGACCCTTGAGTGCTGGGGTTAAAGATGTGCACCATCACAGCTGGCTTTCATGAATAAATTCCTTTTTTTTTTTTTTTTTTTTTTTTTTTTTTTTTTTAAGGGGTTTCTCTGTATAGACTTGGCTGACCTGGAACTCACTCTGTAGACCAGGGTGGCCTTGAACTCAGAAATCCACCTGTCTCTGCCTCCCAAGTGCTGGGATTAAAGACGTGGGCCACCATTAATAAATTCTTAATTGTAATCATCTCAATTCTTTAGTAGGAAGATAGACTAACACTGGATTGGAAAACAGGTTCTTTCTGGGGCTTCCAAGAAAAACACCACAACATCTCCATTGTAAAAGGATGGAAGAGCTGGGCGTGGTGGCACACACCTTTAATCCCAGCACTCAGGAGGCAGAGGCAGGCGGATTTCTGAGTTTGAGGCCAGCCTGGTCTACAAAGTGAGTTCCAGGACAGCCAAGGCTATACAGAGAAACCCTGTCTCGAAAAACCAAAAAAAAAAAAAAAAAAGGATGGATTTGATCAACTCACATCAGAGAAACTTCTTGAAGTAGATAGAAATTAGCACAGAGAACCACAACTGGACAATGTGCAGAGAGTGAGATTTTGGAGCACTCAACCCTAAATGGGATGTCTTTATCAAAAATTTCCCTCCAAGCTCAGTGATCTGTGTGGAAGAGGAAGCAGAAAGAGCCAGAGTGGTAGATGACCCCAAGCAAGCAGTGCCTTCCAGACACAGGAGGACTGATGCATGCGGCCTCAGAGACCGGCCATCCAGCACACACAAAGTCTGCACAGCTCAAACAAAATGACAGTATCAGCACTGAGAGGGGCAAGTGGACATGGGGTTTCACCCCAACCAAGAAGCTATCTGCAATTGATATGTGTTGCCAAAGGGAAAATGAGTTCTCTCCAGTGGGATATCACTGGGTATGACATTCATCTTCCAGGGCAGTCCCTATGCCCAGAAAGTTGGCCAACACAAAATGAACTGAGTGGTATTTTTGTGGATGTTTTGTTTCACTTGTTTGGTCATTTCTTATTTATTTTTTGATTTTTGTTTTTGTAGGTTTGTGTGTGTGTGTGTGAGTGTGCATTTCTTGTTCTGCTTTGTTTTTATTTTCACTCTTTTTTGTTTTGTTTTTGAAAGAAAAAAGTACATTTGAAAGGAAAATGGATAGGATCTGGGAGGAGTTAAGGAGAGGAAAATATAAAAAATATATTGCATGGAAAAAAGTGTTTTCAATTAGGGAAGGAATAATGGGGTTAGAGAAATGGTTTAATAGTTATGATTGCACACTGGATGCTAGAAAGGTGTCTTGGTACACACTCTGCTCTTGAAGAGGATACAGGTTTGATTCTCTGCACCCACATGGCAACTCTAAACCTTTTGTAACTCCAGATCCAGGGGATCCAGTACCCATTTCTGGTTTCTGCCAGGCACTATGACACACAGTCATATATGCAGGCAACGCATTCACATTAAAACAGAAACAAACCCAGAATGCACACTGCTTTCCAAAGGACCTAAATTTGGTTCCCAACACTCACATTGGTTAAAAACCACCTATAACAATGCTAACACCCTGTTCTGGTTACTGGTACACACACACACACATACAATATCTGTCTATCTGTCTATCTATCTATCTGAATGAATGGCAGTTAATTATCATTTGTAAAATTTTTGCATCAGATGTGGGGTTGTTT
Source organism: Mus pahari (assembly GCF_900095145.1). NCBI lineage: Eukaryota > Metazoa > Chordata > Mammalia > Rodentia > Muridae > Mus > Mus pahari. The sequence goes on from NC_034598.1 coordinate 23,948,517, forward strand.
CTGACTAGCACTGAGAATAGGAATCTGTGTGACCTGCACTGTATCTAACTTGTCTTCAACATTCTGAACCACAGCTTCTAAAAGGTTTAGCTCTTTGTATTAAAACATTAAATATTTAGAAATTTTTTTTTCTCAAAAGTTCATTAAATGCTCAACAGACATGCCCACATCTGATGAAGACAGCCCTCCCGGAGACTCCTTTAGTCTCTGGGCTGTGTGAAATTGACTGCTGAAGCAAGCTGAGAGACCCAGACTGTCTGTCTGCCACTCCTTGTTAGTCTTCCTGTCCCCAACTTCCCAGTGCTGCAATTATGCCCATCACAATGCCTAGTTATTTTGAATTTTTGAAATATGCATTATTTATGGATGCTTGCTGTGGTAGATTATACCAGAGTCAGTAATTGTGGTGATTTGAGTCAAGATGGCCTCCATAGACTCATAGAGAGTGGCACTATTAGGACATAAGTCTTCGTTGGAGGAAATGTGTCACTGGGGGTGGGTTTTGAGGTCTTAGAAACTCAAGCCAGGCCTCATGGCTCATTGTCTCTTCCTGTTGCCTATGGAAGTCAGCTACCTCTCCAGCACCATGTCTGCCTGCATGCCACCACCTTGCTTCCACTATGACTATAAGGGACATGGCATCTCTTTACAGAAATAGGAGCCCTAACCTAGATAGTAATCTATTTTATATTTATCTGAAGGGAGTGTCTTTCTTCCTCCTGAATTTGGATAGAGGCTTACAGTTGTTAAAAACAAATGCTCTAGGACCTCCTATATAGGTGGCAAGAAGGTTGGATTCTGATCTCCAGGTAATACACCTGGTTTGCATCAGTTCTCTGGTCTTTAGGACCCTAACGTGTACAAGAGACTTATATTTAAGGCACCTAGTCTTCCTTCAGAGTCATTGCCTGGGTCAAATAAGAGTAGAAGAGCAGGAGGCTGGAGGGATGGCTCAGAGGTTAGAAGTGCTGACTGCTTTTGCTGAGTTCAATTCCCAGCGACCACATGGTGGCTCACAACCATGTGTAGTGGGATCCATTGCCCTCTTCTTGTGTGTCTGAAGACGGCTACAGCGTACTCATGTAAAATAAATAAATAAATCCTTAAAAAAAAATAAAAGAGCATTGTGTAATCAGTAAAGTACAATATGAATATGAAATTCAGTGTGTATTCTCTAAATTCACATTAGAGAGACAGTTCGTGATTTTGATCTTACTTTTAGGAGGCCAGAATGAGACCATTAGTATTTGACTAATGTTTTTTACTGACAGATGGTTTAGATACTTATAGCTCTGGAGATAAAGTTGGTTCATCACCGAGATATTACTCTGATGAAAGGAATCATCCTACAACACCTTTCTGCAGTTCCTTCAAACATTTAAATGTGAACTGGTAAGGCATTTAGAATAATACTATTACTGTGCTTTTAGCAGCTCAATAAACAGTAGTAGATATTGTGTGTGTGTGTGTGTGTGTGTGTGTGTGTGTGTGTGTGAGAGAGAGAGAGAGAGAGAGAGAGAGAATGAGAATCCTTAGTTATAATAGTCTACTATGAGTATGCTGTCCTGCCAGTAGATACAGGTCACAAATAGTTATTACTTGAAAGTGTCTAGTCTGAAAAGAAATATACTATAAATATAATATTTATACTGAGGTACTTCAAGATAATGTAAAACCCTTTTATTTTAGTCTGTTTTTGTCACTGTGACAAAGTCTGTGACATAAACAAAAGAGGTGGGTTTATTTTGGCCCATGGTTTCAGAGTTATACTTCATAGTTGCTGGCTGCCATATTTCTAGGGCTGTCATGATGCAGAATGTCATGATGGAACATATGGTAGAGCAGAGCGCTACAATTTATGGCTCCTGGGAAACAGACAAGACAAATCTTTGAAAAACATGTTTGCCTACAAGATGTGCAGGCATAAGAAGGAGCAGAAAGTGAGGGAATCAATGATTGGCCCAACTTGAGCCCCATGCCATGAGAGAGAGCCCACCCCACCACTATTAATGATATTCTGCAATGCTTACAGACAGGAGCCTAGTACAACAGTGATGTGAATGGCTTCACCCAGCAACTGATGAAAACAGATGCACAGATCCATAGTCAAACATTAGGCAGAGCTCAGGGAGTTTTGTGGAAGAGGGGGAGGAAGGATTTAAAGACAGAGAGGTAAAGGATACCACAAGAAAATCTTCAGAATCAACTAATTTGAGCCCATAGGGCCTCAGAGACTGAACCACCAACCAGAGAGCATTCATGAGATGGGCCTAGTCAGTCCCCTTACACATATGTAACAGATTTACAGCTTGGTCCTCATGTTGGACCTATAATATCAGGAGCAGGGACTATGTCTGGCTCTGTTGCCTGCCTTCCCCTAACTGGACGGACGGTCGTATCTAGCCTCAGTAGAAGAAGATGTGCCCAGCCCTACTACAACTTGAATTGCCAAGGCAGGTTGATATTCATGGAAGGTCTCCCCTTCTCTGAGGAGAGAGAGGAGTAGAGAGAGGGGAGATAAGAGGGAGGGACTGGGAGGACAGGAGGCAGGGGAAGTTTCAGTTGGGATGTAAAGTAAATAAATTAAGAAATGAAGGGGAGGAGGGGGAGAAAAACAGGTTCTTAGTGACCGGCTTTCTCCAGTGAGGCCCCATTTCCTAACAGCTCATTTAGTATGATGAATAATTAGTGGATTAACCGGTTAATGCAGTCATCCGGGGACTTGGAGCCCTGAGGAGTACTTTGCACATGACCATAATAATCTTCATACCTTAACGTCCACTCTGAGGTGCAGTGGCATTTTACATGTACTGTGAAAGTCTTGGCTCTTTGTGTTTTAATGTCCTTCTAGAAGAATGATCAAATGTGTCTGTAAGCAGGCAAGTCGTGCTGCCCTGAGATAGCCCCAACACATGGCTTCTAGTTTGTAGGGTAACTGTTAATTATCTTTTGTTTTGGTTTGGTTTGGTTTGGTTTGGTTTGGTTTTGGTTTTCGAGACAGGGTTTCTCTGTGTAGCCCTGGCTGTCCTGGAACTCACTCTGTAGACCAGGCTGGTCTCGAACTCAGAAATCCACCTTCCTCTGCCTCCGGAGTGCTGGGACTAAAGGCGTGCATCACCACTGCCTGGCTTGTTAATTATCTCTAATCAGATTAAAGATAACAGTGCCCATCTTATCAGAGTTATTGGGTTTTGGAAGAGTTTGGTAGCCACAGATCATTCTAACTAAAAGTTTTAAACTGTTGTAAACATGCAGAAAGATTGAAAAGCACTTGTACAGGCTTTCAGGAATTTTAACTTAGTTTGTATGTTTTACACTCATAGTTTTTTTGTATTTAAAAATAATCTTTGAATTTTCCTCATTTGTGGTGTGGCTATCTGAAAAGCAGTTTTGTTTGTTTGTTTTGTCAGTTGTTGTAGCTTCCAGATTTCTGATATTTATATTGTTAAAGCCTAGATGATGAACTGGATTCTTTTCATGATTTAAAGAAATGGGAAACAGAAAAGAAATTAATGGAAGATGATCATAGAGATGGTGCCTCCAAAATAACAAAGCTGTCCTTCAAAGAAATGGAAACCGGTAAGAGAGTTTGTAAGGGAATAGTAATTTATTATGTATAGAAAGCCATGCTTACCTCATAACTGCTCCTTAGGACTGTATATTCCTGTGTTCTGAGTTTTTGTAAACCATATTATACTTTCTGTACTTGTTAAGTTAAAGGAGAAGAAAAATAAGCATACTGTTTTCTGGTCGTGTTCTTCCATTCTCAAAACCTACCCAAATAAGTTGATGGTTAGCTGAACTTTATGACACCTTTAGCTCCTTTTCATGTTTTTCTCTGTGGGAAGGGCCTCCTAGAATCTGACCAACCCCGGGGCTTTGAAGAAGTACTGAAAACTGCTCAGGCTGCTTTCTGTCTGCTCAGTGGCAGGGCTTTCTGTCTGCCCCCAGGGATCCCACAGTTTCCTCTGGATCTCAGGGAAAGCGGAGACCAGAAGTGGTGTCTACTCTGTCCCCTTTGGCTGCAAGGTGTAGCGCACACCCGCCCTGTGGAAGCCCTGGCACACGCAGTCTCCATTTCTTTTGTCTTCTTTTTTTCACAAAACTTAAAGCCTTTAATTCACTTAATCAACATAGTTGTCAATAACTATCTCACATAACTCTCTTCAAATCCAAGGTACTTGTATGGGCCTTAGTTTCTGCAGGTAGTAGGTGAAAGCTGTGGACCACATGTCCATAGAGATGTTTGCCCTTAGTTATTTTGTAAATGAATCTATCCTAGGCTGCAGATCAGTGAGTTCATGCATGTAATAGCCCTGTCATGTCTGGAAAACACTGTTTTATAGGAGTCAATCACTACCTCTCGGCCTTAACAATCTTGTTTCCTCCTCTTCCCTGATGATATATAAGTCGTGTGGGGATGGGGTGTGAAATAGATATTCCATTTAGGGCTTAGCACTATACGGTTATATTCTTTTTTTTATGATTTTTTAAATTATTTTCTTTATTTACATTTCAAATGCTATCCCGAACGTTTCCTATACCCCTTCCCCCCACCTCTGCTCCCCTACCCACCCACTCCCACTACTTGGCCCAGGCCTTGCCTTGTGCTGGGGCATATAAAGTTTGCAAGACCAAGGGGCCTCTATTCCCAGTGATGGCCGATTAGGCCATCTTCTGCTACATATGCAGCTAGGGACACAAGCTC
>NC_034598.1:23980164-23983220 GCF_900095145.1 Mus pahari
TTTTTTTTTTAGTCATATTCTCTCTCAGTAGCTCAGGCTGACCTTGAACTTGTGATGCCTGTGCCTCAGTCAGTTGCTGGGATATGGGTATATGCCAGAGATCATTAGGTTTTGGGTTTTTTTTTTTTTTGAGAAAGCGTCTGTCTAAGTAGTCCTGGCTATCCAAGAGCTCTCTTTGTAAACCAGCCTGTCCTCAAGTAGAGATCCTCCTGCTTCTGGCTGCGAAGTGTAAGTTAGTATTGTTTTGTTTCGTTTTGTTTTGTCTGGTTCATGGTCTGTCCATGGGGCAGGAGGTATAATGAGAGATTCTTAAAGCGTGAGTTCCCAAGGACACTGTGACAGAGAATTTTGTTTTCTAAAGTTTGAGTTTTTATTGGCTCATATCTTTTATGGTACTGGGATTTGTAGGAATGCTTTCCATACAACTATGTAATATACTTAGAGCATATTTTCTCTATATTAATCCCTCCCACTTCTTGTTGCTCCCTTTTGTCTCTAGAAAATCTTGCTTTTATCTTCATATCATATATACATACACAGCTTTATGTGTCTATTTTGTTTGTTTGTTTGTTTGTTTGTTTGTTTTGAGATAGGGCTTTACATAGCCCTGGCTGTCCTGAAATTTTATAGACTTTAAGTTAGCCTTGAACTCACAGAAATGTGTCTTTCTTTACCTCCCAAGTTCTGGAATTAAAGGTGCCTGACACTGTGTCTATTGAACTCACAGGTCTTTTTACTATTATCATTTTTTTTTTTCCATTTTGTTTTTCAAGACAAGGTTTCTCTGTGTAGCCCTGGCTGTTCTGGAACTCACACTATAGACCAGGCTGGCCTCAAACTCAGATATCTAACTGCCTCTGCCTTCCAAGTGCTACGATTAAAGGCGTGCACCACCATGCACCAGTGTGTCTAATTTTTTTGAGGGGGGAGGAAGCACACATGTAAACGTGTGTGTGGATGCCATCAGAGCTGGAGTTCCAGGCACTCGTGGACAGAGTGCCATATGAGTGCTGGAAACCAAACTCTGGTCCTTTGAAAGAGCATCAACTTTTGAGACATCCTTCCAGCCCTTAGTTTATGCATCTATATAAAAATCTATAATATATAAATAAGAGAAAACATATTTGTATTTGAGACTGACTCCATTCACTTAATATTATAATCTCCAGTTGACTCTATCTTTCTACAAATGACAGAATTTTGTTCTTTATAGCTGAATAAAATTGTGTGTGTGTGTGTGTGTGTGTGTGTGTGTGTGTGTGTGTGTGTGTTCATGTGTGTAGTGTATCCCATTTTCTTTGGTTATTCTGTTGTTGAAGGATCACTAGGTTGGTTCTGTCACTTGGATTCTGAATAGTGCTGCAGCAAACATGGATGCACAAGTGCCTGTGTGGCACATTGACTTTGAGCCCTGCACCAGAAGTGATATGGTGACTGTTGTAATGGTAGATATATTTTTAGTCTATTGAAGTACCTAAACTGATTTTCTTAGAGGCTGGACTAGTTTGTATTTTACAATCAGTATACATATAGGTTTACTTTTTCTTTTTTTAAAAAAAGTATTTATGTGTGTGCATGTTTTACCTGTGTGGGTGTATGTGCATCATGTGTGTGCCTGGTTCCTACAGAAGTCAGAAGAGAGCAGTGGATCTCTGGAACTGGAGTTACAGATGCTTGTAGCTTACAATCATGACCTGGATCAGAGCTCTGCAAGAGCAACAGGTGTTCTTAGCTGAGCCAGCTCTCTAGCCCCAGGGGTTTACTTTTTGTAAGAGAGTGTTTATTAGCAGAAAGAAGGTTCTGATCTATACAATATTGGTAGGGATTGGAAGCAAGTGAAATTTATCCACTACTGTTTAGACTGTTTAATCACTTTAGAAAACAATTTGTCATCATTAGTAAAGTTGAACCTGCACATAGATCCTAAAAGCCAGCAATTTTGCTATTAGTTATATTTATACCCCAGATAAATTTCTGAACATATGTGGTAGAAGCCAGATGCGTGAGTGTGTAAACTGTACCTAAGCAAAGCACCTTGGATACATGTCTGGGAGAATGTTATTGTGTATTTATAAAATAGGATAAGCTGGAAAGACTTATAAGCCCATTACTCTGCAGTCAACCTGGGCAGATTTCAGAGAACATGTTAGTGTTTAAAGGGAGAGGTTATAGAAGTCATGTTAACCACAGGCATATAAAGACTAAAATAGACAAAACAGGAACTTTTAAAATGTAGGTAGAGGGACTTGAAAAGTAAAGGCAATGGTTAGCACTCTAAATCAGTTGGTGGTTAATTTGGTTTTAGGGCGCAGAGGGAAACATGATTAGGAGTTTATGAGGTAACATTCCATGTCTTGGACTAGGCTAGTTAATTCATGAGTGTTTTATGCACATTACAGTTAAGTCTAAAACGATTTCAGATTTACCGGAAATGTTTCACAAAGTGCAAATCATTCATTTATACACTGTATCCAAATCTTTTGTTACATTTTACCAGTTTTTTTGCTATATCATTCTTTCCAGATTTTCTAACAATACTGTAATTTTTATTTAAAGCAACTCTTTCTGAAGATTCTCTGTCTGAAAATGTTTTAAATTTTTGCAGATGCCTTGCCGACCAGCATGGCCTCAGGACTTCAGACTGAATGTTGCAGTGGTCCCATCGACAGTCCTCTGAAGCATGCCATGTACCCAAGACCCAAAGTGCCAAAGAAGCAGGGTTTGCTTCCACATGAAGTAAATCAAATATATGATGAATTATACCAGATACATATGAAACTGCAGGTAAAAACCAAATGCTGAATTGAGAGTTCAGAAATATTAGTGTTCTAAGACTATCTGCAAAACTTCAGTATAAGGACTTTGATTTCAGTTATCCATAAATAGCTCAAAGCAGTTCAAAAGGGACAGATTTAGTTGATAGGAACTGAGGAATGGAAGATGTGGTAACTGAGAAAGAAGTCAAAGCAATGCTAGTTTGCTGGTAGGCGTGTCTTAGATATCAGACTGTTTTATGTTTATTTTCAAAACAGCCCATTCTTTTTTTTTTTTTTTTT
>NC_034598.1:23983240-23997418 GCF_900095145.1 Mus pahari
AGTGCTGGGATTAAAGGTGTGCGCCAAAACAGCCCATTTTTAAGATATCAAACAGAACATGCTGATACAAAGTGTGTTATTTGAAGACATTATAAATTCATTGTTGTTAGTACCTCTATAAAAGAAGTCAATTGGTATGAGTTTATCTAGTGCAGTTCGTATGCCTCTTTTTATTGAAAGCAATCATATACAACTATGAAGTAGTTAAAGCATTTTGTTTAGTTAAGTGGTTTTAAATAACAGTGTCTCATCTTGACAAAATAATTGCAACTATGATTATTGTGGTATTTAAGAACAAGATTATTTTTATCCTAAATCATCCAGAAGTATTCTGGGAAAGACTGAGCCTGGTCCTTGACTGGAGGTAGAATTTAGATAGGAGAGCAGTGAGAATGGCATTCTGGGTACAAATGGCATTGAACAGATGTGGTGACACATGGCTCAGCCATTGGGAGGCAGAGGCAGGTGGATTTCTGTGAGTTCAAGACTAGACTGGTCTACAGTGAGTTTCAGGCCAGTCAGGACCATATAGTGGGACCCTGCCTCAGAAAGAACTATGATGGCATCCGTGGTCCTCCTACAGCAGAGGGCCATGTAGATGTCTGTGATCGGTACTGCTACCAGACACCATGCTGAGGTTCATGGCACATGCAGAGGCCGGAGATTCGCATTTGAGAAAGAATGGCATGGAAGTCTTCTGTAACAACAACCTCCACCCTCACCTACTTCACCTCTCCTAAAAGTAAGCCTACTCAGAAAGCCATTGTGATAAAAATTGTGATAAGGATGTTGAAGTGTAGCTCTACACAATTGATGGCTTCTGGTGGTGTTGCAGGTGAGGAAAGACTCAGTTTTCTTCAAGGGTCTGGCCACTGGGAGTTTGACCATGCTCCAGTGAGTATATAGATGACACAAATTGGACAACGACCTCCTCCTTCTTTCTCTTCCTCTCCCTTCTCCTTCTCTTCTTCTTCCTTCTCCTCCTCTTCCTCTTCTTTTGGGGTGAGGAGATCAAAAGGGTGGGTGGTAAGATCTGGGATGGCTGGGGAGTGTGATTGAGGTGTATGATGTGAAACTCCCAAATAATCAGTAAAAATACTGTGTTTAAAAAAAAAGAGGCCGGGCAGTGGTGGCACACGCCTTTAATCCCAGCACTTGGGAGGCAGAGGCAGGCGGATTTCTGAGTTCGAGGCCAGCCTGGTCTACAGAGTGAGTTCCAGGACGGCCAGGGCTACACAGAGAAACCCTGTCTCAAAAAAAAAGAAAGAACGAATGAACTAACGAAGGAGGTGCCTACAAGGACACACTGTCAGGTTGTGAATTAAGCAGACCCTGTAGTGAAACAAAGTAGTGAAAACCCATGCTGGCTGTTTTACAGAGTTTTAATCTAAGGAGTGAAACTAACAAATGGTGTTATAGGAAGTGTTGTTTAGGGTACAAGAAAAGCAAATTGGCAAAGATGCATCAACAAACAATACAAAGTGAACCCAGTGAAGTGAATGTGATTAAGGTAGCTTCATTAACTGTCAGTTTCATTTGATTTTAAAATTTATTGGGTAGCATTAGAGTTATCATTAAGCATTTAGATTTTGTTACATTATGTGACTTCATCCATTCAACAAATATTTAAGTGCCTATTAATAAACATTCACATGGGGACAGACCTGATGAAGACCTTTCCGGCTGTGTTTTCAGAAGACCTGGGGTCATGATTGCTAGGGTGGCTCTTCAGTTTGTTCAGAAGCTGCTGTGGTCAAGAATGAGCGGAACCCTGGGCAAAGTGCTTGATGCGTGGACCAATACAGTTTCTAAGCAAGACTCTTCCCTCCGAAGATTCAGAGGTTTGGGAGAGAATCCCGTTTTTTCTGCAGGCGGTATTCTGAGGATCAGTTGGTACTACAAGATGAAGCCCACTCATGGCATCGGAAGATACAGACACTTGGTGAGAGTGCTGGAGCCCAAAAGGAAGAAAGCAAAAGTAGAAGTGAGAGCCATTAATGTGGGGACAGATTATGAATATGGGGTTTGAAATATCCACCTGACAGATTATGACATTAGTCTGGCAGAAAGTTATGCCCAGTGTGTCCACCACCTCTGCAACTAGCTGTCCATCAAAGTCGAGGAAAGTTGTGCGATGCCCATCAAAACCATAGAAGTGATGCAGCTGTCAGACAACAAAATGGTCCTCGACTCCGTCCTTACCACCCATGAGTGGGAGGTTCAGATCAGCCATCTGAGTGCTGCATTTGCAGAGATTTTCTTGGAAGTACTCCAAAGCAATCTTCCAGAAGGAGTCAGATTGTCAGTGAGGGAGCACACTGAAGACTTCAAGGGAAGGTTCAAAGCTCGGCCATAACTGGAAGAGTTGTTGGCCAAGTTGAACTAAAAATACTGCAAGCCCTTCATGTAGTTGTTGGTCTTTGAGAAGCTCCTCCTGCAAGATCGGAGTTAAGGAGAAGCATGAACGCTCATATTGAGATTGCCTCCTTGCATCTGTTACAGCAGAATTGCCAGTTACCACTTCCCTAACAAAACCCAGGACTTCACCTAAAAGCCGTGTGTGGGTGTGGGTGTGGCTTTGACTGTGTGTGTTTATCAGTTATCTTGTGAGGTATCTTTAAGGAATTCTGTTTCTCTTTGTCTGAACATGCTCTCATTCTACCATACTTTTTTTAGTTAAAGTGAATTCATTCTCTAAAAAAACAAACAAAAAAAATTCATATGTTCAATGCTATGTGTCTATGCAAGTGAGTAAAATATCTAGGGTCCTGCTACATGTAGCTTATTTTAAGCAAATAGTGAATACCCATGTTAAAAATATATAATATATTCTATATTATGCATGTAACATATACATAAATTTAGGCAGTATCTCATTAGGTAGCCCAGGCTGACCTTGAACTCAGTATGTAGTTTAGGCCATCCTTGAATTCTCTATTCTCCTGCCTTAATTGGTGTGCTAGAGAACTGAGGCACAAACTTGTATCACCAGGCCAGGCTAATTTTATAACTTTAAATGAAAGAATAACAGAAATATATACTGGATATCTGATTAAGGGAGAATTGGAAGTCAGGTAAGGTTTTTCTGACATTTAAGTTAAATCTTATTTAAATCTAATTAGTGAGAGGAATACTTTCTGGATTGCATGAAAAGCTCTCGATTTAAGAAAAATAGAATCACCTGATGAATTTTTTCTGTGTAGCCCTGGCTGTCCTGGATCTTGCTCTATAGACCAGGCTGGCCTCGAACTCAGAAATCTTCCTGCCTCCGCCTCCCAAGTGCTGGGATTAAAGGTGTGCGCCACCACTGCCTGGCCTTCACCTGATGATTTTTTTTTTTTTTTTAAAGATTTATTTATTTATTTATGTAAGTACACTGTAGCTGTCTTCAGACACTCCAGAAGGGGGCATCAGATCTTGTTACGGATGGTTGTGAGCCACCATGTGGTTGCTGGGATTTGAACTCAGGACCTTCTGAAGAGCAGCCGGGTGCTCTTACTCGCTGAGCCATCTCACCAGCCCTCACCTGATGATTTTTAAAGCAGGACAGCTACATAAGCTACTTTGCTTATGTGACTTGATGGGGAGGTGAGTGTAGATGTAGAATTTGGGAGAGTAGATAGGATTCTACTGTAGGTCACTGTGAGAAACAGAGGTGACATGGAGTGAGCGGGTTGGTGGCCGAGGAACAGCTGAAGAGAGTAGAGACTTTAATGTGGATGTAAAGCTGTCTGGACTTGGTATGCTGATTTAGATGAAACATGCAGCAGGTGTGAGGTCCCTAATGTAGCCTTTCTGGTCTGCAGTATGTAGGGAAGTGGATTTCAGAAAAGAGAAGGATTGAGTTAGAGGGATGGGTTTGACAGGTAAGCATGCCAGCCTGACTGTCATATCATTGAACTTGGGTAACTAACCTAATTTGGGAATCAGAATACTTAGTTAAGTATTCTGTCTCTGTAACAGAGTACTTGAAATAATCAGCTTAAGCCAAGTGTGTGCCCCAGGTGGTAGTTTACCCCTGGAGGCCTAGCTGCTTAGAAGGTTGAGGGTAACTGGGGCCCCTGACTGTGAGATTAGTAAGCTGGGTAGGATAGGAAGATGTGATTTCATTATAAAATAGTTGGAAACAGTTTGATTTGATTTGTAGCCTTGGAGGTTCTGAGCTATGATTGTCCTAGTTTTCTTTCTGTTACTGTGATAGAGCACTGTGGCCAAAACCAACTTGGGGACATCCAGATCACAGTCCATCATGAAGAGGAATCAGGGCAGAAACTTCAGATAGGAACTAAAGAGAGGCAAGAGAGCATGCAGTTTAGTAACTTGTGCTCCATTGCTTGCTCAGCCTGCTTTCTTATACAACCCAGGATCAACTACCTCAAAGTGGCACTGCCCTTAATGCCTCTTTGCCTCAGTCATTAGGAAAGTGCACCACAGACTTGCCTAAAGGTCAGTCTGATGGAGAGGTTTTGGGTTTTTTTTTTCCCTTAATTGAGTTTTCCTCTTCCCAGATGACTCTAGCTTATATAAAATTGACAAAAACTAAAACAGTGACTGTGTAACAGCATATGGTAAAAGCATTGACATAGCCAAATGCATTTTATAGCCATCAACCAAAGGAGAAAGTCCCAGGGTCCTGTAATATGCCTCAAGAGTGAACTCCAGTGACCTAAGGACTTTCCATGAACAGGTACCTCCAGAAGGTTCTAGCACCTTCCCTTAGTACCAGTGTGGGGACCAAAGATACATGTGGGGACTTTGAGATGTGTCCAACTCACAGACCACAGGTTATGAAAGCACACATGCAATTATTTTGCCTGACACACGGTGTTGTCATTTGTGAAACTTATGCTAGAGAACTGTGCAATGGAGTTATAAGACAAAACAAACAGAAACAGTTAATGTTTTACAAGTCTATAGTTTTGTATTGGATCCTATTCATAGCTATCCTGGACTGCATTCCACTATGGGCTGTGAGTTGGGCATGCCTAATTCTCAACTACAGTATCTACGTATAGGTTAGTATATTAAGTTGTCATCAGTAGTTAAGAGCTAGAGAGGTGACAGAATGCATAGTGATGGTGGCAGTCTGATGATGTCTTGTGTTAGGATAAGGGCCAATGATATAGAGACATGGATGAACTGTAGAGATATTTAAATGATGGGTTCCATTAATGATACTGAGATCATTTGAGTATGCAGTAAAGCTTAGTCAAGGAAAAAAAAACATGGATTTTTAGATATGGGGCAATTGAATAAATGCTGAAGCTTTTTGCTGAGCTAGAAACCTGCATTTTCAATTTCTAACTCATCAATTTTATAATCTGTTACTATTTTTAATATACTCATGGAGTTGTACATCATCCCAACCAAATTTGAAATATTTCATCATCTCCAAAAGGCAACTACTAATCTACTTTCTGTCTCTGTGGATATTTTACACATGATATCCTATAGTGTGTAGTAATTTGTGACTGGATCCTTTCACTTAGCATACTTTTAAGTTCATTCCTTGTTGCATCATGTATCAGTGCAAGTTTTTTATTGCTAAGTATTACTCTGTTATATACCACATTTTCCTGCTTTATTCATTAATTGGACATTGGCTAGTGTCCCAGTTTCATTTTTGTTACTGTGATAAAATATTCTGGCAAAAATCAACACAGGAGAAGGAATGGTTTATTGGCTTGCAATCCCAGGTTGCAGTCCATGTGTCTTAGGGTTTCCATTGCTGTGAAGAAGTATAATGATCAAGGAAACTCTTTAAAAGGACAATATTTAATTGGGGTTTGCTTACAGTTTTAGAGGTTCAGTTCATTATCATCATGGGGGAATCATAGCATCATCCAGGCAGATTGGTGCTGAAGAAGGAGCCTAGAGTTCTACATCTTGATCTGAGAAGACTGTCTTTTGCAGGCAGCCAGAAGGAAGACCTTTTCAGCACTAGGTAGAATTTGAAGATAGAACCTCAAAGCCCTTCCACTCTGTGACACATGACCTTCAACAAAGCCACACCTACTCCAACAAGGCCACACCTTTTACTAGTGCCACTTCTTGTGGGCCAAGCATATTCAAACCACCACATTCTCCTCCCTGGCCCCCATAGGCTGTTCAAACACAGGAGTCTATGGGGGCCATACCTAGTCATAGCATAATACAAAATACATTTAGTTCAACTTCAAAAGTCTCCATAGTCTATAACAGTCTAAACAATGTCTAAAAGACTAAAGTTCAAAGTATCTTAAGAGATTCATGCAATCTTTTAGCCATAGTTCTCTATAAAATCAAAATCAAAAAGCAGATCACATACTTTCAAAACATTACCATTCCAAAACATAGGAAAGAGAACACAGTGAGGAGATACTGGACCAAAGCAAGACCAAAAACCAGCTGGGTAAACTCCAAACTCTGCATTTCTGTGTCCGATGTAAAAATGCTTTTCAGATTTCCAATTCCTTCTATCTTTACTGATTGCAAGCAACTTCTTTCTCTTGGGCTGGTTCCACTCCCTGTTAGCAGCTTTCCTGAGCAGATATCCCATGGCTCTGGCATCTCTAATATCTTATGGTCTCCAAGGCAACTTCAACTTCATAGCTCTTCCAAAGGGCTGGGGTCCCTTCTCCATCTCTGCCCTCTGTAGCACTCTAGTCTCTGGCTGACTCCACTCCACTGCTGCTGCTGTTCTTGGTGATCATCCCACTGGTATTTCTAATATGCTGAGGTCTTCCACTATAATTAAGCTTCACCAGTAGCCTCTTGTAGACTCTCTTCATGGTGCTAAAGCTGCCAAGGTCTGCTGCTTGCTGTGGCTGGAATGTGACCCCCCCCCCTTTTTATTGCATCCTTCACTGCCTAAGCTTGGCTGTCCTGAAACTTACTCTGTAGACTGATCTTGAACTCAGGAGATCTGCATTCTTCTGTCTTCTGGGATTAAAGGCATATACTACCATGCCCAGACCTAAGCTTTTATTTAGTTCCTTTTCACAAGCTCTTTATAAGTTCTGGATTGTAGTTCATTCCAGATATAATTGAGTTGACAACCAAGAATAGCCATCACAATCCATCTCTTGTCAATTTAACGCACAATCATATTTCCTTATATCTAAATGAAAACAATAACCAGGTCATAATAATGCCTAACATGTAACTATCCTTTGTTCAACTGAAAATGCATTAGTGGGATCTTGCTCTGTAGTCACTACCCCTTTAGCTCCATTTTATTTTCTTGAATACAAGATTTATTTCCATTCCACTTCCTGGTGACCCTTTACTCTTTGAACCATATATTATGTATTTTTCCTTTCTAAGCTTACTAAGGTTGATCAAAATGCTCTTCATAAGAATGAACCACAGGGCAGAGTCTATGCTATTTTTTTGTTTTTGAGACTTCCTGTATCAGTGCAATTAATCTACATCTCTTTACTTTAGCCTCAGACAGACTCTTTGGACAAGCGCAAAAAGTAGCCACAGTTTTCACCAAAATATCCCACGAATGATTTCTAGACAACATACTAAAATTTTCCTCTGAAACATCTTCAGACAGGCTCCCACAGTTCAAATCATCCTTGGCACCACTGTTTTCCATGTTCCTACTTAAGCGCCACTTAAAACATTCCAATGCTTTCCAAATCCAAAGTCCCCAAATCTATACTCTTCCAAACAATATATGGTCAGGCCTATCACAGCAATACCTTCGTCCCTGGTACCAACTTTTGTCTTAGGATTTCTATTGCTGTGAAGAGACACCATGACCAAGGCAACTCTTATAAAGGACAACATTTAATTGGGGCTGGCTTACAGGTTCAGAGGTTCAGTCCATTATCATCAAGGTGGAAAAGCATGGTATCATCCAGGCTGACTTGGTGTTGGAGAAGGAGCTGAGAGTTATCATCTTGATCCAAAAGCAACCAGGAAGAGACTGTTTTCCACAGGTAGTTAGGAGGAAATTCTCTTGAGCACTGGGCAGAGCTTGAGCATATGACCTCAAAGCTTTCCCCCACAGTGACACATTTCTTCATCAAAGCTACACCTATTTCAAAAAGACCATACCTCCTACTAGTGCCACTTCCCATGGATCAAGCATATTCAATCTACCACACCATAATAGCAGGGAAATCAAGGCAGCAAGACCTTAAAAGCAGGTAGTTATATCATATCCACAGTCAAGAGCAGATAAATAGATCTTGCATGTCTAGCTTTTTGTTCTGTCTCACATAGCTCAGGACCCCCCGCTGAGAGAGTGGTACTGCCCACAATGGGCTGGGACATGCTCATGGGTTAGCTTCATCTAGGTAATTCCTTATTAAACACTGTTCCAAGGTAATTATAGGTTGTGTCAAGTTGACAGTTAAAACTAACGAGTTATAGGTCGTTTACAGTCTAGGCTATTGTGATGATGTTGCTGTGGGCATTTGTGTTTAAGTTTTGTATGGATATATGCTTTCATTTCTCTTGGAATGCTGGAGTCAGATGCTAATTATGTTTAACATTTTTGAGGAACTACCAGACTGTTCCAAAGTGACCACACCTTTTTGCGTCAGCAAAACCTTTTGATTAAAACAGTGTCAGTGGATTAAAACATTATTTGCAGAGTTTCTCAACTAATTAATAAAAACTGTTTAAATTGTTTATTTTGGTAGTATGAAACTACAGCACAGAAGAAATTCGCAGAAGAACTTCAAAAACGAGAACAGTTTTTAGCAGAACGAGAACAGCTGCTTTTCAGACATGAAACCGCCTTGAGCAAAATTAAAGGTGTTAAAGAAGAGGTTTTGACAAGATTTCAGATTTTAAAGGAGGTAATCCTACAGTGTTTGATCATAAAGTAATTCTTCTTTTAGCTTCATTATGACCATCTTGCCATATTTGCTTATTTCACCTCTCTTCTTCCTCTTTGCATACACACACACACACACACACACACACACACATTATTTTCTTTCTTTTTTGTTGGAAATAAATTTTTTTCATTCACTGTATTCTGACTACAGTTTATCCTCCCTCATCTCCTCAGACCCTTCCTGCCTCCACACCCATCCTATTTCATGCCTTTTCTTCTCTCTTTAGGAAACAAACTAGCAAACAAAAAAAGAAAACCAACAAAAAAACAAAGAAAAAGCATGAGAAACATGTACACAAAAAAAATGCACAAAGCATTACAAGACCAACAAAACACTCTAAAAAACACCACTGAATTTGTTTTGTGTTGGCCATCACTGAGCCTAGGGCCTGCCCTTTCTTTGTGGTAAGTATATTCAGTGAGACTCCATTGGAGAAAACCAGTTTTTCTTTGTGACCAGTTGACAACTGAAGATAGCTTCTGGGTTAAGTAAGGGTTTGAACTTGTGTTGGAATCCCATCTGGTTTGGAGCTATGCAGGCCCTGTACATTCTGCCACAGACTCTGTAAGTTCATATGTGCGTCAGTCTTGTGTCTGCAAGGCACCATTTCCTTGCTGTTTTCCGCCCCCACTGGCTCTTACAGTCTTTCTGCCTTGCCTTCCACCTAGTATCCTGAGCCCTAAGGAGAAAGATGTGCTAGACTTCCTATTTAGGACTGAGTGTTCCAAGGGCCCTCACTCTCAGCACATTGTCCAGTTGTGGCTCTCATTAGTTCCTATCTCCTGCAGCAGCAAACTTCTGTAATGATGGCTGATCAGTGAACATAGCAGAATGTCATTAGGAGTCATTTTATTGCTATGGTCCTTTAGCAGAACAATAGTATTTGGTTTCCCTCTAGGTCTGTGGCCATTCTCGTCCCTGTTTTTTGGCCATCTGAGCAGTGTTAGGCATGGATTCCATCTCTTGGAGTGGACCTTAAATTCAATCACACAGTGGCTGGTCACTCCCACAGTTGAGTCAGCGTATCATACAGGCAGTTCACCATTGTGGATCGAAGGGTTTATAGCTGGTTTAGTGTTTGCCTTTCTCCACTGGTAGTGTGCTGGGTACTATGAACAGTCAGTAGGGTACAGGCTCTAGTTGGGCACCAGCACAGTGTTCGATGAGATTTGTAGGTGTCTATTTCCCCTTCCTTGGGAGTTCTTTCTCTTCGCCTATTCCCTTAATCTCTGTGGTGTGACATGCCTATCCAAGGCTTAGACGCTCACACCCACATGTAAGAGAATGCATACTATTTTGTCTTTTTAGGTGTGGGTTACCTCACTCAGGATGATTTTTCTAGCTCTATCCATTTACCTGTGAATTTCATTTTTCTTTAAGGCTGAGAAATACTCAGGAATATGTAAATGCACTACATTTTCATTAGCCCTTCATCTGTTGAAGGTCACTGAGGCTATTAGAATAGAACAGCAATGAACATGGATGAGCTAGTATTTCTAGTAGGATGTAGAATCCTTTGAGTATATGCCTGTCTTAGGGTTACTGATACTGTGATGAAACGCCATGACCAAGACAACTTGGACAGGAAAGGGTTTGTTTGGTGTATGCTTCCACATCACTAATAATTTGTTGATTATCAAAGGAAGTCAGGACAGGAACGCCATCAGGACAGGAGTGTGAAAGGAGGAGCTGATGCTGAGGTCATGAAAGAGTTCTACTTACTTACTGCCCTGCTCCCCATGACTTGCTCAGCCTGCTTTCTTATAGAAATCAGGACCACCAGCCTCAATAAAGCTTGGCCCTCCCCATCAATCACTAATTAATGAAATGCCCTGTGGACTTTCTTCTGTCTGGTCTTACACAGACATTTTCCCAGTTGAGACTCCTTCCTCTCTTGATGACTCCAGTTTGTGTAAACTTGATACGCCAGCACAATGCCCAAGAGTGGTAAGCTAGATCTTGTGGTAGATCAAATCCCAGTTCCCTGAGGAACTACCACACTGATTTTCATAGTGGCTGTTCTTGTCTGCACTCCTCCCAGCAGCGGACAACTGTTTCCCTTCCCCATATCCTAACCAGCATGAGCTATTGGTTTTATTGATCCTGGCCATTTTGATTCTGATAAGATGAAATCTCAAAGTAGTTTTGTTTCTCATTTCCTTGATGACTAAAGATGTTGAACATAATACTTTCTTTCTCAGCCATTTGTGTTTTATCTTTTGAGAATACTGTTAGTTCTGTACCCCATTTTTAATTGGGTTGTTTTCTTCGTGTCCAGTTTAAAAAAATTGACCCTCTATTAGATGATTAATTAATGATTAATTTTCCCATCTGTAGCCTGCCAGTTTGTCCTAATGATGTTATATTTTGCTTTGTCTTTTGCTCATAAAAACTTTGTAGTTTTATGAGATCCCATTGATTAAGTGTTGTTCTTGGCACCTGTGTTATTATTGTCCTGTCCAGGAAGTCTTTTCTAGTACTTATGAGTTCAAGATTATTCCCTACTTTCTCTTCTATCAGATTCAGGGTATCTGGCCATATCTTGAGGTCTGTGATCCATGAAGACTTGAGTTCTGTCCAGGGAGATATATTGATCGATTTGCATTCTTCTATATGCAGCTATACAATTTAACCAACAACATCTGTTGAAGATGTTGTCTTTTTTTCCACTGTGTATTTTTGTTAAGAAATCAGGTGCT
The DNA here is from genome assembly GCF_900095145.1 of Mus pahari. Taxonomy (NCBI): domain Eukaryota; kingdom Metazoa; phylum Chordata; class Mammalia; order Rodentia; family Muridae; genus Mus; species Mus pahari. The sequence continues at coordinate 23,994,777 of NC_034598.1, forward strand.
GGGTCTGGAGAGAAAGTGGTTAAGAGCACTGACTGCTCTTCCAGAGGTCCTTAGTTCAAGTCCCAGCAACCACATCGTGGCTCATGATCTGTCCTCTTTTGGTGCAAAGGCTTCCATGTAGAGAGAGCACCCATATACAAAAAAATGAATCAATAAATCTTTAAAAAAAAAATTAGGTGCCCATAGGTATGTGAACCTATCTGGGCCTTCAATTTGATTACATTGATTGATATGTTTTTATGCCAACACCATGCTGTTTTTATTACAATAATAGCTTGGTAGTATTACTTGATGCCAGGTGTGGTGATACCTCCAGCAGTTTTCTTATTATTCAGAGCTGTTTTAGCAATTCCAGGAATTGGGTTTTGAAATGAAAATGAAAGGTTTCTTTCTTCAATTTCTATGAAGAATTGTGTTGGAATTTTGATGGGGATTGCATTTAATTTGTAGATTGCTTTTAGTAGATGTCCATGTTCATAACATTAAACCTACTGCTCTACGAGCGTGGGAGGTCTTTCCATCCTCTGACGACTTCTTCCGTTTATTTCTTCAGTGCCTTTAAGTATTTATTATACAAGCCTTTCACTTTCTGGTTAGAGTTACTCGTGTGTGTGTGTGTGTGTGTGTGTGTGTGTGTGTGTGTATGTATGTACACATATACATATTTACTTAAAGGTTTAAATATGTATATATGCTTAAATACATTGATTAGAGTTTTGATGGAAGAATTTCAGCTTTAATTAATTTATGTTTAATAGCATTATTTTTTGGTGGGAATTTAACTTGGGGCCTTGGGCATGTTAGCCCTACTGATACGGGATTCTTAGCTGTTATTTTTATCAGACTTCCCTTTCTTCTAGCAACATGGTTCGGAAATTGAACACTTAACGGAAGCTCTTAAGGAAAAGAATAAAGAGAACAAGAGAATGAGGTCCTCCTTTGAGACCCTGAGAGAACTGAATGATAGCTTAAGAAAACAGGTATACCTTTCCCATATGTATTAGATGTTACGATTGTATTTAAGGAATTTAAGTCAGTCTTAAAACATTTTAGCTAGAAAGAATTCAATAAATCTGTTAGCTTTATTATAACATTCTTGTAAACATAAATATTTAAATTCCTGCTTCCTCTTTTTCATCTAGCATATACTTGGCAATGTGAAAAAATTAAAAATGAAAGATCTTTACTAGATTAACAGCAAGCACAGGGACTGAAGAGATGTCTCAGTGGTTATGAGCCCTGACTGCTCTTCCAGAAGACTGGGTTCAGCTCCTAGCATCCACATGGCAGCTCACAAGTGTCCCTACCTCCAGTTCTAGGGGAATTTGATGCCCTCTTCTGGCCTCACATGTACTGCATGCATGTGTACACAGACATACATGCAATCAAAACTCCCATAAGTACATTATTTTTAAAGCATACATAAGAAAAAACTTTGTAAATTGAGACTGGATCAACTTCCTCTTTATATGAGTCTAGGACCCAAGCTCTCAGATATTACCACTGTGTTTTAGGGTAGGTCTTCCAACCTCACTTAACCTAATCAAAGAGAACCCCTCACTTGCGTGTCAGAAGGCTAACCCAGTTTATTCCATATAGATGGGGACCTGCCTTGTGAATGGTTAGACTCTGTCTTGTTGATAGTCATCATAGGAGTTTTGAAAATTTTTCATAAAATGTAAAGTTTCTTAGCTACCGTTAGCATTTTTGAATGAAATGGGAATTTTTAGCTGTTTGGTTACATTGCTTAAGTACCTGATAAGATTAGACAGTACATTGAGAAATCGTGTCAAGATAGTTTAAAATTTTTATTGAAATATGTAATTTCTTCCCTTCCTCAGCTAAATGAAGTGAGCGAGGAAAACAAGAAGATGGAGATTCAGGCCAAAAGGGTCCAAGCTCGTTTAGATAACTTACAGGTAAGTTGCCTGCTTTTCTCTCATTAGTTTTTGTTTTTAGAATTTTTTTTAGTGCATATGTGTGTGTCTGGGTGAGTGTATGCCATGTGTGTAGTTGGCTACAGAGGCTATAAAAGGGCATTGGAACCCCCAAGACTGGAATTTTAGGCAGCTGTGAGCTACCCAACTCATATCTGCTCCTCTGGAAGAGCATACCTTTTTAAATTGCAGAGGCACCTCTCTAGTCCTTGTCATAATTTTTAAATTAACTCTTTTATGTATATGTGTATTTGTGGCATGTATGTCTGTATACTGTATGCACACCTGGAGCCCATGGAAGTCAGAGAGGGTGTTGGATTTCCCTGGAACTGGAGTTAGATGGCTGTGAGCCACTATGTGCGTGCTGGACATTGAATTAGGGTCCTCTGAAAGACCAGCCATACATCTGTCCAGCCCTGTCTTGAATTTTTAAATGATTTGCTGCGTTTTATAAGATTGCTGCTTAATTTCTGGCTATGTGCTGTTGCAGAGGAAGTATGAGTTTATGACAGTGCAGAGACTGAAAGGAGAGTCCCAGGCTGCTCACGAAGTGAGGAGTTCAAAACAAGACAAGGCACCAGCTCCAAAACCCTTCAAGGTATGACACGATTATCAAACTATCGACCCTTCAAGGTATGACATGATTATCAAACTATCAACCCTTCAAGGTGTGACATGATTATCAAACTATCAACCCTTCAAGGT
>NC_034598.1:23998232-24007096 GCF_900095145.1 Mus pahari
TGATTATCAAACTATCAACCCTTCAAGGTGTGACATGATTATCAAACTATCAACCCTTCAAGGTGTGACATGATTATCAAACTATCAACCCTTCAGGGTATGACATGGTTATCAAACTGTCAACCCTCCAAGGTGTGACATGATTAAAATTCCTCCAGTGGAGAGCCAAGATGTTTTCTTAAAACTTTTGACTATTTTTCTTTCTTTTTAAAGTAAAATATAATTGTTTTGAAAGAATTCATCTTAATTATTTTATAGAGACTTATCTGTGTAATTATTTATACACACATGCATGTGTACATGCACACACACACAAACACACACACAGAGAAAGAGAGAGAGAGACAGACAGACAGAGAGAGAGACAGAGAGGGAGAGAGACATTTTTTTTCTTTCCAACCAGAAAAAAAAAAAAAAAAAAAAAAAACAGTGTTCAGCACTGCCTGAGTGTCACTGACAAGTCACAGGTTCTTTAAAGTTACTTGTTAATAAAGTTACTTTCTTGTCAGAACCACACACTGACTGTGTTAGCTTCTATCAACTTACTTGATTTGCACAGCAGATTTATTTTAGTTCACAATTTGAGTGATTTCAGTGGCCTTTTAGGTTTCTTTGTTAGCTTTGCAAAAGTTAGAGTCATTTGGGAAAAGGAAGTCTTAGTAGGGGTCTCCCTTACCAGATTACTTTTAGGCAAGACTGTGGTGGTTTTTTTTTTTTTTTTTTTTTTTTTTTTGATTGCTGATTGATGTCTTTTCTGCTGTGGGGTGCCATCCTTGGACAGGTGGTCTTGGTGGTATAAGAAAGCAAGCTGAACAAGCCATTAGAAGCAAGCCAATAAGCAATACTTCTCCAAGGTTTCTGTTTCAGTTCCTGTGTCTAGGTTCCTGACTTAAGTTCTATCCTTGGGTTCATTTTATGATGAACTTTGATCAGGTTGTGTAAGCCAAATAAACCCTTTCCTCCCCAGGTTGCTTGGCCTTAGTGTTCATCACAGCAATGGAAAGCAAACCAGGATAGGGCCTACATTGAGGCCAGACTTGCTGACAGAAGGACATGTAATAAAGCAGACCACGCACCTCATAGCCAGGAAACAGAGTTGGAGGAAGAGCACGGCCCCAGTGACATTCCTCCACTTCCTACTTCCTGAGCCCTGCTTCCTAGTTTCCACTCCTTCCAATCATGATTAGCTCACTGGTGATCATCATTGACTAAGGCATTTTTAGTTCATCACTGACTGAGTCAGAGCTCTCAGGATCTGGATGCTTTACCCCTCCAAGCCCTGCCTCTCAACACTGCAGTTTTTGGGGGGACATTTGCTACTCAGATCATAATACTACCCCTGACTGGGCTCGAGGTATAAATCACATATAACGACAAACTATAGTTTTCTCATGTAAAGTTTGGTGAGTTTTGGTAAATGCTTTTCCTCATACCATGTATAAACAACTGTAGCACTAGAATGTTCCTCTCTGTCCTTTCCTATTCATTTCTGCAGGTTGGAAGCGGCTGTTGACTTGAATTCTTCTTCTTCTTCTTCTTCTTCTTTTTTTTTTTTTTTTTTTTGAGGCAGGGTTTCTCTGTGTAGCCCTGGCTGTCCTGGAACTCACTCTGTAGACCAGGCTGGCCTTGAACTCAGAAATCTGCCTGCCTCTGCCCCCCAAGTGCTGGGATTAAAGGCGTGCGCCACCACGCCCAGCTATTATTGGTTATTTTATTTATTTACATTTAAAATGTTATCCCTGTTCCCAGTTTCCCCTCTGAAAGTCCCCTATCCCAACCCCCTTCCCCTGCTTCTATGAGGATGCTCCCCCACCCACCCACTCCCACCTCACTGCCCTAGCATTCCCCTACGCTGGGGCATTGAGCCTCCACAGGACCGAGGGGCTTCCCTCCCATTGATGCCAGATAAGGCAGTCCTCTGCTACATATGTAGCTGGAGCCATGGGTCTCTCCATGTATAGTTTGGTTGGTGGTTTAGTCTGTGGAAGCTTTGGGGCATCTTGTTGGTTGATATTGTTGTTCTTCCTATGGAGTGGCAAACCCCTTCATCTCCTTCAGTCCTTCCACTAATCCCTCAGTCCCCGAGCTCAGTCCGATGGTTGGCTGCCAGCATCTGCATCTGTATTGGTCAGGCTCTGGCAGAGCCTCTCGGGGGACAGCTGTACCAGGCTCCTGTCAGCAGGCACTTGGCATCAGCAGTAGTGTCTGGGTTTGGTGTCTGCAGAATTCTATCATCCTAGAGTGTTTGGTCTATTTTATAGCATTAGTTCATAGAATTGCATGGTATGTACTCGTTTGGTTAAGACCTTCTTTTCTCTTCATCATGTTGATTATTTTAGTGTAGTCAGTAGTATTCCATTATATGAATTTATTATAGTTCATATAATAAACTCATATAAAACTTGTGATTTTTAGTTTTTGTATTTTACAAATGAAAGTGCTGTAGATACTCACATTCAAGAACAACTTTGTGGGTATGTTTTCATTCTTACTAGATCCAGAATTTTTGAGTCACAAGGTAGATGTATATTTTTGAAAGTATCTATTTTCCAAAGTGATTGTAGCATTTTAAAATTCTAGCATTGCATTAAAGTTCTATTTACTTAACAAACTTGACAGTATCTGGCAATCTGTTTGTTTTTTTTTTTTTCAAAGCTTGAACCCTACAATACCTGTGTAGTAGTATTTGCCATGGACTTTAATCATCTTGATACATTTTGTAGTTCTTTATGTAAGTTGGAAAAAGGTGGAAGTTTTATAGCTAGGTACCGGCTTGGAGAGATGGCTAAATGGTTAAGAGCACTGGTCACTCTTCCTATAGACTTGGGTTTAATTCTCAGCATGCACCTGGTGACTCATAACTGTCTGTAACTTCAATTCTAGGGAACCCAGTGCCTTCTTGTAGCCTCTTGAAGATATTACATGCATGTAGTGTGGTTCAGACTTAGGGTAGGTCTTCAAACCTTAAATGATCCACTCAGGAAAATCTCTCACAGTTTTGTCCAACTGCTTGGGTTTTAATGTATTTTTTATTTTTTTGTGGGACCAAGAGCAGGTCTCATACATGGTAGGCAAATGTTCTACAGTTGATTTATGTTCCTCTCCTGCTTTGGTATGCTCCCAGAGAATAGAATTTCCAGGAAAAAATTACACATCATGTTTATATCAAGTTATTATTATAAAGAAAATAAGTTTTGTGGGAAGAAAATATGATATCCCACAATAGAAACTATCTAGTTTTGGTAATCATTAAGTCTGTGTTGTTTGGCTTTTTTAGACAGGGTGATTTATGCTGCTAAATTAAAGCCAGTTTTTACATTTTTGTATTATCAAACTTAAATAACTTTGATGACAGTTATTTAAAAAAAAATTTTTTTTTGTTGGCTTGGAGACAGGGTCTTGAGTGTGTAACCCAGTTTGGCCTTAAACTCATTGTCTTCTTCTTTCAGCTTCTCTGGTGCTGGGATGGGGTTATAGTCTAGGACCACTATATACAACTACTTAAAATTCTTTATTATAGTAATAAGGTACACTTTTATTTTTCCTTATTATGAATTTACTTGTCTTATCTAAGTATGCATTTAATGTCTTTAATATTAATTGACAATATTTTATTTGGAATTTATTTTTGCTTAGGTAAACACCTAAATTCTTGTCTAAATGTACTTTAGGTAAATTATTGTATAGTCACCAAATTTAAGGCTTTCTTTTTAGTTTCTATGGGGTTTTCAACTGAAGTAAACTAGTTTGATGCACTGTTTGATCACCAGGCGGCACTCAATGGACAAGTGTATGAGCTGCTAACTGTTTTCATGGATTGGATATCAGACTGCCACCTTAGCAAAGTGGAGCCTGAAGAACCTGGTGTAGATGGTGAAAAGCCACCAGCCAAGCCCTCCCAGAGAAGTGACATTCAAGAGAAATGTGTAAAGGTTGGTTTTTCAGATTTGACTTACCTTTATTTGATCTGCGTAACTGTTGTGGTTGCATACACGTAAGGGCCACATGTGGTCCGGTGCCTGTGGAGGCCACAGTAGGTGTCAGATCCTGGAACTGAACTTACAGGTGGTAAGTCGGGTTATTGCTTCCATCCTAACCTGGGTCCTTGTAAAATCAGTAAGTGCTTTCAACCTCTGAGCCGTGTCAGCAGCTCCCAAGTTTTTAGTTCTTTGTTTTTGTTTTTTAATTTGAAATACATGGTGATTTAGTAAGGAAAAGCTTGTCATTTTTATTTATTCATTTTATTGTAGTTTTTAAAAATTACATGTGTTTATTTAATTGGGTGTGTCTGGGAGCACATGGACACCATCACACATGTATGGAGGTCAGAGGACAACTTTCTAGAATCAGTTCTCTCCTTCCACTGTGTGGATCACAAGAGTGGAACTCAGGTCCCCAGGCTTGGTGGCAAGCACCTTTTCCCACCAAGCCATCTCACTGGCCCACATTTTACCTGCATGTATGTATGCGTACCACATGCATGCACGATGCCTGCAGAGTTCAGAAGCCTGCTTTGGATCCTCTAGGGCTAGAGTTTCAGGTGGCTGTGAACCATGTGGGAACTGAACCCCAGTGCTCTGCAAGAGCAGCAAGTGCTTTTAACCACCGAGCCATCTCCCAAGCCCCCAACTTCTGACATGCTTATAAGTGGGAAATGGTGACAGTATTTTTGTTTTGTGAGACAAGGTTTAGATACAGAGCCTAGGCTGTCCTCAAACTCACTCAGTACTTCAGGATGGTGTTAAACCTAGGATTCTCTCATCACTGCCCCCCCTGTTTCTGCTTCTATATATGGAGTAGATGCAGTTTTGCCTGAAAATTGTCTATACCAACAGTTTTTTTAACATGATTCATTTCACACTTCAATATTAATTCATACTAAATTTAAAAGGTTTATTTTATGCATATGGATGTTTTGTCTACATATATGTGTACCAAATGCAGACACTCAAAGTGATGCCAAGTTGACAGGGAAGGGTGACCAGGGCAGGTTGATACTGTATTTATTCTAAGAAAACTAGGATTGCTTAGTTTTGAAAAACAGTGTCTTTAGAAATGACCCAGGAGACCTTCTGACACATTTTGTTGGGACCCATTTTCATTTAAGAGTCATAAATATTGATATGCTCAATATTTAAAAACATAAAAAACCATTAGAGACTAGATCTGATACATTTGTTATGACCAGACTGGATATACTTTATAAGACTGATTTTCTTTTGTGATGAAAAAACAGATGGGTGGGACAATTTTAAAGAACTTGAGGATAAACAACAGTAATAGCAACAAAGTAGCACACCATAAAGCAGACTCTACTGAGTATGTTGCAAAAGTGACAGAGTCACATGGAAGCCATGTGAGTGTCGATCACATTATTAACTCCACCTCTCAGAAGCCTCAGGAGGAGGAGAGGGGGCAGGCTTGCTTGGTTGGATAGTGGGTGAGCACAGCCCACATGTTTTTATTGAGGAAATAGACACACAAAGTCAAGAAGCCAAAGGAACTAAGATAAGCGCCAAAGAGATTTACCCCAAGGTACATTATCACATGTCCAAAAGTCAAGGACAAAGAAGACCTTGAACGCAGCCAGAGAAGAACAAGCGGCCACAGAGAGACCTGGGTGAGCTCTTGCAGCAGGTTCGTGTGAGCCGGCTGGGGTAACACAAAGTACTGAAGTAAAGCTGTCAGATGCACCCTGTCAGTGTAACCGCCTTTCAGAAATGGAAAAATAAGGACTCTGACAAAAGCTGAGGGGTCCCTTAACAGCTGTCCTGCTGGACTGAAAGCTCACATAGGCCATATGTAAGAGTAGCTGCGTAAGTAACAATGTAGTAGTTTTGATATAAAACAGGCAATGTGAAAACCGTAAACTATTTTTAAGAGAAATTGAAAATATCTAAATGAACTTAAATGGTCCAAAAGACTTAACATTTTAAAATATATCAGTCTTCTACCCCACATGAATTGTATACTCAATGCATTATTCAAATTTCATCTGGCTTTGTAGACCAAATCGATAGAGCAGTCCTTTTTTTTTTNTTTTTTTTTTTTTTTTAAAGATTTATATATTTATTATATGTAAGTACACTGTAGCTGTCTTCGGACACTCCAGAAGAGGGAGTCAGATCTTGTTAAGGATGGTTGTGAGCCACCATGTGGTTGCTGGGATTTGAACTCTGCACCTTTGGAAGAGCAGTCGGGTGCTCTTACCCACTGAGCCATCTCACCAGCCCGATAGAGCAGTCCTAAAGGTCCCTCAGCCCCTGTTTGGGAAATGGTGGCAGTTAGTTTCAGATGTCTAAGCGGACTGCACTTTTTTCCTCCCACCTGCAGCTGTTGCCTATGATGACAGAGCAGCTCCAGTGGATGCCGCTGGTGAGCGCCAAACTGCATGAGCCTTTCATAAGGTTTATCTACTGGTCTCTGAGGCAGCTGGATGCCAGCGCACAGGTATTGACTCATTGGAATCTGTCTTACCATCAGTTCTCCTGGTCATGTTTCACAGAAAGAGACATAGCACATGGGTGTCTACACTCTGTTCTTTTTCTGTTTGAGAACAATCTTCTCTGTACAATACTGTTCTAAGGTTCTGATAGGAATTGTATTCAACTTGTAGACCAATTTTATGTGCTCAGTCTTTTCAACATAGGAACGTACCCATCTTTTCACTTGCAACATCATGTTCTTGCATCAGTAGTGTATAATTTTTGCATAAAATTCATGTGCACGCTCACAGTCATCCATTAGATGGAGCACAGGGTCCCCAATGAAGGAGCTAGAGAAAGTACCCAGGGAGCTGAAGGGGTTTGCAGCCCCATAGGAGGAACAACAATATGAACTAACCAGTACCCCAAGAGCTCCCTGGGACTAAACCACCAATCAAAAAAATGGACACAGAGGGACTCGTTGCTCTTGCTGTACATGCAGCAGAGGATGGTCTAGTCGGTCATCAATGAGAGGAGAGGCTCTTGGCCCTGTGCAGGTTCTATGCCCCAGTTTAGGGGAATCCCAGGGCCAGGAAGTAGGAGTGCATGGGTTGGGGAGCAGGGGAGAGGGGAGAGGATAGGGAATATTTGTAGGAGAAACTAGGAAAGGGGATAACATTTGAAATATAAATAAAGAAAATATCTAATAAAAAAATTCATGTGCACACTCCTTTAGATCTTCACCTATTTAAGTATTTAAGTGATTTTTATTTGTTAAACTTTGTAGTCTATATGTTTATGGTGCTAATATGTTTGCCTACATGCATGTAAGTGCACCATGTGCATGCAGTGTCCACAGAGGTAAAAACAAGAGCATTGAATACCCTGACTGGAATTACAGAGGGATGTGAGTGCTGGGAACTGAACCCAGGTCTTCTGTATGACCAGAAAGTGTTCTTAAGCACGAAGCCATCTCTCTAGGTCTGAGATATATTTTGAGGAAAGTTTTAAATTATGAATTTAATTATTAAATTTTTATAATATTGTGTGTGTATGTATGTGTACAGGAGCACACACCATGCACACACAGCACATACATGGGGCCCTTGAGCCATGCGGACTGGGTCAGAGGACAACTTCTATCATGTGGGTCCCAAAGATTAAAGTTAGGTTGGCAAGTTAGGCAGCAGGGGCCTTTCCCTCCTGAACTGTCTCCCCAGCCCTAGATCCTGGTAGTTACGCGGTTATTGTGATTTTTCTAACTTCTTGTAGTTTGTGACTTTTGAGGAAACGGCTTATTTTGTCTCACCAACAAATGTACACATCTAGGATTTGGAATGTAAAGATAAGGTAGGTTCTCTGACATCAGCCGCTGCACGGGGACAGACAGTGTGCTTTTACAGGGCCCTCCCTTCTCTTTGTGCCTCAGTGTCCAGAGCAGTGGCTCTGTTACACATGAGTGTGGACAATTTGTGGGCATTTACTTCTTTACCTTGACTGTTTTTCCTAAATATTTTTTTTAATCGATCTTTCAAAGGATCGTTTCTTTGTTTTACTTTCTACATTTTTGCTTTCAGTTTAATTTCTTCTACTCTCATTTTCTCCTACTACTTTAAGTTTATTTTGCTCTCTTATTTCTAGGTTACTGAACTGAAAATTTAGATTATTGTTTTAAGACTGTTTATCCTTTTCTGTATGTTGTCGTGTTTGAATTGACATAATCTTACTGTGTAGCCTAGGCTGGCCTTAACTCACAGGTCTGTCTCAGCAGTGCTGGGATTACAGTGTATGTTACCGTGCCAGTTTCTCTCTTCCCTCCCCGCCTCCTTCCTCTCCCTCTCTTCTCCCTCCTCCCTTCCCTTCCTCCCTCCTCCCCTCCCTCTCTCCCTCCTCCTTCCCCTCACCCATTCAGGTTCTTATGCTTGTTCAGCAGCCACCTGAGTTATCTCCCTTATCCTGCATGTTTTGAATGCCACATTTTCATTTACACTTTAAAACATATTTATTTTACTTTTATTTATGTGTGTGTGTATGTGTGTGTGTCTGTATGGATTTGTACCAGAAGAGGGTGTCAGATATCTTGGACCTGGCGTCAGAAGCAGTTGTGAGCTGCCTGGCCTGGGTGCTGGGATGTGAACTCTAGCTGTCTGCAGGAGCGTCAAACACTCATGAGTGCTGAGCCATCTCTCCAGTCCCTTCGTTTACGCTGAACTTAGCTAGTGTTTTAGTCCCTTAGAACTTCTTCTCTGTCCTATGTGTTACTTAGAAGCTCCTGTAGGTCTTTCTGTTTTTGTTTTGCTGCTGTGTCTGTATTGTTGAAGTTAGTACTTTGATATTTGTTCTGTTGTAGTGTGTTTTATAAATGTTAACTGGTGGTATTTATATCCTCACTGATACTCTCCTATCAGTAGAGCATAGTGTGCTGGAGTTATGTCACAG
>NC_034598.1:24007680-24008956 GCF_900095145.1 Mus pahari
CACACGCTGTGCATCTGTGTTAGAGGATAATGTGCTGGAGTTATGTCACAGTCTGTGCATCTATGTTAGAGGATAGTGTTTGGAGTTATGTCACAACCTGTGCATCTGTGTTAGAGGATAGTGTGCTGGAGTTATGTCACAGCCTGAGCATTTGTGTTAGAGGATAATGTGCTGGACTTATGTCATAGCCTGTGCATTTGTGTTCCTCTTGGACCATCTTTTTTTCTCCCACATTGAATAATTAATTTAATTAATTATTTTCATGAGAGCCAGGTGGTGGCGGCACATACCTTTAACCCAGCACTCAGGAAGCAGAGGCACATCGATTTCTGATTCGAAGCCAGTCTGGTCTACATAGCAAGTTCCAGTTTGTCTGAGGCTACACAGAGCAACCCTGTCTTGAAAAACCAACCAACCAAACAGATTATGTGCATGCACATTTTATCTGTACGTGTACCACCAAATGTATGCAGTACCCGTGGAGATCAAAAGAGGGCCCCAGATTGGCAAGAGTTGAAGTTACAGTTGTGAGCTGCCATGTGTTTTGGAAACAAAAACCCAGGTCCTATGCAAGAGCAGGAGGTGCTCTTAGCACCACACCACCTCTCCAGCCTGTACCACATGGTACAGCTTTGTTGGCTGGTAGATATACACTCGGGATTATTACGTCTTCTTGAATATTGACCCTGTTTCCATTATGTAATTTTCTTTTCATTGTGATCATTTTCTTTATTCTTTTTTGAATGATGCAAATTTTAATTGTTTTAGACTTTTAAGAATAGAAACATTCTGAGCTTAGAATCAGTTTATAAATCCTCATGAAGATGTGGAAAATTATGAAAATCAGTGTCAAGGGCAGGAAGAATTAAGTCACAGCACGGAAACCTCTAAGTTATAGCGTAAGCGTTCTCACTTCCAGTACTTTGAAATGGCTTCCTTGTGTTTGTGACATAATGAATCTGCAGAAGACCACCAGATTCCGTGTTATTCTAGAAATACCATTATTTCTGTTTTGTCCATTTTCTTGTTGCAATTTATTCCATGAGAATTTTCCATGATTCTGACCCATTATTTTTTTCTTTTGAACTTACTACGTTTTCAGAGTCCCTGGGGGTATCTATAAGCAAGACTGATCTGAAAATGTGAAGTCATTTGACAAGTTAACCCTTCTGTGTCCTCGCCCAGGACATGGGCTGCGGCTGAGGCTGGGGCTGGGGCTGAGGCTGGGGCTGGGGCTGAGGCTGGGGCTGGGGCTGGGGCTGGGGCTGGGGCTGGG
>NC_034598.1:24008967-24009990 GCF_900095145.1 Mus pahari
TGAGGCTGGGGCTGGGGCTGAGGCTGGGGCTGAGGCTGGGGCTGGGGCTGAGGCTGGGGCTGGAAGGCGTTAAGTTAGTCTTGGTTCTTGGGAACCCGGCTTTTCCTCCTTGAAGAGACTTGGGCCATCAGTGCACAGGCCACTGGGCTCAGTCTCTGATGCTCCCCCTGTGCAGCATTGCTTGATGAGCTTTCATCTGGTCCTCTGAGAAAACCTTGGGATGGCCTGTCTCCCAAGAGGGAAAGTGGTGAGCACAGAGGGCTCCAACTCCCCTTTTGTGGTATTTCTCTATGCCAGATTTGACCTGATCACAACTTCTTAAGAAAACATTTCAGAAGAGAAGTCCATACTTGGTTTTTTAAAAGTTAATTAAATAGTTTGAATTGTAATTTTGCTTATTTTAAATTCTGTTTTTCATGTTTGCATACATTTGATCAAACTGTTTAAAATAGATGATTGCATATATTTTTAATAGCATTCAACTATGACGTCAACATTGAGGAGATTGGGGGAAGATGTATTTAAAGGAGTTACAATGAAAGGAACTCAGGATAATTCCTTAGAGCATTCTGTGGAGAACAAAGGAAAGACAGCAGTGTTCTTCAAGAGCTCCAGCTTGCCTCTGAGATTCTTATCAACCTTAATTGTCCTCAGAACAGTCACTCAAGGTAAGTGTGGTCATTTACTGAGTAAAGTCATGAGCAAATGTTATAGAATAAAGCATTTCTTTTATTGCCAACTATGTTCAACATTTTCAGAATATGATTTTGAGTTATTTTATAATAGTGACACATTCTGAAAACAATTACTTGTAATTGCTGAATCTAAGAAAATAAAGTCAGCCAGATTGTGTTAGGCATTCTTGTAATCCCAGCACTCCAGAGGCAGAGGCAGAGGCAGAGAGGCAGAGAGGCAGAGGCAGAGCTAGGCAGATCTCTATGAGTTGGAGGCCAGCCTGGTCTATAGAGAGAATACCTGGACAGCCAGGGCTACGCATGCAACCCTGTCTCAAAAAAAAAAAAA
>NC_034598.1:24010005-24014634 GCF_900095145.1 Mus pahari
AAAAAAAAAAAAAGAAGAAGAAGAGGGGAGGAAAAAGAAGAAGAAGAAAAGGAACTCTTTAGATTGTCTTCAGAGTGTTGCTTTCTTTCAGAGCCTTTGTTGACTTGGTGTTGAGACAAGGTCTCTCTATGTAGCTCTGGCTGTTTTTGAAGTCATTATATAAAACAGGCTGGTTTCAAACTTGTTCGGGTCCAGGAATCGCCTCAGAAACCCAAACCAATCTCAGTCAGACAGGGACAGTTTATTGAACAAATGCTCCAGGACTGGTTGACCAGAGCCATGGTCCAGATTTGGAAACTGAACCGTGACACCGAGTTAAGATCCTACAGGGTTTTTAAGCCCCAAATCCACAAACATCTGTGTCAAGTTATTTCCCCAATCAGGATTTAGGGATAGCAGATTTCCTTGGGAACATGCCTTTGTTGTACACTTATCCTGCTTCCATTGGCTGGAGTATTCAAGTGTGGCAGGGGACTTAGCTTGTCTAACATTTATGTCTTAATTTGCCAACCAGGATATCAGTTGGCCATGTATATGTCTCTCTCTGCCAAGTAGGATGTCAGTTCCCAGGGAAGTCTTGGGAACTTAAACTTTACTGGACCAGTACTTAAAATGGAAACCTTATTCCAAATAGTTTCTTATATTGGTGCAGGTGTCTCTCATGTTGGAATCCATTCCAGAGACAGCTTATAAAAGCAGATACCATATGTAGCTTGTACACAGATGCAGGAAGTTCTGTTGGATGGTTAGTTCAGGTCCAAACTTATTATGGGAAGCTATACAAAACAGTTCTCCTGACTTCTATCATGATTGGTTTCCAAGAGCACAGAACATAGGTAATCAAACTGAATATGTAGTCAGACTTGGCATTAGAAGGTTTCCTAGTAACAGCAGAAACATGAGAAAGTTTCCTTGTAATGGCAGGCCAGGTAACAACTGACAGTTACAATTTTACCTAGGCCTTAACACATTCTGTGTCAGTTTTAACATTTTATCTAGGCCTTGATATTTTACTTAGGTCCCATCAGCACTCATGGAGATCCCCTCCCTGCGTCCTGAGTGCTGGGATAAAGGCATGTGCTGCCATGCCCAGCCTTTGCTGATTTTCTTAGATGGTATTTCCATGTGCCCTTTGCTACCTTTGTATTGTCACCGAAGATGAAGTGGTTGTGTTTCCAGTAGAGAACAGGATGGGATCTATTGCCTGTAGGCTCATGCTGATTTGCATTAGTTTCCCCCGTAGCCACACTTGCTGGTTATGGACCATGTATGACTGGTTTGCAGTTTCCCCCGTAGTCACACTCGCTGGTTAAGGACCATGTATGGCTGGTTTGCAGTTTCCCCCGTAGCCACACTCGCTGGTTATGGACCATGTATGGCTGGTTTGCCCCAGAACACAGGTGATTAGTTGGCAAGAGAGACTGCATGGCTCCAGAGCCTGTACAGCAGTAAGGCATCCAACCCTTACAGAAAGAGCAGCCTTGCACAGCCTGTGGGTTCACTGAGGGGGACTCACTGTGTGTGGCTCACTCAGTGCTTGATGTGTGCACAAGAGTAAACAATGCAGTGAAGGAGCAAGAGCATCACTACAGCCAGAGTCAGAGTTAATGCCCATTCGTAATGTCGTTATAGCCAGTTCTCTCTTTCTGATTGTGCAGAAAGAGGCTTTTCATAAAAGGGAGGGATGCCTGCAAGTATACCGTCCTCTGTCTCTCCCCACGTGCTGACTTATCGCAGTGCGTTTACTCCCCGGGTGTGCAGTGGTGCAGGGCTTCCTCTGCAGTGTGTCCTGCTAAATCACCCCCGATGGCTCGGAACCAAAGCCCTAATTGTAACGTATGATTTGGTTACTTTATGGTCATGAGTCTCAGATTTGTAGTAATAGACCTCTGAAAACTCTGAAAGATGCTTAAGAAAAGGCACTATTAGCCCGAAGTAAAATTCACCACAGACCTAGCTTGGAAACGTTTCTGCACATCCATACATATTTTAGCAGGCAGCCCAAAGCCGCACACAAAAACATGAATCTTCACCAGGCAGTGATAGCGCACACCTCTAATCCCAGCACTTGGGAGGCAGAGACAGGTGGATCTTTGTGAGTTCAGGCCAGCCTGGTCTACAGAGTGATTTCTAGAACGGCAAGAGCTGTTATGCAGAGAAACTATCTCAAAAAAAACTAAAACCAAACCAAAAGAAAACAAAATCAGCCAAACAAACCATGTATATTCTCCACAGGTAAGTAAAGTCAAGATGAGGAGCTCAGAGCCACTCGGTTAACCAAGGAGAATATTCAGAGTCATATGTCAACATATATAATAACATCATCTAATGAAATGTAATGATTGTAAATTTTTTAAATTACATTTTAAAATTATTTATTTATTGGGGTGGGGGGTGCATGTGGAGGTCAGAAGACAGTTTCTGGGAATTAGCTTTTCTCCTTCCAGAATATGTATTCTGCAGATCAAACTCAGGCTATCAGGTTTGGTGGCAAGCACCTTACCTACTGAGCCCTCTTGCCAGCCCGTAACGTTCATTCTTGGTAAACTCTGAAATGGCAAACATTCAATAAGGTCTATTTATTTGGTGTAGAGAAATAAAACTGAATAAGATGCGCTTTGTCCCACTTCTTTTTTTTTGAGACAGGATTTCTCTGTGCAGTCCTGGCTGTCCTGGAACTCACTTTGTAGACTAGGCTGGCCTCGAACTCAGAAATCTGCCTGTCTCTGCCTCCTAAGTGCTGGGATTAAAGGTGTGCGCCACCACCACCCAGCTTATCCCACTTCTTGTGTAGTACATTTAACAGTCCAGAATTGAACATGCTGCTGTGGGAATATTGGAAAGCAATAGAGAAAAGTATAGGGTTTTATAAAAAAAGAACTAAAACAGTCAACAAAGGAGAATTATGGAAAATATGCCAATAAGATGACAAATACCATAATTAAAAAGTAAGACTTGTCTGATTGAGTAATATAACTATATTCTTCCTACAGGAAATACATTTTATATACATATAAAGTAAGTAAATGAAACACTAAGAAAGGAGAAACAGCGCAGTAGCTGGACATGGTCGCTCACATCTTTAAGCCCAGCATTTGGGAGGCAGAGACAAGTGGGTCTTTTAGTTTTGGGGCCAGCCTGATCTACATAGCAAGTTTGCAGGTTAGCCAAGGGCTACATGGTAAGATCCTATCTCAAAACAAAGAAAAAGATAAGATACAATATTAATACTAGATACAGCAAATTTCTGAGGACAGAATTTCTGGAGATAAAGCAGACTATCTCATAATAGTTAAGTGGTCAGTTCTTCAAGAGAACCTCATGATCCTTTATGTACCTGATGGAAGAATTGCAAGAAGAAACAGTACGTCCACAAGTATGGCCAGTTATGACAACATTGCTAACTAGCTGATTAAATATTAGTAGAGAGTACAGATTTAGGGACTGGAGAGGTTGCTCAGTGGTTAAAGTGCGTATTGCTCTTGCCAAGCCTAGAGTTTGCTTCCCAGAACCCATACTGAATGCCTGTCAACTGGCTGTAACTCTAGTTCCAGGAGACGACACCTTCTCCTGGCCTCTGTAGGCACTGCAGTTACGTGCACACAGCCACACACATTCCCACATATATTCATGTACTTCAACAAAAATAAGGGACTATTGCAGATCTCAGTCTGTAGATTATGACCCCTTTGGGGGAAGTCACATATCATTTATCCTTCATATCAGATATTTACATTATGATTCACAATGGCAGCAAAATTACAGTTATGGAGTAGCAATAAAATAATTGTATGGTGGGGGGGGAGGATCACCACAACATGAGAATCTCTATTAATGGGTTGCAGCATCAGGAAGGTTGAGAACCACTGGGCTAGAGCAGTGGCTCCGCAGTTAGAGCTCTGAGAGGACCCAGGTTTAATGCCCAGCACCTACATGGTAGCTTACTCTGTAAGTCTAGTCCCAGGGGATTCAAGGCTTTCTTGGGCAGTGCACTGTGGCAGATAGACAAACATGCAGGCAAAATACCCATTTACACAAAATAATAAAGTAATTTTAAAAATAAATCTTTTTAAAAAGTAAAGTGGGTTTGAACAACATTATCAACCAACTTGATCTGTTTATAGAAACAACAGAAGAAAACACTATAATGCTTATGGTTAGGACATTGGTCATAGGTCATAAAACAAACTCTAATACATTTAAAAAGATTTCAATTGATAATCAGAAAACCTTCAAGTATTTGAAAAGTAAAGTACTTCTTTGTAACCCATAGATCACAGAAGATGAAAAGAAATGAAATCAGAACATTCCAAGCTCCGTGGAATGTGGGGAAGGTGCCATTCAAAGGCACTGCATTCCTTCAAAACAAAGGGGAGGGCAGTAAAGCAAATAAAAAATAAATTGTAAGGTTATAATCACAGGCGGATTTCTGAGTTTGAGGCCAGCCTGGTCTACAGAGTGAGTGCCAGGACAGCCAGGGCTATACAGAGAAACCCTGTCTTGAAAAACCAAAAATAACAAAACAAAACAAAACAAAAAATGTAAACACTATAGCATCATAGAAAGATAATAAAATTATGCTGTGCGGTGGTGGCGGACGCCTTTAATCCCAGCACTTGGGAGGCAGAG
>NC_034598.1:24014717-24038577 GCF_900095145.1 Mus pahari
AGAGAGAGAGAGAGAGAGAGAGAGAGAGAGAGAGAGAGAGAGAGAGGAGAGAGAGAGAGAAAGAGAAAGGTTATAACCAGCAGAAGGAGTCTGGAAATAAGAAAAGTAATGGAGAAAAGTCAGTGAAGCCCAAAACCTTGTCATTGTGAAAGCTAAGAGACTGACGGGTCTCTCTAGCGAAGCTGAAGAGAGGGGGGGGCAGAGATGAGGTAGTCGGGAGTCAGGAGAAGCGAAGGAGTGTTCTGGACAGGGTAACGTAACACACTTGCCGCTTCCGAGGAAACGACCTATTGTTTCAATGATAGAAATTCCTAATCTCTTTACCTGGATGCTCCTGTGTCTGTGTAGAAGTTGAATTTGTAGTTGCTAAGTTTTTCTTTAGGAAAATTATAGGCACAGATGCTTTTATTTAGCAATTATACTATACATTCAGTGGAAACTCTTCTAGAATAAAAGTATGAACTGTCTATAAACACATGGGAGACAAAATACATAAATAATGTAGATTGTATACTAAAAACTAAAATTAAGTTGAGAAGCTGAAGGTCAAATAGGTAGACACATTTAGACAGACAGACTTTGTTCATGGACCCGGAAGGTTACTATTTGGTACTGTTCTTTCCAAATTAGTTGCTGTAACCTCACAGTGATCAAAATGGTATCAAACTTTTAGGTAGAAATTGATAAGCCAGTTTCAGAGTTCATACAGAAACCCAGAGGATGTAGAGTCCTGAACACAGTTTCTTTTATTCTACCTGACTTCCAAAGAGTATGCTATTGGTGTAAAGCCAGATGTCAGTGGGGACAGGGTGGATAATCCAAGACAGAGCTACATAGCCAGCTTATTTTCAGCAATGTGTCCAGTCAGTTCAACATGGACAGGGACAGTCTTTCCTGAAAATGACACTAGAGTGATAATATATCATATGTGATCATATGATATCAGATGTGGATGGCTTGTACCCTCACATACACCAAAAAAGAAACTCAAAATACAATGCAAACCAAAATTAAAAAGCTTGAACGATAAAACCTCAAGAAGAAAACACAAGAGATTATGTTACTAAACTTGGGTTTGGCACAAAATTTTTTTCTTCTTTTTAAATATGGTGTGTCATAAAACCCAGACTAGTTCCAGATTTGCTATGTAGCCCAGACTGGCCTTGAACTTGCTATGTAATTCAGTGCAATCTCGAGATTGTGGCAAGTCTCCCAACTCGTCCTCTATACCTATAATACTGGGACTATAGGTGTATGTCGCCCCACCAGGAAAAATTATTTTAAACAGAGCATAATTATCCTGATTTAGGAAATGATTATTTGACTTTATCAACATGAAAAAATCTGGGAGGCTGGAGAGATGGCTCAGCCGTTAAGAGCACTTGGCTGCTTTTGCAGAGGACTTGGGCTCAGTTTCCAGCTCTCATATTGGGTGGCTCGTACCTATCCGTAACTCTACTTCCAAGGAGATATGTTGCTTTAATTTGGCTTCCATGGGCACTGCACATACATGGTAAAACTATTATACACAAGTGGGCACACATATACAAAATACATACATTTTTTATTTTTCTTTGTGTGTGTGTGTGTGTGTGTGTGTGTGTGTGTGTGTGTGTGTGTGTGTGTGTGTTCTGGTCAGGTGTGTGGAGGTCAACATTGAATGCCTTTCTCAGTCACGTTCCACCTTAGTTTTTGAGATGGGTTTTCCAGTTGAACTGGGAACTTACTGTTTTGCCTAGACTTGTTGTCCCTCAAACCCTAGGAATCCTCCTGTATACAGTTTCCCGAAGATGGGATTATAGGCATGTGATGCCATTCCTCACTTTTTACATGAGTGCTGGGCATTCAGATTCAGGTCCTCATGCTTGAACACCAAGCACTTTACCAATTGAACCATCTACCTCACCTTAAAGTGTGTGTATTTAAACATATGATTTTTATGAAAATCCTACAGACTGAAATTGCATGTCCAAGAAAAAGGAGTTGATGCATAAGAAGACAGCCTCATTAAAATGGTGAGAACAGTTAGACAGAACCCTCATCAAAGAAGCCCTGAATGGCAAAGATGCACATGTAAAGATGGTGGGCATCCTCCTTTAGGAAGCTTCCAGCATAAGCCAATGTGATCACTATGGAAATCAGGTGCTGCTGTGATGAAATGTCCTGACAAAAGCAACGTAAGGGAAGGGGTTGATCCCAGCTCACTGCTCAGTACACTGATCTCAGCTCATGGCTCAGTACAGTCAACGTAGGAGAAAGGGGCTGATCCCAGCTCACTGCTCAAGGACACAGTCCATCCACTGTGGTGAGGAAGCACGGGCAGCAGGAGCTCAAAGCATCTGGGCACGATACACCCAAACAGAAATCAAAGAGCAGTGAAGAAATCAACTGTTGCTCAGGCCCTTTTGTAAGCCATGTCACTGATGTCTCTAAATGTCTGATTGTGAGTCACCTCGCCCGGAACAGTGTGGACTGCTGTGACTTCCTCACAAAATAATTGGGTAGCCTATTAAGAATTACACATCATACTGGGTGTGGTGGTGCATGCCTTTAATCCCAGCACTTGGGAGGCAGAGGCAGGTGAATTTCTGAGTTCGAGGCTAGCCTGGTCTACAAAGTGAGTTCCAGGACAGCCAGGGCTACACAGAGAAACCCTGTCTCAAAAAAAACAAAACAAAACAACAACAACAAAAAAAGAATTACACATCATACTGTAACACATAAAGTGTAGCATGCCTTATTAGCATGTCTTGTTTATTCTGTCCCAAGGCATTTTCCCAAGAGAAATGAAGCATACTTTTGCACGCAGGTCTGTGTGTGATTTGTCCGTAGTAGCCTCCCATGTACTGCTCCAACCTGAAAATGATCCAGATGTCCATGAGAGACTGAATGAAGAAAGAAATGATGTTACAGCCACACAGTGGAATACTACTCAGCAATAAAAAGGAGCAGGCACAAGCGAGTCTAAAATAATCATGCCAAATGAGAGAAGCTAAAATACATTGGAGACGATTACCTAAATATATTGTGGAAAATACACATACCTTGTAATGACAGTGATGTAGCCTGAAAGGACAGAAAGTGCCATCCCATGACAGAGACTTTTTTTTTTAAAGTATACATCATTTCTCCCCTTCCTATTGACACACACTTTTAATGATTGCTTAGGTCTAGAGTTGGTGATAGAAGGAGAAATTATGAAAGGTTTGAGGAAGCTTTTTGGAGTGACAGATGTAATAACAGTCACAACTGGGATAAGCTTAGAGGTATGAAAACATAATAAATCTAGGAGCATCGAGCACATAGTAATGATTATTCATTGTTAGGTTGGTGAATTGGTGAGTTTATTAGAGTTACATGCAGGGATGTGGGTGAATAATAGGCTACCCAATTATTCCACACTTAAAGAAACACAGGAGACACAAAGGCCTTATCCAAAACCCCACCCTAGTGGGTGGTGACTTAGGAAAGCTGAACCCCGAAGTTCTTGCCCAGATTGCAGGCAGCACCCCCAGAAGACTCCTTTATATGCTTACTGCCATGCTTTTATAGTACATAGAACTCAGCTTCATAAAGACATTGTAAGCGAGGCTGTAACATACTTTGAGCATGCTTTCCCCCATACACCATTCTCTTCCCTCTTTCTTGCCCCTTTCCATTAGGCACTGTGTTCTCCCAGACAGTTCTGCATTGCTTTCATGCCTTGTGTACATACATGATTTTATGTCTATATTAAATCCAGGGCCCACAAGTAAGAGAAAACAAGCTGTCTTTCTGAGACAGAACTGACTTAACATGGTAATTTCCTGTCCCATCAATTTTCCTACAAATGACAGTTTTGTTCTTCTTCCCGACTGAATTCCATTGTACATACATACCACATGTTCTCTCTCCACTCCTAGACACGCCAAGGTTGGCTTTATAACTCAGCTCTTGTGAACAGTGCCGCAAGTGCAGCATTACTGTGCAAGTGTCCCCGTGGTGGGTACTTGGATTCCCTGGGGAAGTTCACACGAGTTGGGTAGCTGGGCCACAGAGTACATCTGTTTTAAATTTTTTGACATACTTCCAAACTGGTTTTCATAGAAGCTGGCCAGGTTAACATTCCCCCAAGCAGTGTATATAATGATCTAGCCCTGAGTTAGGGGTTTGTAGGTGTGTGTGTGTGTGTGTGTGTGTGTGTGTGTGTGTGTGTGTGTGTGTGTGTCCTTAATTTCTTGCCAGCATTTATTACACTACTTTTCTTTTTAGGATTTATTTATTTATTTTATGTATATGAGTACACTGTAGCTATCTTCAGACACACTAGATGAAGGCATCAGATCCCATTACAGATGGTTGTGAGCCACCATGTGGTTGTTGGGAATTGAACTCAGGACCTCTGGGAGAGCAGTCAGTGCTCTTAACCTCTGAGACATCTCTCTAGCCCACTACTACTTTTCTTAAGGCCTGCCATCCTGACTAGGGTTAATAGGAATCTACTTGTAGTTCTATTTGTGTATCTCTGGTGGCTAGTAAAATTGAACATTTTTCTTTATGGTTTTGTCCATGTGTGTTTCATCTTTTTTGAGAACTGACTGTTCCTTTCATTGGCCCATTTATTGATTGGGATTTTAAAAAAAATTTTTCTTTTTATTTCACTTTTTATTTCACTATAGCCTCTGTAAGGTGTATTAGTTGAAACCTTTGCCCATTCAGAAGCTCTCTCTTTGGTTCTACTATGCAGATGCCTTTGAAGTCATGATTTCCCACTTGACATTGTTTCCTGAACAGCTGGATTCCTTTCCAGAAAGTTGTTGCCCCTACCTACATTGTGGAGTGTCCACCTTGCCTTTTCCTTTCCCAGTTTGAGTTTGAGGTCTTGCACTAAGGTCTTTCTTTGATCCATGTGGAGCTTCTTTTTGTCACAGGATGAGAGAGGGGGATCCACTGTCATTCTTCTACCTGGGGATGTGGAAGAAATACTCCAGTGTTGGGGGCACATTTATTGAAGAGGCTGTCTTTATTATATATTTTGGCATCTTTGCCAACACTCAAGTGGCTGTAGCTACATGGGCTTATGTTTGAGTCATCTAGTGATTTTTAAAGCTGTCGGTCATGAATAAAAGGAGTGTACTACTCTTCAGGAGGCATTTAATTGCCTAATTTATGTCACCTACACATCCTTTGTCCTTAAGCACATCTATATGCTTATCTTTTTTCTTGAACTTAAACTTTTAAAAGAATTTCATAATGCATAGAATGCATCTTGCTTATGCCTCCTTCATTCTCCTCCTCCATTGCCTCTCCCCTCATCTCTCCTAACACATCCCCCTCCCTGTGAAATGGATGTTCTCCTTTTAAAATATTTCTTCCCCTGCCAAGGACAGGTCCACACCAGTGTTGGTTTTGATTTCCATTTGTAACGTAGAGGAAACACACACAGAGTTCTTGATATGTGTAGATGAAGGAAAAGGATGTCCTCAAATTCCTTGCCACAGGAACCCAACTTAGGTGGAACCATTCTTGAATTCCAGATGGTGCATCTGCAGAAGGAAAAGTGATGCTATCTGTCTACGTTATAAATCCGAAGAGGGCCTGGGGGGAGTTGTGGCCTGCAGCTCAAGCTATCGTTGCCTGCGGATGGCTTCATCATCATCTCTGGGAATACTAGCCAGCAAGCCATGCTGTTGTTTGCTGCAACCACCAGGGCCACTCCAATTGTTGCCTCCTTCATTCCTGGGACTTTAGCCAACCTGATCCAGGCAGTCTTTAGGGAGCCTCCTCTTTTGGTGGCCACTGATCCTAGGGCTGACCACCAGTCCCTCATAAAGGCATTTTATGCCAACCTGCCTACCACTCTCTGGGTAACACAGATTCTGCTCTGCACTAAGCAGACAGTGCTACCTCAGACAACAACAAAAGGGGGCTCACTCAGTGGGTCTGATGCGGTGGATCCTGACTTGGGAAGTTCTGCACATGCACCATCTTCTGTGGGCACCCGTGGGTGGTCATGCACAGTCTCTTCCTCTACAGAGACCCTGAAGAGATGGAGAACAAAAAGCAAGCCACCACTGAGATGTTGAGTTGGGGTGAATGGACTGTGCCAGCTCCTGAGTTCACTGCTCCTCAGCCAGTGGTGGCAGACTGGTCTGAAGGTGTGCAGGTACTCTCTGCCTCTCCAAGAGGTCTCTACTGAGTGCCCAGCTGTCCCCCGAGGACTGGTCGGCAGCCCCACATACAGGCCACTGAGTTGTCATGAACTTTTCTACACACATGTGAGCAAAGGGAAGGATGATGGAGGGAAAGAAAGTTTCTAAAAACTGGAAAAAAAAATAACTCACTGAATCAGAGTAGAAATGCCCAGATGTGCATGAGTGTGGAGTTGCCCACTGAGGCATGGGCAACCAACTTATCAGTGGCCACTCCTCAAAGAAAAGTGACTGTCCCTCTCTCTGCCAGCAGCGGTCACCTGCTAGGACCTCCTTAGCCCCTCCCCATATACCCATATAATGTACTTTCGTCAAATCTATGCCTCATTCCTGACTTTCCTTCTATACTTTACCACGTCTCCCATTAACTTCATGAATTCTTCTTTTAAAACTAGCCCAGTTCACTTAGTGCTGCCCGGATGTGTAGGTGCAGAGCCATCTCCTGGAATGTGAGTGGCTTCCCATGCCACATTCTCTCCTTCAGTTGCCAGTAGTTACCTAGATGTGGGATTCTGTAGCCTGCCTCTTTCCCATTCATGCTGAGCCCATGTCTTTTAATCACAAATGTATTTTATTTAACTTCCAGATCCATATGTAAAAATAACAGATTTAGTCTTAAATCTGTTATTTATAAAGTATTCTCTATATCTTAAAAAAAAAAAAAAACTTTTTAGCCAGTCAGCACTTAGACATGATACCAATGGGATGTTTCATTCATTTCTTATATTTTCCACTGCAAATATTAACATACACTTATACATGCCTTAGCACTTTTAAAATGTACAATAATCTAACCAATATGACACTGATGTATGAAAGGATATGCCATCCTAGTTTTAGCAGACATTGCCATCTTTCTCAAAGAATGAGGCTATTATAGCCTTTCAGCTAGTGTGTGTGTGTGTGTGTGTAAATATGTATGTCTGTTTTGTATATGTGTGTGTATGTGGATGTGTGTGGGGTGTATGTATATGTATTGGTGTCTGGGGAGTGGCTGTATGTGTACATACCTACATGTATATGTGTTTGTCTTTGTGTGTATGTATGTCTCTGTGTATGTGGTATGCAAGTACATGTGTGTGTGTATATCTGTTTTGTATATATGTATGGAGGTGTGTGTGTGTGTGTGTGTGTGTGTGTGTGTGTGGTGCCATTTCTTGAACCATCCATTCCAGCATTTAGGGTTATTGATTTTTTAGTATTTTCCAGTCTTATTTAATGAAAATATGACTTCATGTAATGATTTTGTTTGGGTTTGTCTTTGAAATAGGGTCTAACTATGTAGACCAGACTAGCCTGCAACTCACAGAGCTCTTCTTGTCTCTGCCTTGTGAGTGCTGGAACTTAATGGGGTGTAGCATCACTCCAACCTTCTGTGTGTGGGTCATTTACAGTTTCTTTTCTATAGCTTTTCTGTCGATAGCCTCAATCTCCTTTCTGCTAGATGATTTCTCTTTTACTGTTTTAAAATCATGTCAGTCCTGTGTCTTTATGGTTTTAAAAGGATTTCTTTTTATTGAATGTATGAATGCTGTGTCCATGTGCATATATGTGACTGGTACCTATGGAGATCTGAAGGTCTGTCCTGGATTGCCTGGAACTGGCTTGCAAGGGGTCGTGAGCTGCTATGTGGGTGCTGAGAACCTAACCTGGGTCCTTTGCAAGTGCTCTTAGCTGTGGAGCCAGCCCTCCAGCACCACGGGTAACTTTTTTTTTTTTTAAAGATTTATTTATTTATAATATATAAGTATATTGTAGCTGTCTTCAGGCACCCCAGAAGAGGGCATCAGATCTCATTAAGGATGGTTGTGAGCCACCATGTAGTTGCTGGGATTTGAACTCAGGACCTTTGGAAGAGCAGTCAGTGGCTCTTAATCCCTGAGCCATCTCTCCCTCTAGCTGTCTTCAGACACTCTTTTTCTCTCTCTCCAGCCCAGCTCACTCTGGCCCACCCCACTACTTTTTGACATGGGCAGATGATGTCTTTTTAGGTTTCCATCATGATATTTTAAACAGGTGGGCTTGAAACATCTTATTGTATGTCAAGGCTCACCTGGAACTCCAGATCCTTGTACTCATTGTCCCAAGTCTTGGGAGTTACCCTTGTCCTTGTGTAACACTGGCCTAGTTTGGTTTTTTTTTTTTTTTCTTTTCTTTCCCTTTTGGTTTTTCAAGACAGGGTTTCTCTGTATAGCACTAGCTGGCTGTCCTGGAACTCACTCTGTAGATCAGACTGGCCTTGAACTCAGAAATCTGCCTGCCTCTGCCTCCCAAGTGCTGGGATTAAAGGCGTGTGCCATCACTGCCTGGCTCTAGTTTACTTTTTAAAAGCTTAAATGAAAGAATTAATGTAAAAGTTCAGCAAAGATTGTCATATAGTAAATTCTTAATTAGCTGATTGTTATTATCAATGAACATTATTTGTTAATTTTTAAGAATTGGTTTTACTTGAGATCCTAATTAAGGTCTTTTTTTAGACTGCATTAGCTGCCTTTTGATATAATAAAATACCAAGCAAGTAACTTAAAACAACATATATGGGGCTGAAAGGTGACTGAGCATTTAGGAGTACTTGCTGCTCTTACAGAAAACCTGGGTTTGGTTTCCAGCATCCGGGTAGGATAGCTCACAATTGCCTCTAACTTTAGCTCCAGGGCATCCAATGCCTTATCATCTGTGGGTACCAAGCATGCATGTGGTGCATACATACACAGAAAACAAGACAAAATCTTTTAAAAATCCACTCAGTTTACTAGATTACAGATCCTTGCATTGGAAATTTGGGCTAGGCTGAGCTCCCTGATCTTTCTTGCACTGGACTTCCTCTCGTCATGGGATCTATTCTGGATCTTCCAGAAGACTCAAGAGCCCATGAGGTTGGGTGCTTGTCCACGAGACATCAGTTTTACTGTGCTCTGGCCAGGTCACCAGGTTCAGCAGGGTCAGAGCTGGCAGCAGAGCTCCTTCCTCAGAAGAGGCCCTGCAGAGAATGTCTCACCTTTTTTTTTTTTTTTTTTTAATCTACCATGATTGAGATAAACAGATTGGCTTCTGTTGAGCAGCGCACAGCACCTGTAACCAGTCCCAGAAGATCGCACACCCTCTAGTGGCCTCTTCAGGTGCCACATTCATGGACACATTCCCTCTACGCCCCACATATACATATACAAGTAAATAAAGACTTTTCAAAAGATAAGACCGCGTTTGAAAAAAGTAACCAAATACTATTTTCTACCTGTGAAAACTGTTAAGGGACAACTTTTTCCCTCATTTTTAAAAATTGAAAATAATTTTTTCATTCACTATATTTATTCTGATCATGATTTCTTCTCCCTCATCTTCTCCAAGGTTCTCCTCACCAACCTAACTCTACTCCTCTTTCTCTTTAGAAAACAAATAGCCGAAACAAAACAAAACAAAATTTTTAAATAAAAAGAATTAGCACAAGAAACACACACACCATAAAAACACAAAAACAAGAAACTGTAATATACACGCAAAAGACCAGACCAAAAGATTAAAGAGAAAGAAAAAAGAATGAAAGAAGAAAGATGGATAGCCCTTTTCAGTTTGTAAGTTAAATATTTAACAAAAAAAGTACCACAAAGCTAGATGCAGGGGCGAACATGTACAGTCAGCTCTAGAGGAGCCAAGGCAAGAGAACTCAGGCACATCTAGCCCGATGTACGCATGATGTTTCAGACCAGCTCACACAGTAAGACTCCTTATTAACAAACAGCCCTGTGATAATCACTCCTTTATCATGCTAGCTGTGGCAGGTAATCTCAAATACAGTAGAGGGCGCTGCTGTGAAGCTTATTTCTGTGAAGACAGCAGGCTTCTCTAGTATATCTGTATTGCTGCTTTTTAAAAAAAGTTTGGGCCTGGCAGATGACTTGGTGTCTCAGGTGTCTGCTGAGCAAGCGTAAGGACCTGAGGTTAGGTCTCTAATGTGAAAGCCGAGCACAGCAGTGTGTATCTCTGACCCCAGCAGTGAGGCCAGGGGCCATGAATTTGAGCTTGGGGATATACATGGGTTTGGGGAAGAATGAGAAAGGGAAAAAGATATAATTATATTTTATTTTATTTTTTTTTAAAAAAAAGGACAGAAAGACACCTGTGTCTGTCCTCTGCATGGACATGAACTGGCAAACATGCACAAACGAGAGCTGGGAGCCAGAAGGCTTGGAACAGAACCTAGCGTTTCGGCTTCATACGCATTTGTTTGCAGAGTTCATTTATAAGTAAAAGATTAAGTATGGTAGTAGTGTTCCTCAGTTTTTATTCATGGGAGCCAGAGGTGTCCGCTCCTGTGGAACTGGAGCTAGGCAGCTGGGCACCGAACTCGGGGACGTCACCAGAACATGACAGTCAGTCCGCTGTTGCTGCAGTGGGCACAGCTTGCCGGGCACAGCTTGCCTGACAGATTGGTATTGTAGCTCGCAAGGTTCGCGGCTGCATAAGACAAACTGTTGCACTGGCCTTTTCCTCCAGCAGCCTGTGTGGTACTGAGAGGAACCGTCAGAGAAGCTAGCCTGAGCTAGTGTTCTGCCATCAAAGTGTGTGCTGGCTTCAGCCAGAGTCTTGTCGTCTGAGGGGCAACTAAGAGCAGGGGCACAGTGGACCACCTATCCTGGTGGTCCCCAGCCTGTCCCCTCCCCCAAGCAACGGTTCACCGGGAGGCACTGCACACCTGCCACCACTAGGGGATTCTGTCCTACATATGACATTGGAGCCAAGACTTACTTTGTTTTTCTTTTAAAGCTAGGGTCTGCTATGTAGCCCCGGCTGGCCTGGAACTCACAAAGCTCTGCCTGCTTCTGCGTGCTCTGTGAAAGGCTTATGCCACCACACTGGGCCCAAGACACCCTGTTAAGCCTTCTCTGTTAAACGGAAATATTAATTTTAAAAAAGGTAACTCAATGTTAGGTGAACAGCATAGATTTTTTTTTTTTTAATTTCTTGGAGTCCTATACTGAAGGAACAGTTTGGAAAATAAATTTTACAAATTTAAAAGCAGTGTAAAACTAAAAATAAAAAAATAGGAAAAAAAAAGCAGTGTAAAACTATTGGATGTGTGGTAATGGGAGTATCATTACTGCTGAATCAAAATGTCTAATTTTTTTTCTTTTGCGTTGATTCTAATTAAACCAGTGTGTCTCTTGATTTAGTGGCTTGCCAGTCACATGTAAAATGTTTTCAAGGTAGGGGGTTAAGGAATCTGCTCTCTAAGAGACATTCGAGTTCTGGTCTTGGTAAAATCTTGCTGTCGTTCATAATAATGGGTGGGTTACAGAATGTAGTGGACCAGAGGAGAGCCCCGTCTTTTTGAAATTGTTTTTGAATGGTGTGATATTTGCTCTTTAGTAAGAGACAGAAATCCTTGTTTAAAACTCGTTGAGCAAGTTTGTGACAGTTTTAAATGAGGGGGCGTTTAGAAGTCAGTAGTAAGGTATATGATCTTAGAAGCTATTTTAAAGATACAAATACTGGGCTGGAGTGGTTAAGAGCACTGAATGCTCTTACAGAGGTCCTGAGTTCAATTCTCAGNACCCACATGGTGGCTCACAACCATCTGTAATGGGATCCAATGCCCTCTTCTGGTGTGTCTGAAGACAGCCATAGTATGTATACTCATGTATATAAAATAAACAAATCTTTTAAAAAAGATATAAATACT
Organism: Mus pahari; assembly: GCF_900095145.1. Classification (NCBI taxonomy): domain Eukaryota; kingdom Metazoa; phylum Chordata; class Mammalia; order Rodentia; family Muridae; genus Mus; species Mus pahari. Next base: position 24,026,589 of record NC_034598.1, read on the forward strand.
AATATTGTTTAAATTCATAAAAGTATGTGGTACTTACAACCAAATGCAGAAATGTATACTATTGTACTATTTAATATTAATCACTAATTTTCCTTTTTTAGTATAAAAAACAAAATTGGGTTATTATTATTATTATTTTGGTTTTTAGAGACAGGGTTTTTCAGAGTAGCCTTGGCTGTCCTAGAACTTGCTCTGTAGACCAGGCTAGCCTTGAACTCACAGAGATCTGCTTGCTTCTTCCTCCTGAGTGCTGGGATTAAAGGCATGTGCCACCATTGCTAGTGGGGCTTATTTTAATACTGAAATACAAATATGCTAAATGAGTTTATGCCATTGTAATTGGACTGCCTTTTCTCTCTCCTGTTCCATTGAGTTCGAATGAACCAGTGAGGAGGGTGAATCTAAACTTGTGCTGTCTTGTTATTTAATTCTCTGTGTTTTTGTTTTATTAAAGCGCTGGTCTTTTGTTTAGCCTTCTGTTTCTGATTGAGTAACTGACGCACAGGCGGTTGATTGTGTTGTTTCTAGCTGACTACCTAGCTCAGGCGTTGGACTCCCTTTGTTTGGACTTGAAGACAGATGAAGGAAAAACCTTATTTTTGGAGTACCAAGCCGTTCCAGTAATCCTAAAACACCTGAGAATATCCAGTAAAGGGCTCTTATCCAATGTCATCGACAGCCTGCTTCAGATGACAGTAGAGTCAAGTAAGTTTTTATCTTTTATGTCTGTAAAGAAATGACACTTTCATTTACTTCTGATCAGAACGTGTTAACCCCATACCCCAGGCACTACTGCACAGTGCTGTAAGTGGTGGCTGTTTGGCATCATGACATACATGTGTCATACTTTGTTGTGTGCCCCGCCCCCCCTGCCCTCCTCTGTGCCCCTTCACCAGCTGGCTTCGATCTTCCTCCAGCTAGTCCTCCTTTGTCCCTTCCTAACGTGTTTCCTGTTGTCATTCCTACTTCCCACATCCCCTGCAACCTCTTCCTCTCCTCTCATGATTCCTTTTCTGCTTCAGCATCCTGCAAAAACAAACATATAGATATAGCTGTATACCTATGCACATAATCTAAAAATGTAAGCTCCTTGTATGAGAAATAATATGATCTTTGTCCCTGAGTCTGGTTTATTTCATTTTTCATAATTCCATTTGCATCTATTTTCAGAAAATGTCATGATTTTGTTTTTCTTTATGCCGTATAAAGTTCCCTCAAGTATGTGTATGTGCCACATTTTCTTTATTAACTCACTTGTTGATGGACTAGAAGATTCACCCATTTCCCAGCTGTTGTGGATAACGCAGCTGTGAACGTGGATGCACAGAGCTCTGTGGTGTGCTGACCTAGTAGTGTAGACGGGTGATAGCACAGTTCTATATTTAGTTTTTTGGGGCTCTCCATACTGATTTCCACAGTGGCTTCTCAGTATTTTCAAATTCCTGGCATGTTGCTCTTTGAGATTCAGGGACAATAAATCAGTATCTCAGGAAATCTCAGAAATTTCAAAATTATGATACACATTTGTACACATTTTCTACTTCACTCTGTGTTAACTGGATAGCTAAAACTCATTTTCAAAAAATAAAATACACTAAATTGAGGAGTATTTACAGAGAACTACATCCTACAGGAATATTTAAACAGCAAAAATCATAATTTAAAATGTATATCTCCCAGTCAGGTAACAGCCCCTCTTGGAATCACAAAGTGGCCACACCCACTGAAGCATGTACTCTGCACTGAGGATGTGCTACGCCTGAGAAAGTATTCAGAGGACTTAACTGCCTAGGATATACGTGGGAACTCAGTAGTGAGCCTTTTCTCTCTCCCTGCCTTTCTTGTTCCTGTTCCTAAATGCTGCACTCACAGTGTATTTGTTTTTATATATACATGTACACATTGTGGGTTAGGATCCACATATGGAGAAAAAAATGTATTTGATTAATTGATTTTTCCCCCTGAGTTTAGAAGACCTTGCTTAATATTATGCATTATAAGTCCATTCATTTTCCTGCAAGTTTTGTAATTTTGTTTTTCTTTAGAGCTAAGTAATACTCCATTTTATATATGTTTAGATTTTTATTACTCATTCACTTTTTGAAGAGCACCTAAGTGGCTTGCGAACGTTCCCCTGCTGTATTGAATATAGCAGCACTGAACTTGGGGTGCAGATCTCTCTGCTGTAGCTTAAGGAGTTCTCTGTGTGTATGGCCAGGAGGACAATAGCTGTAGCATATGGCAGGTCTGTTCCCAGTTTTCCGAGGCTCCGCCAAGCTGATTCCCTTCATGGTCGTGTGGACTCCCACCAGCATGTATATAACTCTTCTTCCTTTGCATCCTCGAATATTTGTCAGATTTCTTGGTGACAGCCACTCTGACTGGGCTGAGGCATTGCCTCAAAGCATTTCCCTGATGACTAGATTGAACATTTTAAAATGGTTATTGGCCCTTCAGTCATTTTGTCTTCCTTCCTTCCTTCCTTCCTTCCTTCCTTCCTTCCTTCCTTCCTTCCTTCCTTCCTTCTTCACTTGCTATAATTCATTACCCCATTTGTTGATTTGCAATTTCATTTCCTAGGTATTTAATTTCTGCAGTTCTTTGTAAATTCTGGTTATTTGCTCCATGTCTGAAGTATAGGTGGAAAGTTTTTTTCCCATTCTCTAACCTGTTTGTGGACTCTGCAGATGTAGCCCCATCTGTTGATTTTGGGGGCTAGTTTTTGTGCTCTTGGAGTTATGTCCAGAAAGTTCGTGCCCGCCTTAGTGTCTTGAACAGAATTCCCTGTTTTCATCTAGAAGTTTCAGCCTTATTTTTCTTTTCTTATTTTTCCTAGTACAGTGTGTTTTGTGTTTGATCATTCCCACTCCCTTCCCCAACTCATCTCAGACCCACCCTCTCTTTCCTGTCCACCTCTGCTTTCCTCCTACCAGTTGGTGCTGCCCAGCTGTTCTTAGGTATGTGCTCCTCCCCTGGAGCTTGTTTGGCATACCAGGGGTTACACTCTTAGAGGAGACTGCCTCTCCTTCTCAGCAGCTAGCTTTCAATCACTCCCTGGTTAGGGGCAGGATTTTATGCCTAACTCCCTGCTTCATGCTGAAATTTGGTCTGTTTCGGACTTGCACAGGTCTTGTGCCTGCTGTCACAAATGCCATGAGTTATATGTGCAACCACCCTGCTGTGTCCAGAGGACACTGGTGTCATGCACTGCCTCAGGCACTGCCACTATTGACTTCTCTTCCTCAGTGATCCCTGAGCCGCAGAGGAGGACTGCAGTGTGTGTTCCACCTAAGGCTGAGCATTCTGAAGTCTTTGAATTTTCTGTACCTTGGCCAGTTGTGGGTCTGTGTGTTAGTCAAAATCTAGTACAAATTAAAGCTCGTGGTAAGCTGGTCAGTACTGGTCAGTACTGGTCAGTGCTGGTCAGTGCTGGTCAGTGCTGGTCAGTGCTCGTGCATGCCTTTAATCCCAGCACGCAGGAGGCAGAGGCAGGCCTGGTCTACAGAATGAGTTCCAGGACAGCCGGGACACTCAAAGAAACACTGCTTTGGAAAACAAAAACAGTTGCCCTTTATGTCTGTTTAGCAAAAGAATGATAGTAAGTAGTCCCCCCCAGGCCTAAGTCCTGTTTAGCCATAGGTTCTTAGCCTGATAGTAGTGACAGGTATCGGTTTCATAGCTCACATAGACTCCTTTCTTCTTCCCACCTGCTGATTTCTGTTTCCCTGGCTTTCCTAACGGTTTCAGATTTTATTGCTTCAATAGTTTAATCAATACTGTCTCAAGATAATAACATACAAGCCTTCCAAGTTTTGTTTCTGCATATAAAAAGCAAGATGAATGCAATGCTATGTGGGTTTATATCTTTTGTGGGAAATAAATTACTTGCATTCATTAAAAAAAAAAAAAAAAAAAAAAGCCTTTACCAAAGACATGGTTTTAAAGGGTACAATTTGACATTGGGTGATTTTTGTTGTTAGTGTTGTTTTTCAACTTCCCCTAGCTAGCCAGCACCAGTAACTTATGATTGCAAAGTGTTTCATGTGTTATCTTGTAATGAGCACGAGTGTAGGACTTCTTACCTTTGCATGCAGCTCTGTTGGACAGTTCTCGGAGACACAGTTTCATTTTTTTTAATTATTTACTTTTATTTTATGTGCATTGGCATTCGGCCTGTATGTGTGTCTATGTGAGAGTGTCAGATCTCAGAGTTATAGAGAGTTGTGAAGATTCCATGTGGTTGCTGGGAATTGAACCCAGGTTCTCTGGAAGATCATTCAGTGCTCTTAACTGCTAAGCCATCTCTCCAGCCCCAAGGCAGAGTTCTTAAGTAAAAGGAATTGTGCATTTAAGGTGTTTGGTAAGAAATTTGGGGAGTTTCTACTATTTTATTCTCTTTTGGGGAGGTGGAGGGCTTCAAGTCAGGGTTTCTCTGTGTAGCCCTGGCTGTCCTGGAAATCACTCTGTAGACCAGGCTGGCCTTGAACTTGGATATCCTCCTGCCTCTGCCTCTTGAACACTGGGATCAAAGGCGTGCGCTGGTACCACCCAGCTTCTTATTTTATTCTTAATGAGATTGAGTATATTTTGTTCTCTTATAATTGGGTTAGTTGTGCTCACTTAAAAAAAAAAAAAAAAGTACATCTTTTCTAATTCATTTATAAGGCCTCAGTAATGGTTTCTATCTAAGGCAAATATAAGTAAAGTCGTCTCTCATTTCCTCTCTTTTAGGTTTGTAATTTCTTTTTTGTTTTGATTATTTTAGTTTTTTATTTTTATTTTAAATTTTCAGATAAATTCATTTTTATGTGAACTCTCAAGTTTTTGCTTATTCTATGTTTTGAGATTATTATATAATTAATCATGAACTATTCCCTTTTCTCCTTCAATCCCTCCCATATGTCCTTCCTTGTTCTCCTTTAAACTTGACGCCTCTCTTTTCACTAATTGTTGTTAAACACATATATGTGTAAATAAACACATACACATGCATATGCCTAAATGCATGAATACAAGCTGCTCAATCTGTAGAATGTTACAGGTATGTGTATGTTTTCATTTGGTATAGGGTAAGCAGTAGGTGTGCTCTTCCCTGGAGAAGACCTCCCCCCCTCTCGAGCCCCCAAACTCCCCCACCTCCTGCTCCCCTAGCCCCCTCAGCCACATTCTTCGTTGCCTGTGGTTCTTTGTGTAGGGCTAAGGCCTCATGGTCCCCTAGGAGAGTCTCACAGCAAACTCCAATCCTCAAGTTTCTGCCTGCTCTGTTCTTCCACAGTGATTGCTTAACATTCTTATTCTTAGGTTTTCAATCTGTTAGAACTCTCATTCATCAGCTCTCATGCTCAAAGGGTTCTTTCCTATCTAATACAGAGTTGTTATTGGGGTTTTACAGAAAAATAATTTATACTTCAACAGAATTTCTTATTTACAATCACCTCGACTAGGCTTCTAGTTAGTTTATTGAAGGAACATGTTCTCCTTTTCTTTCAGGCATGCTTTGTATTAGATAATAACCTGCTCCTCGTGACGCCCAACAAGTTTGCTTTTGCTTTTCAAATGATAATTTTGTCCTAACGTTTAAGGATGAAAGCATGACAGACCAAGCCAGTGTTGATGCATGACTCACGCGGTTCTGGATTTGCTTTTTTAATTTCCTTTTTATACTCCTTAACAGTAAAGCATGGTGACTTGTTTTGCAGAGTCCCTACAGCCATTCCTGGAAGCCTGTAGCACCTCTTTGTTTTTTCGTACTTGTTCTGTGCTGCTGCGAACCCCTAAACTTGATCTTCACATCCTAGAAAAGCTCAGCATTATCCTACAGAAGCTTTCCAAAATCAAGTAAGGAAGACTTTTTTTTATATTTTTAATTGACAGTTATATTGTGATCATTATTGGGGCTGTTTCTTCAGTCTCATTCGCAAGCCACTTTTACTTTGATTTATTACTTGATTCCACTTTGATTAGGATTTCCAGTCTATAGATGTAAAAATTTAAGGATCATGAATATTAATTATCAGGGACCACATCTTTGGGGCTGGGCAGAAGCTCAGCAGGTAAGAGTAGGTACTTTATAAGCATGAGGACCTGAGTTCAATCCTCAGGACTCATGTGAAAGGCTAAGTGTGGCTGTGTGCACCTTTGAGCCCAGCACTGTGTGGGGCACCATGGGGATAGACACAGGAGGAACACCAGGCCTTGGTGGGCACTGGCATAACTCCAGGTTCAGCGAGAGGCCTTGCTTCAAAGGAATAAATCAGAAAGTGGTATGCCAGACATCTTCTCTTGTTCTTTATGCATACACCCACCTGCACATGCCTGTACCAAACAGCACACACACATGTACACTCACACACACTCATATAAACATACACACTCACACACACACCCATGCACACTCACACTTGCATAAACATACACACACACACACACTCGAACATACACTCACTCTCACACACTTTTTCTTACACACACACACTCACACACATACTTTTAAAGGCACACACAGATTTAATAATGGACATTAGTCTTTAAATATATAGTTGCTTCTCAGTTGGTTCAGTTCATCTAAGCAAACTTTAAATATCAGAGACATCCTGAAAAATCCAAGAAAAAGGCTTTCTTATTTAAGATGTTGAGTGGGAGACTATTTGTATATTGGGTGTTGCTTTTGGTTTTTATGGTACTGGGAACCCAGGACTAATTGCATGGTTCCTCCACTAAGAACAAGTTTATTAATCAAGTGATAACATCAGAACAAATCACTGCACACTGACATTTTATATAAGACAGATGAGAAAAATCAAAGTGATAGTAAACATGCCTTTTGGTAATTCCTTATTAATGTACTAAAGTATGCATTTAGTGAAACAGGTGGAAGAATGTATGTGTCTCTGTCTCTGTGTGTCTCCGACTCTGTGTGTGTGTGCCTGTGTGGGTAAGTCTCTCTGTGTGTGTGTGTGTGTGTGTGTGTGTGTGTGTGTGTGTGTGTGTGTGTGTGTGTNTGTGTGTGTGTGTGTGTGTGTGTGTGTGTGTGTGTGTGTGTGTGTGTGTGTGTGTAAGCTCAACGCTGATATCAAGTGTCTTCCTCTTGCTTTTTTGAGTCAGAGTCTCTCACTGAACCTGGAGCTTACTGATTGGCTAGGCTACATGACCAATGAGCTCTGGGAAACCACCTGTCTCTACCTCCTTTAATGAAGGGCTATTTGATAATTTCTCTCAAGAGGCAGATACACCCAGATAAGAAAATGAAATATGATGGAGTTCTGTTTTACATGTAAGATACGATTCTAACTAAAATGAAATTGCTGAATGCCTTCTCTTCCTCCTCCTTTTTCTCCTTTCTCTTCCTGCTCTTCCTCCTCCTCTTCTTTCTTCTTTGTTCCGCCTTCTCCTTTTTCTTCTTTTGTTTTGTAAGACAAGGTCTCTCTATGTAGCCCTGACTATGCTAGAACTTGCTGTGTAGCCCAGGCTGTCCTGGACCTCAGCTCTGCCTACCTCAGAGTGCGAGATGGAAGGTGTGCAGCACTGCACAGAGCTCCAGTGTCTGAGAGAGGAAGAGTAGTGCAGCCATTGTAGACCCCTCAGGGAACAGTTAGGGTCTGTCTAACTGGGAAGCAGGGCTTCCGTGTACCTAGTAGATTTTTTTCTGTTAGTAAACAGGGATCAGTTTTCAGGATATAAACAATCTTCTTTTTTGCCTTTAATGTCTTTCCACTCTGGGCTTAGCTCCTAAAACCTAGTTTTCTTAGCATCCTAATCCTGTAGTCAGCTATTTTCTCCATTGTTTTTAAAAAGCAAGTGCTATTTCCTCACATTTGTTCTCTCAGATTTATAAGTAATTAAGTAATATGCCCATTCTTTTACAGGAGTAACAAGAAGCTCTTTGAAGTTTTTACCATTCACCTAATGCTTCAGGAAATACAAAGGACAACACATCCAGAGCATGCCTTTCTCTGTATTAATCTGAATTCAACTCTGTTCAACCTGGGTTTGACAAAATGTAACTCCCTGGTCACCAGTATGAGCCATTAGAAAAGTGTGTGTGTGTGTGTGTGTGTGTGTGTGTGTGTGTGTGTGTGTGTGTGGTAGATGTATGTCTATGTGTTCTTTATTTGTAAAAGTGAAAAAATCACTAAAATACAATTCTACAGACTAAAATTATCAACAGCATCATTTATCATGAACAATATCTAGAAAGATTTTTTTCAGCAATGTAAATGAGACCCATAAAAGGTATGGCTGTTTTGGATTGTTTCAGTTTAGGATAATACTAATGTACAAGATGACTTTTCCAGAATTCAAGGCATCAGGGTTAGAATTCAAAGCAAAGTCTTTCTTGAAATTATGTGATTCACTGGAATATAATTTGTCCTTATGTGGAAATAAACTATGTTATCATTTTTCCCTTAATATAGTAGAGTCCCTTCTTTTGATAACATTTTTTTCTTAAAGACAGGATTTCTATGTAGTGCTGGGTGTCCTGGGACTGGATGTGTAAATCACGCTCACCTGGAACTTATAGCCTCCTACCTCTGCCTCCCAAGTGCTAGACTAAAGGCATGCACCACCACACCAGGTAAGTACTTATCTTGTATTTGTTCATTCTGTTTTTCTTTTACCTTTTCTTGCATTGTGGTTGTTGGGCAGGTAACTATGCTCAAGCCCAAGAGTGTATATGGCTTATACAGTATTATTTTATGAAATTGGCTGCATATGTTTAACAGTCATTATGACCTCTTGATGTTCTCTTAAACAACAGGAAGTGACCATCTTTATCCTTTATCACTAGTTCTGGTTTGAGCCTGTTCTGTTAGATGTTAGTAGAACCCTGTCACTTGCCTCTTAGGTCCATTTATTTGGAACATCTCTTGGTATCTGTCCTACTTAGCTTTCTATTGCTCTGATAGCACACTGACCAAAAGCAACTTGGGAGGAAAGGACTTTTATCTCACACTTGCACATCATAGACTGAGGATAGTCAGGGCTGTGATTGAAGCAGGGACCTGGAGGCAGAAGCTGAAGCTGAAGCAGAGACCATGGAGGAATGCTGCGTACTGCCTTGCTCCCCATGGCTCACTAGTCTTTTTTTATACATTCCCCATGGAATGCCTGTCCAAGAGTTATTCCACCCATAGTGGTCTGGGCCCCCCAACGTCACCAATTACTCAAGAAAATGCCCCCCACAGTTGCCTACTAACCAGTACAGTCTGGGTAAGCATCTCTTTCCCTAACTTTAGAAAACTGTCTTTTTTTTTTTCTTAATGTTTTCTATGCCTTTAGAACTAGATTCCCTTTCTGTGCCTATTGCTCAAAGGTTTGATCTTTCCAGAGTGTCACATATGTCTTGGATTTCCCACTGACATCTTCTGATTTTTATCCTTGCTTGATTATTCAAGTTCTAGACTTTATCTTCAAGCTCAGGTAGTCTGTCTTATATTTGATCCATTCTGTATCTGAGATTTTCTATAGAGCATCTTCTATGAATTAGTATGTTTGTCATTTCCAACAATTCAGATTTTTTTTCTTCAACATTTCTGAGTCTCTTTAAACTTCCCCTTTTCTCCTTCTGGTCTGCACTGGTTTACCTTGGGTGTGAACTCTGCAGCCAGTCCCACACCACCCAGAGGGGGCTCCACTCCCAGGTACTCTAACACACCTAGGATCCCAGGATCCCAGGAGCTTGGTCACACTAGGTTCTCAGGGTCCCAGAGGCACCATGACTCCCAGGAACTCAGGATCACAGGATCCCAGAATCATAGGATCACAGGATCACAGAGACAACTGGACTCTGAGGCGTTCTGACACAACCATGATTACAGGAAGGATAGGCTCCAGTCAGATATATCGAGGTCAGGTAGCACTAGAGATAATCAGATGTTGGGAGGCAAGTGTAAGAACATAAGCAACAGAAACCAACATTACTTGGCATCACCAGAACCCAATTTTCCCACCATCGAAAGTCCTGGATACACCATCACACCAGAAAAGCAGTATTCGGATCTAAAATCATTTCTCATGATGATGATAGAGGACTTCAAGAAGGACAAAAATGACTCCCTTAAAGAAACACAGGAGATCACAGGTAAACAGGTAGAAGCACTTAAAGAAGAAACACAAAAATCCCTTAAACAATTACAGGAAAACACAATCAAACAGGTGAAGGAAATGAACAAAAACATCCAAGATCTAAAAATGGTACTAGAAACAATAAAGAAATCACAAAGGGAGACAACCCTGGAGTTAGAAAACCTAGGAAAGAGATCAGGAGTCATAGATGCAAGCATCACCAACAGAATACAAGAGATAGAAGAGAGAATCTCAGGGGCAGAAGATACCATAGAAAACATTGACATAACAGTCAAAGAAAATGCCAAGTGCAAAAAGCTCCTACTCCAAAACATCCAGGAAATCCAGGACACAATGAAAAGACCAAACCTAAGGATAATAGGTATAGAAGTTTCCTAACCTAAAGAAAGAGATGCACAAGAAGCCTACAGAACTCCAAATAGACTGGACCAGAAAAACAATTCCTCCTGTCACTTAATAATCAAAACACCAAATGCATTAAACAAAGAATATTAAAACAATTAAAGGAAAAAGGTCAAGTAACATATAAAGGCAGACCTATCAGAATTACACTAGACTTCTCAACAGAGACTATGAAAGCGACAAGATCCTGGGGAGATGTTGTACAGACCCTAAAAGAACATAAATGCCAGCCTAGACTACTATACCCAGCAAAACTATCCATTACCATAGACAGAGAAAACAAGATATTCCATGACAAAACCAAATTTACACAAAATCTTTCCACAAATCCAGCCCTACAAAGGATAATAGGTAGAAAACACCAACACAAGGAGAGAAACTACACCCTAGAAAAAGCAAGAAAAAAGTTGTTTCTTTCAACAAACCTAAAAGAAGATAGCCACACAAACATAATTCCACCTCTAACAACAAAAATAACAGGAAGTAACAATCACTTTTCCTTAATATCTCTTAACATCAATGGACTCAATTCCTCCAATAAAAAGACATAGGCCAACAGACTGGATACATAAACAGGACCCAGCATTTTTCTGCATACGGAAAATGCACCTCAGTGACAAAGACAGACACTGCCTCAAAGTAAAAGACTGGAAAACAATTTTTTCCAAGCCAATGATCCCAAGAAACAAGCTGGAGTAGCCATTCTAATATAGAATAAAACTGACTTTCAATTATCAGAAAGGATAAGGAAGGACACTTCCTACTGGTCAAAGGAAAAAAATCTACCAAGATGAACTCTCAATTCTGGACATCTATACTCCAAATGCAAGGGCTCCCACATTCAGAAAAGAAACTTTACTAAAGCTCAAAGCACACGTCATACCCCACACAATAATAGTGGGAGAGTTCAACACCCCACTCTCAGTGATGGACAGATCATGGAAACAGAAACTAAACAGTGACTCAGTGAAACAAGTTATGAACCAAATGGATCTAACAGGTATTTATAGAACATTTCATCCTAAAGCAAAAGAATATGCCTTCTCAGCACCACATGGTACCTTCTCCAAAATTGACCATATAATTGGTCACAAAACAGGTCTCAACAAATACAAGAAGATTGAAATAATCCCATGTACCCTATCAGATCACCACAGACTAAGACTGGTCTTAAATTCCAACAAAAACAATGGAAAACAAACATACACATGGAAACTGAACAAACTACTCAATGACAACTTGGTCAAGGAAGAAATAAAGAAATTAAAGGCTTTTTAGAATTTAATGAAAATGAAGACACATCATACCAAAACCTATGGGACACAATGAAAGCAGTGGTAAGAGGAAAACTCATAGCCCCAAAGTGCCTCCAAAAAGAAACTGGAGAGAGCGTACACTAGCAGCTTGACAGCACACCTGAAAATCTCTAGAACAAAAAGAGCAAATACGCCAGGTGTGATGGTGCACGCCTTTAATCCTAGCACTCGGGAGGCAGAGGCAG
>NC_034598.1:24039152-24045275 GCF_900095145.1 Mus pahari
TCAAACTATTCCACAAAATAGAAACAGAAGGAACTCTACCCAGTTCATTCTATGAAGCCATAATTATGCTTATACCTAAACCACACAAAGACCAAACAAAGAGAGTTTCAGACCAATCTCCCTTATGAACACTGATGCAAAAATATTCAATAAAATTCTTGCCAACTGAATCCAAGAATACATCAAAACAATCATTCACCATAATCAAGTAGGCTTCATTCCAGGAATGCAAGGGATGGTTCAATATACAGAAATCCATGAACATAATCCACTACATAAACTCAAAGGGGGGAAAAAAAAAAACATGATCATTTCATTAGATGCTGAAAAAGTATTTGACAAAATTCAGCATCCCTTCATGTTAAAAGTCTTGGAAAGATCAGGAATTCAAGGTCCATACCTACACATAGTAAAAGCAATATACAGCAAACCAGTAGACAACATCAAACTAAATGGAGAGAAATTTGAAGTAATCCCACTAAAATCTGGGAGTAGACATGGCTGTCCACTCTCTCCCTATCTGTTCAGTATAGTACTGGAAGCTCTAGCTAGAGAAATTAGACAACAAAAGGAGGTCAAAGGGATACAAGTTGGAAAGGAAGAAGTCAGAATATCACTATTTGCAGATGATATGATCGTATACTTATGCAACCCCAAAAATTCCACCAGAGAACTTCAGTGCAGTAGCTGGATATAAAATTAACTCAAATCAGTACCCTTCCTCTACTCAAAGGATAAACAGACTGAGAAAGAAATTAGGGAATCAACACCCTTAACAATAGTCACAAATAGTATTATATACCTTGGTGTGACTTTAAGCAAGTGGAAGATCTTTATGACAAGAACTTCAAGTCTGTGATGAAAGAAGTCAAAGAAGCTCTCAGAAGATGGAAAGATCTCCCATGTTCATGGATTGGCAGGATTAATATAGTAAAAATGGTCATCTTGCCAAAAGCAACCTATAGATTAAATGAAATCCCCATCAAAATTCCAAATCAATTCTTCATAGGGTTAGCAAGAGCAATTTTCAAATTCATCTAGAATAAAAAAAACCCCAGGGTATTGAAAACTATTCTCAACAATAAAAGGACTTCTGGGGGAGTCACCATCCCTGACCTCAAACTGTATTGCAGAGAAATAATGATAAAAACTGTGTGGTATTGGTACAGAGACAGGCTAGATCAATGGAATATCAATTAATGGAATATCAGATTGATAGAATATCAGATCAATGGAATATCAATCTTCAGGAAGATCAATGGAATAGAATTGAAGACCCAAAAATGAACCCACACATACATGGTCACTTGATATTTGACAAGGGAACTAAAACCATCCAGTGGGGAAAAAGGCAGCATTTTTAACAAATGGTGCTGGTTCCACTGGCTGTCAGCATGTAGAGAAATGTAAATCGACCCATTCTTCTTTCCTTGTACAAAGCTCAAGTCCAAGTGGTTCAAGGACCTCCACATAAAACCATATACACTGAAACGTATAGAGGAGAAAGGAGGGAAGAGACTCGAACACATGGGCACAGGGGGAAAATTCCTGAACAGAACACCAAGGGCTTATGCTCTAAGATAAGAATCGACAAATGGGACCTCATAAAATTGCAAAGCTTCTGTAAGGTGAAGGACACTGTCAATAGGACAAAAAGGCAACCAACAGATTGGGAAAAGATCTTTACTAATCCTACATCCAATAAAAGGCTAATATCCAGTATATACAAAGAACTCAAGAAGTAAGACTCCAGAGAATCAACCCTATTTTAAAAATGGGGTACAGACCTAAACAAAGAATTTTCAAATGTGGAATATCGAATGGCTGAGAAGCACCTAAAGAAATGTGCAACATCCTTAGTCATCAGGGAGATGCAAATCAAAACCTGAGATTACACCTCACACCAGTCAGAATGGCTAAGATCAAAAACTCAGGCGACAGCAAATGCTGGTGAGGATGTACAGAACAAAGAACACCCCTCCAGTGCTGGTGGGACTGCAAGCTGATACAACCACTCTGGAAATCAATTTGGCAGTTCCTCAGAAAATTGGACATAGTACTACCTAAGGACCCAGCTATACCACTCCTGGGCATATACTCAGAAGATGCTCCAACATGTAATAAGGATACATGCTCCACTATGTTTATAGCAGCCTTATTTATAACAGCCAGGAGTTGGAGAGAACCCAAATGTCCTTCAACAGAGGAATGGATACAGAAAATGTGGTACATTTACACTACCACTCAGCTATTAAAAGTGATAAATTGATGGGATTCTCAGGTAAATGCATAGAACTAGAAAATATCCTGAGTGAAGTAACCCAATTGCAAAGGAACACACATGGCATGCACTCACTGATAAGTGGATATTAGCCCAAAAGTTCCAAATAACCAAGATACAGTTCACAGACCACATGAAGCTCAATAAGAAGAAAGACCAAAGTGTGGGTGCTTCAGTCCTTCTTAGGAGAATGAAATACTCAGAGGAGCAAATATGGAGATGAAGTGTAGAGCTGAGACTGAAGGAAAGGCCATCCAGAGACTGTTCCACCTGGGGATTCATCCTATGTATGTTTCCAAACCCAGACACTATTGTGAATGCCAAGAAGTGCATGCTGAAAGGAACCTGATATGGCTGTCTCCTGAGAGGCCCTGCCAGAGCCTTACAAATACAAAGGTGAATGCTCACAGCCAACCATTGGACTGAGTGCGGGGTCCCCAATAGAGGAGTTAAAGAAAAGACTGAAGGAGTTGAAGGGGTTTGCAACCCCATCGGAAGAACAACAGTATCAACTATCCAGATCCCCCAGAGCTACCAGGGACTAAGCCATCAACAAAGGAGTACACATGGCTCCAGCTGCACATGTAGCAGAGGATGGTCTTGTCATGCATCAATGGGAGGAGAGGTCCTTGGTCCTTTGAAGGCTCGATAGATGCTCCAGTGTAGGAGATTCAAGGGCAGGGAGGTGGGAATGGGTGGGTGGGTGGAGGAGCACCCTCATAGAAGCAGGGAGAGGGAGGATGGGATGGGGGTTTCCAGGAGGGGGGAAACCGGGAAAGGGATAACATTTGAAATGTAAATAAAGAATATATCCAATAAAAAAGAAAAAAATTCTCTTGTCATGTCTTGCATCAGCTTCCTTATTTTATTAAGCTTTGTTATCCTCTCAATCAGGAGATTCAAGAGCACATGAAAAAGTTCATTCACCATGATCAGAGATACAGAAACAGTTCAACATGCGTAAGTAAATATGCAGTAATAGAAAATATTACATAAATGGACTCAAAACTCAAAATCATCTCAGTAGGTGCAAAAAGGGCTTTTGACAAAATCCAACAGACCCTGAAGACAAAAGTCCAGAAGAAAGTGGGAATAATGAAGGTTATATGTGGCATACTTATAGCTAATATTATACTAAATGAGATGAAAAATCAAAGTATTTCCAATCAAACTAGGAACATGATAAATGTGTCATCTTTCTCTATTCTTGTTCAATACAGTACTAGGAGTCTCAGATCAGTAGGACAAGGTATAAATAAAAAGAATACAAATAAGAAAAGAAGACACTAAATTTTCCTAATTTATAGATTATACGATTTTATATAAAAGAAAACCTAAAGACTCCATCAGAAAACTTGACTGATAAACACTTTCAGCAAAGTGGCAGAACACAAAATCAGCACACAAAAACAGTGGCTATACTGTATACCAATAACATTCCAAGGAAGAAATCAGGAATAGAAGCTCATAATTGTCAGGAATGGCATACCTTCTGTCAAAGGAAATGAAAGACTTCTATAATGAAGAAAGAAATGGAGAAAGGCACTAGAAGATGGAAAGAACTCCTCATGGATTAGAAGGTTCACTGTTGTGAAAATAAGTATCTTAATAGAAGCAGTCTACAGATTCAATGTGATCCTCATCAAAATTCTAATGCTATTAATTATTAAAGAAGAGGAGGAGGAGGAGGAGGAGGATCACTCTGGGCTTAGAACCTTTCCTCACCCTCTTCTGTACTGTTCCTGGAGTTTACCAGTAGTGCAGATGTCCATACAGGATGGAACACTCAATCACTTGTCCATGACACTTGGCAAGTTGTGTGTTTCTACATTAACTGCCTCCATTACAATAAGAAGCATCTCCAACAAATGCTGAGTGTAGCATTAATTTCAAATAGCAGACTTGGAATTCAGAATAGTGATGTTGTATAAACTGTGTCTCCCTAAAAATTATCTTAAAAAATCTTAATAACTTGAAACCCTAAAATTAAGTAATGTTGGGGTGAAAAGTTGGCTTAGCAGTTAAGAGCACTGACTGCTCTTCCAGAGGTCCTGAGTTCAGTTCCCAGCAATCACATGGTGGCTCACAACCATCTGTAATGTGATCTGATGTCCTCTTCTGGTGTGTTTGAAGACAGCTACAGTATACTCACATAAAAAATGTTTAAAAAAAAAGTAATGTTTACTTTTAAAAATATCTGAATCAGTGGGGCTGGAGAGAAGACTCCCTAGTTAACAGAACACTGGCTGCTCTTCCAGAGGACCTGGGTTCAATTCCCAGCACTCACATATGGCTCACTGCAGTCTGTAACTGTAGTTCCAGGGCATCCAGTGCCCTCCTCTGGCTTCTCCAGGCACCAGGCATGCGTGTGGTATACAGACATACATGCAGAGAAAACTCAAACGCCTTTTTTTTTTTTTTAAGAAATCTGAAGAATTCCCAAGTTAGTTGTAACTTTTTCTGCCTTAAAATTGAGACATTAACAGAAACCTGCTGTTACGGAATCCAAAGCCTACTTTAAGACTTGTTTTTCTTACATAATTCTAGTCAGACTGGTCAGTTCCAGGAGAAATGTAAACATAAACATCAAAGGAGTTAACTCATTTAAGACTTAAGAAGCAATACTTTATGTCTTAAGGTTTATAGTTGTTTACACAAAAGTCTAAAAGCACTTCTCGATAAATCCACAGGAGCTGGTTGAGAGGAGGCCGAACCGGAGGAATGTCGGTGGCTGCTGTTGCTGTTCGTCCTGTGAGATAAATATAGGATCACATGATGATAAAATGCACTAAACCTCTGAAAAAGTGTGCCAGCCCCAGTGAAAGTTTGCCTTTATAAGAGTTGTCTTGGGGGGGTGGGGCTGAGGATGCTTTTATTGGAGTAGAGGCCAGCATGGGGAGTGGGCTGTCTGGAGGGATGAGAGAAGTGGTAGCCAAGAGCGGGCCAGGGTATACAAATCCCTGTCCAGTTACCAGGCAGCCATAGGTAGGCATTTGACCAGCAGATCCAAAGCAGCCCTGTGCTGTAGGAGAGACACGGATAAGGTTGAAACAGGTTACTGGACACAGTTTACCTTTCCAGTTGTGCCATAAGGAAAATGAGTGCCCTAGGGACAAGGTGGTGAAACGTTATAACCCGATTAGGGGAGATTAGTTAATTGCGGGGGTTTTCCTTACTTAGGTGGAAGGTACTAGAGTCAAGGAAAAGCAGTATGGTGCGGAGGTGTTAGGAGCCAGCAACTGGGAGTGGGATTGGATGTGAGTGGGGAGGATTTGGGTTTGGGGGAAGACTCAACTAGCCCTGGGAAATCAGGTCTCTTCTCTTGCCCTCAGTGATACAGGGAACTTTAGGTAGATTCGAACAGACTGAAGGTCAGGAGACCAGTAAGACAGACATTTTCTGAAGACCCTTGTGTTATAGATGACTCTTACGTGTTCCTTTTGGATGGGGTGGGGGGAGGAAATATAGTGAAGATGAGGTTGCCTGGACATGGCAGGAGGTAACCAACAGGAGGGATGACGAGAAGGAAGCAAGGCCTGTGGACACATAAGGGGGCCTGATAAGCTAGGGCTACCTGGGCTTAGGAAGGCCCTTAAAGCAGGCGCCGTGGGAGGAGGAGAGGTTTTTTATGCTGTAGAAATGTGATTGATCATGATTTGTTTTCTCCAGTCCTCTAGACCAGTCCAGAAATCTCCCTATGTGTTTCTAGACTCAAAACCCCCTATGTGTTTCTAGACTCAAAACCACTGGACACCCTTTTTAGTTTGTTTGGTATTATGTGAGGGATGAAATAAACCACTGAAATGGCTCCTTGGTTGGGGGAAGGATGTGTGTGTGTGTGT
>NC_034598.1:24046200-24056183 GCF_900095145.1 Mus pahari
GAGAGAGAGAGAGAGAGAGAGAGAGAGAGAGAGAGAGAGAGAGAGAGAGTTTCATTTAGGTAGTTTGGGAAAGTGTGAGTCTGAGGATGTAGGTGCTCTGGGAGGGGGTAAAGTGTCTCAGGTGACCCAGCACATGGGAGCAAAGCAAGGATGAATAGAGAACAAATAGGTTCCTCACAGCAGGTAACAGCCTTCTCGATGGCAATGGCATGGCGGGAAGCTAAGGGGATATTTTTAGTCACATCCATTTTTTCCGGGAATTACTTTGGCTAACATCGTAGAAAGCATCAGGCTTATTGTTACTATGAGAGTCTGTGAGGATCAGGCATTTGTGACCCCCATCTCCAAATGTCAACCACCGAATCTGTGTTGTCTGCAGGCCTATTCGCTACTAGATTTATTTGACCCTTTAGGGTTTATTGAGGAGGAAGGAAGGGAGTGAAAGAGTGAATATAAGAAAATGAAGCATCGGTGTGACAAACTGTTTGATCAGGGGTGAAGGAGAGGAAGCTGCCCTGTGACGAGGATGTCAGTGGCATCCAGAGGTTTGTCAGATGTTATGACTGACTGGTCAGGGGATAAACCAGACTAGGTGTATTGGATCAAGTTCCTCATCCACTGGAGAATGAGGAACTGCCAAAGAAGTTTCCTCTGGACTGGAGAAAGCCTAAAGATTCAGAGAGAAGTTGGGTCTGTAAAAATACAGTTATACAGGGATGGGAGCAGATTGAGTTTAGACATCCTAGGAGTTTGGCTGCTGTGGGGTAGTGAGTATGACTTTAAATGGCCCTTTCCATTTTTGTTGTAGGTATTTGATGTGTGTTGAACATTGAGATATACCTATTGTTCAGCCTCAAGGTGGAGGTTTTGGGTTAGGTAGAGGGTATTTGGAGCGTTTAGTCTACCTACATCAAGAGGATTTCTTTGTTGGAGGAACTGGAGGAGAGAAAAGTGGAGTGGGCTTGGAATTAAGTGTTGAAAGAGCTGTCATTTGCAGGGTTATGAGGGATCTGCCATATACAAGTTCAAAGGTATTTAGGTTTAAGGGCTTACATGGAAGGGACCCTCAGAAGGGCCGGAGGGAGGAGTTTGATCCAGTCTAAGTACAAGTCTGTGGTAGTTTGGCTAGGGACTCTTACTATACAGTTCATGTGTTCTGCTTTGCCAGAGCATTTGGAGATGGCATGGGATATGTAGGGTTTTTTTTGATGTTAAAGAACACGGTCAGGAATTGTGAGGTTCAGGAGGTAGTCTGATGGTAGAGGAGAAGGAAGGCCAAGTCTTGGTCCTATGTCTGTGATGAGGACTTGGGCAACTGTGGTTTTCTGAATTGGTCTCTGACTGTTGCAAAGAGAAGCTTCCTTGATGAAGGGTGAAGACTGCACTTCTCTATGGATATTAGGGCAAACGCTTATAGATTGTTCTTAGGGAGGATGCTGGCTTAAATTGGTTGTAGATTCTCCTCCAGTAACCATGATTTCAACTAGCACTGAGTAGTTAGCTAGGTTTCCAGTACCAGGCGTGGTCTTTCCTTGTCGAGCAGGTCTTAGGTCCAACAAGAGAGCTGTTGGTTACTGCCAAGGTAAGCGTGCCACTGCTGCGCTCTTAGGGTTATTGTGTCATGCTGGTTGTTGATGAAGTTCCTGGGTGTCACAGCTGGGCTGGACAGTTGGCTGCCTCCCTCCTTTGGAAACGTGCAGGGCATTTGCTGACATCATGGAAGCTAGGCCTCCAGGATGGGTGGGGCTTTCAGGTCAGTGCATGGTGTCTTCAACACTCAGGATTTGCCTTCCACCTCTGGGGAGGGGGTGTGTAACCAAGAGCAACAGCAAGAGGCTGTATGATTTGGGAGTCTCTTGGACAGCTTTGGCCAACAACTCAAAAGAAGTCTCCTTTATGTCTGGTATGGAAGGTTTTTTTTGTCTAGCCGGGCTTTGGCCCTTAGAGGGAGCATCATCAACCCAGATGAGAGGGAAAAAAAATCATTAAAACTGAATGTGTGTATTTATACATAGAGTTATGTATAGGTTGGAGCTTTTGTGTTTTGTTTGTTTGTTTTGTGTATGTATGTGCATGTATGCATGCATGAATATATTGGTAAATAATTACTAGTATGATTTACTGTGGCTTTTCCAGACATCCTTAATGTTATTCTACCCGACTCTCTCCCTCTGTATTTATCTCCCTCACCCTTAGCCTGTTTCTGCATTTCCACATCATGTCATTTGTACCCTGATGGCTCCCTTTTAGTCCCCCCATCTTCTATATTTTACCCCCTTCCGTCCCCTAAGAACCCTGCTCCTCTCTTCTCATTTCTCTGACCAGATCACCAGTACCCTGCTATTCCTGTCTATTGTTCCCCAGTTTCCCCATTCTGGTAATGGTTCTGTTTTAATTTTCTGGTTTTTGTAGTTACTACAGGTATGTACACACATTTAAAGATTTGGAGCTAGGAGTCTATAATGAGAGAGGACATGTGATATTTGTCTTTCTGAGTCTGGGTTGGTCACTCAATATGACCTTATATGGTCCATCCGTCTACCTACAAAGCTCATGATTTCATTTTTCTTTATAGCTAGTGTTCTATAGTGTGTATTTACCACATTTTCATTATCCATTCATGGGTTGTATGTAGAACATTAAGTTTGTTTCTATTTCCTAGATACTGAGAATAGAGCAACAGTGAACATGGTTGAACAAGTATCTGAAGTATGTCGAACCCCTTAGTCATATGTCAAGGAGTGGTATAGCTGGGTCATATGCTAGATTTATTTTAAGCTTCTTGAGTATTCTTTACAATGGTTTCTTATAGTAACTGCATGGAACAAAGGGGCTATTGCTCATTATATAGGCCTAAATGGGCCTACATGGACCAAGGGATAGTTCTATACTTAAAGCATCGCCCAAGGTCAGAAATGTGATTGGAACAAAGTTCCTAAGAGTGTCATAGATGTTCCTGAGAGAACTATGAGGAAGAATGGAAGACCTAGGAATGAAATCCCAGGATACCACTGGTAGATCAACAGGGCTCTCTCCTACTTCTCTGTGTTCAACATGGAGAGTGAACAACGTTGGGAGGAGACATCAGTGATGGCCCTATTACCTGCCAGAGTTCAGGTTGAAGAAAAAGAAAAATGTGAGATTAGCACCCATTCCAATAAAGAGTTGAGGCAAGACCCTTTCTCCACTCAGGTGGAATGAGGCAGCTGGAGACTGTGGCTCCAGATAGGGTGAGGTCTCTGGGTATTATATCTGCCATTATGCAAGCTTAGCAAATGCAGAGGGCAGAGTGACTCTCAGAAAGACAAAGGAAAAAGAAGATACAGGGGACAGAGAAGAGAAGACTGGCAAAGAAGAGGCCAGATGGGACTGCACCCTTCCAGAGAGCCCTTCCTGGATTTCGGCACCAGAAGTGTTAGAGTTTATAGAAGGAAACAAAGGATGAAAATTCAGACCAGCCTCAACAGCAAGAGGGGCATCTCAAGACCCAGTGGCACTGTAGCCAGGATAGCATGATTTGAGGGGGCTTTGCAGCTAAGGAACGGACAGTACGGTCTCACCGGGACAGAAGCTGCTTGTGTTCTGGATATGCTATCACTTGAAACCACAAAGGGAAGGGAAGGTCTTCCGTCTGTTTCTGTAAGTGCTGGGTGTCTGGGGTTGGGGTCATCTGCCTTTCTTTTGCAACCTCTTGAGAGTTGTACAAATAGCTGACTTCCCAGAATTCTGAGTCCCCGTTAGGTTTTAAGAAAAGAGGGACTTCCTTTAATCTTTCTAGCTCTAGAGCTTGGCAACTGATGCTCTATCCCTCATCATTTGCCTAGAGCCTGTTCCTCTCCTAATAAACAGGTCTTCATGGATCCCAGCTAGGTGGTTTGAACTTCGTAGTTTCATGTGTTTGAACGCTTGGTCCCCAGTTGTTGGCACTGTTTAGGTTTGTTATGGAATGTTTGGGAGGTGTAGCCTTGCCAGAGGATGTTTGTCACAGGGGACAGACTTTGAAGGTTTATAGCTTTGTCCTATTTCCTTCTCTCTCTCTCTCTCTCTCTCTCTCTCTCTCTCTCCATCCCCCTCTTTGCCTTCCCCTTCCTCTCCCCCTCCCTCTCTCTGTCCCCTTCTCTCTCCCTCGGCCCTCCCCTCCTTCCCTCCCTCTGCTTCCTGTATGTGGATAGTAATGTGAGCTCTCAGATTCCTATTCCTATTGCCTGCTGCCATGCTCTGCTCCTCTCCGTCATTATAGACTCTTACTCTGTAACTCTCTAAATTAACTCTCCCTTCTACACGTTCCCTTCCCTTGATCATGGTATTGAATCACAACAACAAAAAGTAACTAAACACCCATCTGAGTACTCAGCCGTTTCTGCTGAGAGCCAGCCTGGCCATCAGCTTCTGTGTGAACCCCAAACTGTCCTTAGTTCTTGGGGCCCAACCTGTCTTGCTTGTCAAGAGAAGCCATGGTGCCACTGCAATTTTCCCATCCATCAGAAGAACACGTGTTCCTTTCTGAGTTGTTGGTCTCCAGTATTGTTAGTATAGACGTCTACAGGGGACAGAGGCTGGGAGGTGCTAATGTACCACATTGATCATAGGATTTATTGATGAATGTTCCTCTCTCAGGGAAAGTGGAAGGGAGGTTTTTTCCCCCCAGTTTGGGCCATGGTGCCAGATTCCTGAAGATGCACCTGTGCAGAAACAAAAGGCACACGAAGAGCCAGCTTATTGTGTTGGAGTCAAGCCAACACATGTAGATTATCATTTAAAAGTCACTCCAGAAAGTGTTCTATTTGTTTTAAACAAATAGGCTTTGGCTCTCGCATAAACATTCCATATGAAAAGAAAAGACCAAAACACTGGAGTGTGTGTCAAGCAGGTTTCCTTGTTTGGATGCGGTCTGTCTTCCAACTCAATTAAAGCCAACCCCTGCCTTCAGGAAGTCTATACAACTGTCCGAGGCATTTGTATATACGACTCTCTTGCTTTCCGGTAGGAAGGGCTGACTTAGAGAGCACGGCCAGCATCACCACCTGCAATGCTCACCCCGCACACGGCAGAGCCCTGAGATCATTTAGGAAGTAGCTTATGTGCACTTGGTGGGCAGTGACAAAGTACACTCTATACTAAAGCACATGCGACTTCCTGAAGGATTCCTGGATTGCAGCTGCAGTGGTCAGCCATCCTTATCCAGCCCATTAGGGCAAGCTGTACATTCCAGGTGGCTGGCTATGTGTACAGTCCTTTCTAGTCATGCCCTGTGACTTCTGATGACAGGGGAAATCAGTTTTTGAGTCCTGCCGGTGAACTGGGCCTGCTGCGAAGGACCATTCTGGGAGAAGAGCAACATTCCTCAGAGTCCAGGCCTTCCAGCAAATTCAAGGTCAAGCAAACTGGATCTGAGGAGACAGCTCGGTAGTACAGTAGCATCAGGATCCGGAGCAGAACCAGATAAGAGAGTGCCCTCGGTTCCATTAGACATCTTTCCCAGGGCAAGCTACCCCCTGCAGTGTGTTGGGCCACCTCTCCCTGGGTCAGGCATCACCGCTCATTTTCATGCCTGTCTTACATGGCCTGGGACCCTTGGGCTTTTCCCGTGAGAGCCCTAGCAAGAGACTGGAGGAGGAGCAATGGGTTCTAAAATCTCTGCTTCCCACCGTGGGCTTGAAGTAAGTGGAGGGTTGACTGTGAGTCAGCCTTTACAGGCTGACTGAATCCACTCCTCTGCTCTCAGTGAACCTGCAATCACCTTCCCTCACGCCTCAACCAAAAACATCCCTTCTCCTCAGACGTCAGACTTCGGTCTCCTACGTGGATGTCTTGACAATAAGCTTTCTCTCTGGCAAAACTGCTTTTAGTGATTGGCATAGTGAGGCAAAATGGACCTGGTTCAGTAGCTTCAGTCCCTTCAGCTGCATCCCTGCTGTGGTTTGAATAGGGATTGTTCCCTGGTGATTGGTTCTCAGCTGGTAGTGTCATTTTGGGAGGTAGCAGAGCTTTAGAAGCTGGGATCCAGCTAGGGGAAGTAGGTGACCAAGGGAGGTAGGCTGTCCTTAAAGTTATCTCTGGCCTCTGTCTCTGACCCATGATGTTTCTAGTCTACCATAAGGAGAGCGGCCTCTGCCCTACATTCCTGGCTTATGATGCTCTGCTCACAGCACATGAGCAGCTTATTTGTGAAACCCTCTGAAACACTGAGCCATAACATATCCTGAATCCTGTCTACACCAGAGGCCTTAACCTGGTCCTGTCTGGCTGTGCTGCGTATGCTCTGTAGGACCGTGATAGATTTAGTGTAGGCTCCCTCCATTCCAGCAGCCTCCTCCTTTCCCCAGGGTCACAGAGGGAGGAGACCCCACCCGTACTGTGCAGGACTAGCCAGAATCCTTCCACTGCCTCAACACCCATTTCACTATAAGATCTAATCGAGAATGATCATGGCTGTTGCTCTGACCTCACTTTGGCAGTTTCCTCTTTGTGTTTGAGAAGGTGTCTGCATTCACCTTTCTCTCTCTCTCTCTCTCTCTCTCTCTCTCTCTCTCTCTCTCTCTCTCTCTCTCTCTCTCTCTGTGTGTGTGTGTGTGTGTGTGTGTGTGTGTNCTCTCTCTCTCTCTCTCTCTCTCTCTCTCTCTCTCTCTCTGTGTGTGTGTGTGTGTGTGTGTGTGTGTGTGAGAGAGAGAGAGAGAGAGAGAGACTGTGTTTTGTCCAGCTGTAAGGTGGATATGTGCTTTCCCCACACTTTCCTTCTCCGCTATTCCCGGGGAAGGCAAACAAACCGTGATTTCACAGCAGTTCTGGTAGAAGGAGCCTGTGTGCTTGATTTCTGTCCCCAGCAGGGTAAGAAATCATGGTACTAATGGACTGGATGAGAAAAATGTAAAGTCAGCCTAGTGTGGCGGTGCGCACCTTTAATCCCCACACTTGGGAAGCAGAGGCAGGCAGAGCTCTGTGAGTTTGCAGCCTGGTCTCCACTACTGGGTTGTAGACAAAAGAGACAAATGCATGGACATTTAGGAGGCGAAATGCGAGGTGTTAGAAGGATGGAGGAGGCGGGATGCTGTTGAGATCCAAAGCCAGAAGCGGAGCAAGGCCTTCCAAGCATTGTACAGAAAATGACAGTTTACAATAAGATGAAACTGAAAGTGTGCTGTCCGCTAGCACCACTTCCTAGTTGGGATGATGTGCCCCCTCTTACACTCAGTTATCTTTTTATCATCTATAGGTGGCTGCCAATTCTAGTAACCTAAGCCAGTTAAGTCCACTTTCTGCCAGAATGTCCCAGTCTGAGTCCCTTGCCCCCAATTACACTTTGTCTGTGATGCTTTGGGGCTCCCATCTGAAGCTTTCCGTAACTGAGTCTCTGAGGGGTTTACAAGCTCCACCCTCTCCCACTTATTTGTGTTTGCCTTTGTCACTGGGGACCTCTTCCTGGTCAGCCCTCAGAGGACTGCACCAAACTTGGCATGGCATGTCTGGGTGATGGCTGAAGTATGGCCTTGTCTGGCTGTTATCTGAAGGGCCTCACTGTGGATCTCAGCTCTGTCTCTACGTCACATCCTTCTCTGATACATCAGTCTCCCCTCCATGTATTTGGTATCCACCCCAGCCCCGTTGGCATCCCTGGGGTGCAGACCATCTCTCTGCCTGTCAAGGTGACAAGCTGTCCTTAGCCTGGCGGGGTTGGAGCATCTTGGCACAGCTGGATGCTGGCCTTCCTGCTGCCTTGTTGAGAAAAGCCTCACCTGTGCTGTTTCCCTTTAGCTCTTCTTCATAGGAATGGGGTCCATTGTTTTTTTTATTCTAATTCCTGTCTTGCATATGGTGGTACATAAACAGATATTAATCCACCATATTATCCAGAAGTGATAAATGCTAATGGTGATCTTTTAGTTATTTCCCTTAAAATAAGGTCCTATAAGCTCCATTCATCATGGAATGTGATGGCATATATATAACTATTAACTAGTACTCATGGAAATGTGACGGTGTATATATAACTATTAACTAGTCCTCTAGGTTTGGGTGATTTGGCCTAAGTAAATAATTTCAAATAAGGAATCTATGTTTAAAGTGCCGGTAGTGTTTGTAGTAATGTAATTTATAGCTATAAAATTTTTCAAGAACTTGCTACATATCTGAAGTCTAATAATCCACTTAACATATTCTACAAACTTTAGCATAGTAAAATGACCGTTGTCTGGATACATGGAGAAAGCAGGCTGAAACTGTTAAATGGATATAAACAAACCTGCAATGTTATACACTTAGTTGGAATCCAATAGTTATTTAAGAGAAGAGGCCAGGAGTAGAGACTTTTTGATGAGCATCCCGATTAGTAAGGACCTTCATACAAAAGGTGTCAGGTGCAGGGACTGAGTATCAGTTAGTGAGCTGGCACCCTTTGGGGCTGGCTTCCTCCCACTTAGGGGAGGTTGGGGACAGAACTGCAAATCTGGTCACTGACTATGAGTCTGAGAGCTCACATTCACAGGCACTTGGCAGAAGTTGAGTTTAACTTGGTTCTGTTGTAGATCCCAGCATCTCTAAGGTGTGTACTCTGGAAAAGGGTCAGAGCCAGGAGCAGTGTGGGCTTCTGAGATCACAACCCATTTTTTTCCCCTGTGAATAGCCAGGTAGTAAGTTCTCGAACTGTGTACCAGGTCCAGGTCTACATAGCTGCAGTGCTTAAGACCTAGGTCCTACAGCCATACCTGCAACTACAATTCCCCATGGGTCAGAACTGGTCCATGTTCCATTCTATTGATAAATTTGCCCATTTAATTAAAAAAAAAAAGTACAGAGTGGTAACAGTGAGGTGGGGACATCCAAGTAAAACCATAGTGACCTTGAGGTGATGAGATATTAGGGTGGAGCGGAGCCAACACCTCCCTCCTCCCTCCCTGGGCCACAGTGTTTCCTCCCGGTATCATCAGACTTCATGTCTGAGGACCAGGTCTTCCTAGACTCATCTCTACCCAATGAGCTACCCTACCAGCGTGGCCACAGGCATGTCATGTGAAGTTCCCTTCCTGAAGAAGAACCACGTAAGTTCCTGATAAAGATATATTTGACACAGTGCCACTGAAGATGATGTCTCTGTAATTGTGCAACCCAAGGCCACACAACACTGTAAGCGATTGTTCCAGCCCCCTTCTGATACCAAAGCTTTAGGTTAAGAGGCCAATGGCAGCTTGGACTTGAATTCTGGAAGACGTAACCGTATTTGTTTGGTGTACTGCAACTTTGAAGGACTCTCTTATCCGTGTTGTACACTGATGTTTGAATTGCAAAGGAATGTTTGGTTTGTTATTAGAGGTCAGGGTAGTTGACAGCAGCTGTCTCTAGCATTTGGAGAATGAATTTAAAGACCAAAGTAGGAGCCATGTACCTTTCATGCAATGGTTGCCATGATCTTGGGCCAAAGGGCCTAGAGACAGAGTCTTCTGTGAAAGGGCTACAACTTATCTGTGGAGCTCAAGAATCTGTGCTAAGAGTCCATCCAACTTCCTCTTTCCTTCTACACCGAGACTAATTCTCCTTGTAGTGATCATAGCAAGTCTCATGATAATCTTTGTTAACCAAATACTACTAAGAAAACTTTGCAGTGAACTTATTGGTTTTCATAGCCTGAAAGAGCAGCTAACAATGCTGTGAGCATAGTGAACATTTATTGACCATTCCATGTCAGAGGAAGTGCTTTGTATTGATTACTTAATTCATACAGCAATCCTCCAAAACTGTATTATTATTTTCCCATGTACAGAGAAAAAACTGAGGCATAGAGAAGCTTGCCATTGCTGTCAGTAGAGGAACTTGGTCCCTAATTAAAGGGAACCCTTGCCAGTGATGCTAGCCAGCAAGATGCAAACAGGAGCACCAGCACACAGGAGCACCAAGAGGATATACCAGGAATACCAGTGACACAGGAGCACCAGCACGCAGGAGCACCAGCACGCAGGAGCACCAACAGGATATACCAGGAGTACCAGTGA
>NC_034598.1:24056313-24069069 GCF_900095145.1 Mus pahari
AAGCACCAGCACACAGGAGCACCAACAGGATATACCAGGAATACCAGTGACACAGGAGCACCAGCAC
This sequence comes from Mus pahari, assembly GCF_900095145.1. Classification (NCBI taxonomy): domain Eukaryota; kingdom Metazoa; phylum Chordata; class Mammalia; order Rodentia; family Muridae; genus Mus; species Mus pahari. The sequence continues at coordinate 24,056,381 of NC_034598.1, forward strand.
GCAGGAGCACCAGCACGCAGGAGCACCAGCACACAGGAGCACCAGCACGCAGGAGCACCAGCACGCAGGAGCACCAGCACGCAGGAGCACCAGCATGCAGGAGCACCAGCACGCAGGAGCACAGCACTCAGGAGCACCAGCACACAGGAGCACCAACAGGATATACCAGGAGCACCAGCACGCAGGAGCACCAGCACACAGAAGCACAGCACACAGGAGCACCAGCACACAGGAGCACAGCACACAGGAGCACCAGCACACAGAAGCAGAGCACACAGGAGCAGAGCACACAGGAGCACCAGCACACAGGAGCACAGCACTCAGGAGCACCAGCACACAGGATCACCAGCACACGGGAGCACCAGCACACAGGAGCACAGCACACAGGAGCACCAGCACACAGGAGCATAGCACACAGGAGCACCAGCACACAGGAGCACCAGCACACAGGAGCACCAGCACACAGGAGCACAGCACTCAGGAGCACCAGCACACAGGATCACCAGCACACGGGAGCACCAGCACACAGGAGCACCAGCACACAGGAGCATAGCACACAGGAGCACCAGCACACAGGAGCACCAGCACTCAGGAGCACAGCAGACAGGAGCACAGCAGACAGAATCAATCACCAGCACTCAGGAACACCAGCAACCTGCATCCTTAGAACCTTGAGATGTTTGTGGAACATGTGATGTAATATGTTCAGGGTAACAACCACAGGCAAATAGATTTAACCATCTCTTCCCTTTCTTCCCTTTCTTATCTCCACACTAGGATTTTAGAAGTTAATGTCATCAAGGGAAACAACAATTCCTGATGTTTTGGAGAATTCAGACCCCAGACCAGTTTTGTACTCTTTTTTGTTTGTTTGTTTTTGTTTTTTGTTTTTAGAGACAGGGTTTCTCTGTATAGCCCTGGCTGTCCTGGAACTTACTTTGTAGACCAGACTGTCCTCAAACTCAGAAATCCACCTGCCTCTGCCTCCCAAATGCTGGGATTAAAGGTGTGCGCCACCATGCCCAGCTCAGTTTTGTACTCGTGTACTGAGCCATTCTCCAACTCTAAGTACCCAGAGGATGTCTACAGCTCAGCCATGGCTGTTCAGCGCTGGGGGCTAATTAACACAGTCTTACTTCCCATGCTCTTTGCTATTCCGCCCCTCCTCCTGCACTGGGGTAGTCTCTCCTTTCTTACTCTTGTCTCTGCATCTGGACAATTGGTTTGCTTTGCCAATAGGATGAGCCAGAAATGACAGGGAGCCAGTTCTGAGGTCAAAGCGTCAGATGGCCTCCAACCTGCTCTTAACTTCTGGCCTTGCCATGATGAGCTTCGTGTCAGCTCAGGCTCTCCAGTTGGTTTGTGGAAGAGGATGAACTTGATGGAGAGGATGAAGGATAATGGAGAGGATGAAGAAGGATAATGGAGAGGATGAAGAAGGATGGAGAGGATGAAGGATGATGGATGATGGAGAGGATGATGAATGATAGAGAGGATGAAGGATGATGGAGAGGATGAAGGATGATAGATGATGGAGAAGATGAAGGATGATTGATGGAGAGGATGAAGGATGATGGAGAGGATGAAGGATGATAGAGAGGATGAAGGATGATGGAGAGGATGAAGAAGGATGGAGAGGATGAAGGATGATGGAGCAGAGCGGCCCTTCTCAAGGTTGTCCAGCAGACAGAGACCTGGTCATGTCTGGGCAAGCTGACACCACTGGCCCTTACTGACCCCAAAGCTAGACTGAGAAATGACTATGCTCCAAGACACTGAATTTGGGACAGCGACAGAGTGAGTTTTTAACTGATGGTGGCAACATGGAAAAGAGTACCCCATGTTGTCTTCACGTTCCCCATACATTTCTGTTATGTGTCCCCTATTAGCAAACACCTCCCTGCTCTAACATGTTACATACCTCAATTATGGATGGCCACAACCCCATAGTCTCATCATACACAATACATCAACCAGTGACATTCATTCACTTCCACTCATACTGCCACACTCGTAAGAGTTCACAGGGTGCCAGTCTGTAGGTCTCCTTTTTATCAATATGTTTATTGAGCTTATAAAAATATAATAAGTTACATAATCAGAATTATATAAAATATTCACAATTAACACTTCACTGGCTTAGGCCCTCAGACCTAGCTCAGGTGTTTACTAAATACCTTTAAGTACTGAAAAAATAATGACAGTCTCCAGACAAACATGGCAGTGTGGAGTTCCAGCATTGGTCAGCAAGAGTCACTGTGGTCTTGTTGGTTGGCAAAGCACCCTGAAGCCAACCCTTCCTGGATTTATTGCCAAGTAAAGTAAATGACAAGGGACTGGCTCCCCTAAAGCAGCAAGTGGGGAGTCAAGGGAACAGCAAGGATGCTGGCTGCCTCAGGCCTTGAAACCTAGTAGGGTGAATGGAGGGCAGCCCACACTGCTGGCTGCAGCTGCCCAATCTTCAGCACAATGACAGCTGGAGGAGAAGAGCCTGCTGTCCTGGACCTGCTCACTCATCACACGTGACATTTACAAGTCTAATTAAGGGGAATCGCAGCATCGTTATGGAAGACCAGGGGTAAGGGACACTGCAGGATCTCAGGAATTAAAAGGACAATTAAGCAGACTATTTTAACTTGTAGGATAGAGTAAATGCCTTCTGAAAAAAAAAACCCAGCACAGACAGACACAGGAAAATGATCATATTAAAAATTCAGGACCTAATTACAGTCCTCTCACAGTATGGTCTATATTCAGTGATGGGAAATGGCATGATGGTTTTAAACACACCACTGATTCTTCTCCAAAGCCTTTGTTCAGTCACAGGCCTTGTAAAACAAAAAAATCCAACAGCCTTCTAAGCCAGAGGCTTTTCTGAAAGGAAGCATTCTCTGCAGTCAGCTCCGGGAGGGAGCCCAGCAGCCACCTTGGCATTAACCCCCTGCCGGGGAAGTTTCCTTGGCTCCCATTTCCTGGCAGTTACAGGTGCAGTAAGAGAATCTGCCAAGAGCAATGGCTGTTTATGAGCCCTGTAAATGCTCAGTCCTACAGTTGCCCTTACATGAGAATGGCGGCTTAGTTTCCCTTGACTCTCATTTTGCGTGGCCACCCACACTGTATTTACCCCAGGGAGGCTCCTCTGGCCTCTCCTCTTCTCCCTCCATTTTCTTTCACTCACTGTCGCTCACCCGAGCCTCAACTTTCCTGACTACAGACCAACCACGTCTGGAGGAAGAGACAGCCACTTTGGATGACTCCCCCGGGGCCCAGGACCCCAGACCCCAGCTCTGTACTGCGTCCCGGGGCTGCACCATCCCTCACTGGTTCAGGATGCAGTGTCTGAACTCACTCACCCAGGCATGGTCAAACTCTGAGCAAGTCACCATTTCCCTCTCTAGATAGGACACGCGTCCCTTGGAAGCAAAATCAGCCTGACATTGTAACTGCTGTACCTTCGAGCAGTGCCGGAGGCCAGATCTGCCCACTTGTGGCTGGACAGACACACCTTGTGTGTCAGGGACACACAGTGAGTTCTTCCACTAGTGACTGCAAGGCTTGTACCATGGTGGGTGACTGCAAACACAGGTCAAGTTACCCCTGAAACCATAGGGCATGCCAACAAACCATGCTCTGTGTGAGGCCATGCAGGATGTGGGATGTCTGTACTTTGTAACCGTTTTTACTAGAACCTTGAAGCTATTTTCTTCCTTAGGATGCTCCATTTTCAACCCCTTGAGACTCCTATAACTTTTGCTACTTTTTTTTTTTTTTTTTAAGCATCCCTTCATTTGCCTGCGTGATGTTTTGGTAACATGGTCTATACCATGCCCCCATCTCTCACTAAGTGCCTCCTTAAAAGACAGGGTCAGATTCTTCACCTGTGTCCTCCCCACATGGTTTGGTTCATTTGAGTGCTCAATGGGCTCCTTAGGGCAACCTAAGGAATACAGTGACCCACCAGGAAATGCCTTGAGTTGGGCAGTCCGATAGCATCACTCACAGCTGTAGGTCGTGGCTTCATCAGATCCCCAGCTGGTCCCAGGGAAGACAGTCCAAGACAAACTCTTCAGGACGCAGCTGAGGGTGGGGAGGCAGGTGGTACAACCCCGGCCCACTCCAATATGTCTGCACACAAGGACTCCACAGCATCCAGCCGCTCGATCTGCACCAACTTTGTGAGCAGCTCTGGGATGCTGTAGCCCGCGGTACTGATGCGGTCAAAGAGCTGCATGCCATCAGTCATGCCCCCAATCTCATCCCTCTTCAGTCCAAAGCTCTCGGCAAGGTGGCGCCACGTTTTCACGACTGCCTTCTCAGAGTTGTATGTAGAGCTGAGCATTCGGCTTGTCTTCTCAAGGCAGTCAAATGGCAACTCCGTGGGGCTGAGACCTAAGAGGAATTGGTCAGAATTACATGTCACAGGTGGAAGTTCAGTGGGAACGCAATAGTAAACATAGAGTAAGTACTTAAAAAAGAATTAATGGAAGTCCTGGATAGTCTCGTCCAGAAAATAGAAAAGAAGGAAGTATTTCCCAATCTGATATCAAAACTAGACCAAGACCAATACTCTTAACAAAAATATTTACAAAGAGAATTCAACAATAGAACGGAGAATTATTTACTACAAGTGACATTTATTCTAGGGATGTCAGTGTGACTTTGATGTTAAGTCCAGAGCTAGTACACTGCTATAAACTGAGGTCAGGACCAAGGCTCTGCTCACAGAGCTGCTCATCTGAGACATCATGCCAAAGCAGAGAAGGCAGAAAAGGAAAAGTACACAGAGATTAGAAAGGGATAAAACTACCCTTGTGTGCATAGGCCAATCAACTATGCAGAAATTTCAAAAAATCTACTCAAAGACTGCCATGACACTGCCGCACAGAGCAACCCAAAGGACTCTCTACTGAATTCTGGTGTGTGAAACCACTTACCACTGAGTGTATACTGTATAAATCAACTTTCAAAAGTATTTTTAAAACACGGATCTTGTACATATGGGTGTTTGCCTACAAGCATGTTTGTGTACCATGCACATACAATGTCCACAGAGGTGTCAGACCCTCTGGAACTAGAGTTAACAGATGGTTGTCACCTGCCACATGGGTGCTGGGAATTGAATCCAGGTTCTCTGCAGAATAGCCAGTGCTCTTTAGGACTGAGCCCTCTCTCCAGCCCCCAATTTGACTTTAATACTCTCGAAATAACAACATTATAGCAAAGGCAAGCAGATTGATGGTTGATGGGGCTGCACTAGGGGGCTGGAGAACAGGAGACTCCCCTGTGGGGGTAGAGGGGCTCTCTGTCTACTGTGTTAACATCAGCATCTTGGTTGTGATTTTTATGGGTGTTGTGGGCTGTTACCATCAGGAGAATCTCGGAGAAGTGCACCCAGGCTTTGTCCTATTACCTTACCAAGTGGTAAGAATATCATAAGCGAGATGGTGGTGCACACCTTTAATCCCAGCACTTGGGAGGCAGATGCAGGCAGATCCCTTGAGTTTAAGGCCAGCCTTGTCTACAGTCCAGGAAAACCAGGACTATTACACAGAGAACTTTGTCATGGGGTGGGTGGGAAGAATATTGCAATAAAAAACTTTAAAATAACGGGTGGATTTTGGTGTCATAATAAACACATTAGGATCTTGAGGAAGGTAGCGCAGGTTGGGTAGGCAGAGGTAGTGAGTATTAAGGTCTTCATGTGACTCTAATGGTCTTGGGAGCCAAGCCATACTGGCTTTAGAGACTCAGGCTTGGCTGCATCTTATTACTGTGGCATTAGGAGGCACACATGCCTGGGCTGTCAAGGAGCACCTGAGGGCACAGGCTTGAAGCTTCCACCCTACAGGACCCACTGGAGAGGGCTCTTCTTATGGTTGAAGTTTTCAATTAAGTTGAAAGCCACAGTCCCGTGGGTTTGATCTTTCAAAGCCAAGACATTCTTTGGAAGAGAGAAAAGATTTGGGGTTGCTGGAATGTAACTCCCAGACCAGACTCTTCTGGGCAGCCGATAGCACCCACCATGCCAAGCTTGATGGAGCAGGCTGACCAGGCATGCACTTGTGGAGCCATGCCAGGTTTCTGAAGGCAGCCAAGAAGAATTCTTGGCCCTGAAATTCCTGCTCAGTGGTTACTACAGGCCAAACAGAGCATCTAACCAGTCTGCCCCGGCTTAGGGTCTGCACCTCTCCCACATGGGACATGAGTGGTGGCATGTGACTCTCTTCAGTCCCAAGGTTCAACCAGGTCAGAGATCCATGGAGAGATGCCAGCCAGCAAGGCATGAGGCTGGAAAGTCCCCTGACCTCAGCAGTGAGTTTACTTCCAGGATGAATAGAAATTAATTTAGGGCCTGGACTTTGTAGCATGTAGGAGGATTAGTGACTGGAATGTTCATGCTTCTTACCCAGTTGCTTCTTACCTGCCTGCTTAAGGCGGCCTGAACTTGCTGCTCCTGTGGCTGCTCTGGAAGGAGGGGAGATCCCTCCTGCCTTGTGAAGCTCAAGAGGGAAGATAACAGCTTCTAGGCATAGCCATCCCTTATATGACAATGTTTCCGTCAATGACAGCGAACTCTAGATCTGTAGGTCTATCTACTGATGCCATAACCACCTTTGTTTGTGTTTGTACAGCCACTATTGACCCAAAGACAAAATCTCAAACCTATGTGCTTCTTAGAATGTGCACCCATTGGCACTGACTACTGGGTGCCATCAGACGTTTCCGTGATGACAGTACTGATATAGGCACAGGCACAGGAACTATGGGGCCCCTTCATTGTGTCCCCATCAACACACACACTGGGCTATTGCTTGTCCTGCGAGGGGAGCACTATGGGGTACTTCAGCCTAAACCAGGAACCAAATTTCCTTTCCCTCCACATCAGAAGTCAGTTTACTTAGCCATTCTGACAACCCCCATCAGATATGGATGAATGTCCTCAATTCTTCACTCAGGAGCCCCTTTCCATGCCTGGCTTTGGGTCAGTGGGGTTGGGAGGGAGCCCTAAAAGGCTCTTTCTTTTTGTTGTTTGTTTGTTTAAGACAGAGTCCTTGGCAGGTCTGGAACTCACTATGTAGACCAGGCTGGCCTCAAACTCACTGAGATGTAACTGCCTCTGCCTCTCAAGTGCTGGAATATACATTTACAGGAGTGCACCACACCTTCAGTTCTAGGGTTAAAGGTATGCAGCAGCACATCCAGCTCTAAATGGTTCTCTAGTCCTTACCTTCAACAACACCACACACGTTGGCATACACATCCAATATCTTTTTCCTCCGGCTCTGGATCTATAAAGAACAAGTAAGACAATGTTCATCTCCAGAAAGAGGGAAAGACTCCAATCTGTGCTAAGACCTTACACAGAAACAACCCAAAGTTATCAAGCGGAAGAGTGTCCCTAGGTTTCCATGCAACCCCCCCTTGTGTGCACCAGGGCTGCCATTTGTGTTAAAGGGGACACCGATGTTAGAGCTGTCCTTGGTATGTTTAGAAGAATGGCCACCAGGGCAGCCATGCATGCAGAGGCTGGCAGAGCTATGGAAGACTCTCCTTTTTAGGGCAGAAAGCACAGGGCAAGGCTAGGCAATGAGTGGCCCTGGGTGAAAGAGCCCATGCCTGTGGCAGGTAGCAGATTCCAGGTTCTTTTAGCGCACTGCACCTAGAGAACAGGACCAGGACAGATCCAGGATTTCAGTGGGAATTTTCTTTACTACCAACAATGCTTGCCACAAGGCTTGGCTGGCTTGCCCAAGGCACAGACTAAAGAAGGACTGTATGCCGGGGCCTCAGAGCACACTCTGTGCCACAGGCATAGCATGCTTTAGTGATAAAACCTTCTAGATAATTTGTACAAATGAGTCTGTTGCTACGTAAGAGAAATATATATGTGTATGCACATGTGTTTACATTTAGTATATTAGTATATATATTTAGCATATTGAGTAGCCTATGGTTACTCAAGACGCCTATGTAAAATATCTATTTGCATAGATCCTATTCACATCTTCCCATGTACTTTAAATCATTTTCAAGTTATTTCAACTAACACATGGACCATTATACAAATAGTTATTACATTGTGTGGTTTACAGATTAATTACAATAAGAAGCATGCATCTTTAGTACCATTTTCTTTTTTATATGTATGTTTAATCAACTCATAGAACCCACAGATATACACAATTGCATAAGGGTGTCCTGTCTGATGGCTGTAAGTCACTGCACTAGTGTACCCTAGGCGGTGTTCCCAGGGCCTCACCCCAGCAGACTTGTTACTGGTTACAGACTTCTCCCTGGCCAGGTGAACCAGCGACAGCAGACATAGCTCCGGGGACCCCTGCTTGTCCGGGGCTGGCTCTTCATCACTGTCCACACTGCGACTTAGCAACTGCTCGTTCTCAGAGGAGGCGTCATTCTCACTGTGGAAACAACCAGGACACCTCTCAGTGAAGCTCCGATCCAGATGAGCTGTCCCAGCACCGATCTGTTACCCAGGTACGGGCAGCACGGCACACTGCCGTATTCCTTAAGCACTTGCTACACATTATGAGCTCTGTGTATGGAGACATGAGCTAAGAAAGGCACATCCTGTTTCCTGACAAACAAGCAATTCTGGTACTGAGTGGCCTATAGCTGTCTGCATGGGGTTCCCAAGAGGCTGTGGGTTCTGAGAGGCTGGGGACATGACCAAGGGCTGCACCTAGACATCTCTCCACACTGTCTGACACCACAGATGCTTGGTAAAGATTCACGGAGTATGTTCTAGATTCGTGCACTTGATCCCAGCAAGACAAGCACAGCCATGGGTCTTCATGTTAAGTTACTGAGCTTAGATGGCTGGGATCCAATTCATGCCAGGCTTCTAGAGTAACTAAGAACACACACACAAAAAGTGCACTCTTGACTAGTGTGGCCTGGTGTTAGAATGAGACTTGTGGGAGCTACAGAGAGCTCCTAATGGTGGGCAGGGTGGGTGATCATGCACTAGAATTTTCCAAATGGGTTAATGCACTAGGCTGCCCTTCCGAATTGCCTGGACCCGATCCAGGTAGCTGGAGTCCTTATTCTCAAGTAGGAAAGACTTGGCAGGAATTCATGAGTCACTGTGGGACAATCCTGTCTCGGGTCAGGAAGGAGGGTCTGGCACTCTGCTCTTCTGGAAACTGTCTTAACAACACTTGGGGACTCTGCACCCCAGTTGCAAAGGCCAACACTGGGGAAATGGGGCCCTTCCCATACTTGTCTGTAAGGCCACAGTGCAGGATTCAGCAGAAAGGAGTTTGTATGCTTTGTTGCTGGACCAAGTCCAGATGACTACCCAACGGAGACAACTGGAAACGGCTTCTCTCCTCAGTTGATTTTAAAGCAGAGGCAAGCTCTACGGCCCAATGTTTGGAACATGTGCTAAAATACAGTCAGGTAAGTCTCTTTCTTCAGAAGCGTATTACACCAGCCCTTAATAGATGGTTGACAGTCTGGGCTTTGGTTCCAGTTCTGTTGATCACTGGTGTGTGATCTTGGTCCAGTTATGGAAGTGGGGATGGCATCTTAGGGGTGTGGCAAGATCAGTCTCAGGCCTGGGGCTGGGGTTGTTGGCTTTAAAGCAATGTAAGCACTGCTGGCAGCTAAATAACCTGACTGGCATGTATGCATCCTGTGATTCATATTGGCTCCTCAGTTTGAAGAGAAGGGTGGAGGGCTCAGGGCATCTGGGAGATTGGGAACAGGGAGAATGGACAAGTCGGGGAATAGCAGGCAGGTTTTACACCTGCCCCAGCTCCTGTAGTCAATGAGGAAACAGAAATTCAATGCTGGTTTACATTGCCCCCTTTGGTGGGAAGCTGCTCTCTAATATTCTTGGAACATTCTTAGGCCAGGCACCAGCACCCACGACACTCACTGATACAGCTTGCCTGCCTGCTCAAGGACCTATAAGGACCCAGCTGGTAACTCCATCCTTGGGACTGACCGGGGCTGTTCAACCTAGTAGTGAGTGTAGGTGAGCCCCTGTTCCACATACCTTTTTGGGGTCTTTGTGGGTGTTGCTGTCAGCTTCTGGAATTCACCATTCTCAGGAAAAGTCACCACACAGTCTGTAGGAACGGAAGTTGGGGGTTGGCGAGAGTCAGCTTGTGGTGCTGAACTTGGATCTCCCTTCCCGTTTCCTTTTCAGTAGACATCCTTGGTGACCAGGTCCCCACCTGGGGACAGAACAAGTGGGTACACTACCCCCCCCCTCCAAGGGCCCTGGAACCAGAGGTGGTCAGGAAGCCGGGCTGCAAGGTTTGAGGACAAGATGAACATACTCCACCTTCATGCTGGATATTGTTCATGGGGCAGTGTGGGCTATGTGTACAGACCTGGGGCCTCCTTTTTCTCCTCGTGTGTGTTAGCTGGGGCTTCTGCGCTCTTGCCTGGGGGACTGCTACAGCAGGCTGCTTGAAGAAAGAGAAAAAGGCCGGCATGAGCTCCCTGGCTCCCTCAGAGAAGGGGACAGAGTGTTGGATTAGGGTCATGGGTGCAGGGATGTCACCTGGAGCTGACGGCTTAGTCTTCATGATGTAGAACATGATGATGAGGACGATGGCAATGGCCATGATGAAGATCGTAGACATGGCAATAATCAGGGCGGTGGCCAGGTGTCCTTGGCCTGAGAGCTCTGCTGGCATCAAGGAGAGGAGGATAAATGGGTTTGCAGGCCCTTCCCCCAAGCTGCCACGAGAGCCAATCACAGGAATGCTTCCGTGGATCATACTTGGCCCAAGGACCTGGCCCTCAAACCCTGTGTTGGCTGCTAGGTCAGGGGCCCTCATCAGCTTCCCCCCACACTGCCAACTGGGTGTCTGTGCACTATACTTGGAAGAGCAGGATGCGAAACAAGAAGTCATTCCTGGGGCGCTCACTCTTAGCATCACTACCCTGAGATCCCGAGAGAAAGGTAGAGATGAGGACCCGTGAAGCCCATGAAAGAGGATCTGTCTTGGGAGTTCAGGCAAAAGGCCACCCCTCCGGCTAGAGGTTACATTCCTGGCTTGGTTTTCCTTGGCACCTCCTCTTCAGAGTATTAACAAGCGCCCCAGGGTAAAGAGGGCTGAACTGACCCAGCAGCTCCTACTGTTTCCAGGGCTGCTGGGCTGCTGCTCATCCCTGGAGCTATTTGCGTGGTTCCCTGATGAAGCTTTGGACGTGTGGACTATCTGAAACCTTCCCGTAGTTCTCCAAAATAACTAAACAGGACATCTGGTTCCCATGAAGCAGGATCCAAACGTCCTGCCACCCAAAGAGGCAGTGGCAGGCATCTGGCACTCAGGGCCATCGGAAGGATGTGCAGAGCTGAGAGCCCATTGAGGACGTTCAGACTCCTTGATGTTATCTGGTGTGTTTATAACTGTGGGAGCAGGAGATGGGTGATGTTTGTCTTACTATTCTCAGTTACATGCTATTCCCAAGTGCTGGGGGAAGAGAGGTGGGTATGACTGCATACCATCCTCATACCTTGGGTCAGGATGTAGCAGGCTGAGTACTGACAGGTTACCCCAAGCCTCATGGCGACCCAACCCCAAACATGCTTAAGAATAAGATGGCAATTAAAACCATAGAGCAACTCCTCAATGAGTTTTATGAGTATGAGAAGGGATAAGCTAAATTCAAGAGCTTGCGCTGAGGTGGGGGAAGGGAGAGTGCCCCTCAACCGTCATTTCCATTTCTAATGAGCTAGGGAGAATAGAAGTCATTGGAAATGAGTATTAAAAGTGTGAATCAGGGCTGGAGAAATGGCTTTTCCAGAGGTCCTGAGTTCAATCCCCAGCAACCACATGGTGGCTCACAACCATCTGTAATGGGATCTGATGCCCTCTTCTGGTGTGTCTGAAGACAGCGACAGTGTACTCATATAAATAATAAATAAGTAAGTTTAAATTAAAAAAAAAAAGTGTGAATCACTGTTGACACTGGCTCCTGACTGTCACCTCCCACCCTGCCAAGGTGGCTGGAGTAGCAGGATACCCATGGAGTAGCAATTCTATACCAAGGTCCTGCAGCTGATCATGCAGCGATCACGTGATTCTGTCACATTAGGGAAGTGACAAGAGGAGAGGGTCCTGTCTTCACACTCCCCTCTCCCTCCTCACTCTCAGACCCAAAGCTGGTGCCTTCCTCACCTTTGTGAGCATGCTGGAAGGGGGACAAGGTACTGCCACCAGAAGTGCTGGACGAGTGAGCTGAAGCCCCGGAAGTGGCTCCCACACCTGCGAGGAGAAGAGAGAACCTCAGAGACCTGGCAAAGTGTCACCTTCAAAGGCTGGAAAAGAAGGCACCGCAGTGAAATGAGCCAGCCTGGAGTTCTGGACTGTATTGCGGGGAGTGGGGCAGAGAGGAAACGTTGACTGTTCCCCCGGAGAGTACTCTGACACAAAGAGACTCTGTCTCAAGAAGAAAAGAAAGACAACAGAGAGAAAAGAAAAAGTGTCAAAGAAAAGAAAAACGGAAGCTGATTTGCTATCAGATAAATCACAGTATCTGTTTTTTTTCTCTGATACATAACCCCCTTTAGGTCAAACTTGAGTTTTTCAATTGATAAAAACAATCAGGAGCCGGGCGTGGTGGCACACGCCTTTAATCCCAGCACTCGGGAGGCAGAGGCAGGCGGATTTCTGAGTTCGAGGCCAGCCTGGTCTACAAAGTGAGTT
>NC_034598.1:24069205-24090274 GCF_900095145.1 Mus pahari
AAAAACCAAAAAAAAAAAAAAAAAAAAAAAAAAAAAATCAGGTTGGATCACAGCTCAGCAGCAGAGGCAGAGCACGCAGATGTGACCCCAGCCCTTGAACAGGAAAGGGAGTTATATTTTCCTTCTTCGTTCGTTCATTCATTCGTTTGTTCGTTTGTTCCCCTTCCTTCCTTCCTTCCTTCCTTCCTTCCTTCCTTCCTTCCTTCCTTCCTTCCTTCCTCCCTTCCTTCCTTCTCTCTCCCTCCCTTCTTTCCTCTCTCCTTCCCTTCCTCTCTCTCTCTCTCACACACACACACACAAACCCTTACTGGTTGTCAGTTCTGAAGAGGTTCATATAGTCATCCCGTGCTTCTGAAAAGCAGCTATAAGCCTGGGCAGGGTCACCAACCTCCCCGAAATCATGTCCTTCCCACCCACCCCAAGCAGCTGAGAGAATTGGCCTCGAGGGTACACAAGGGTCAGTCCACAGCACCACAGGGCTTCAGTGAGGAGAAAGCAGGGGCAGCAGTCTAACAGAGGTTCTGGGAGAAACACAGGCCTGCTGGGTGGGAAGCCTCCTGCCATCTGGCTTGTGCCAGCCCAGGAGCAGAAGCCCAGTCCCAGGGAAGCAGAGCGTGCTGCCTAATTAGCTGACAACCTCACTAAGTACATACCCTGAGGTGGAAACTTCTAGTTCTTTGGAAAGTTAGTTATATCAAATAATGTTTTTGCTGGGTCACCAGGTGAAAGGATGTCTGCTAAAGCAAACACATGAAAGACGTTTTCCTGAAGCAGGTGAAAGGATATTTGGATATAGAAGACATGTGAAAGGACCCATGATGGAGTATAACTATGACCCCACAGACTGTGGGAGACGAGCACTGAGCCTTGGTTTGGTTTGCTCCGCCTCGCTGTTCTTCACTAAAGACATGCATGTATTGGTTCACCTGACATAGCATTGTTGAGCTCAACTTGTGATAATGGCTATCGAGAGAAGAAACTTGCCCAAGAACTGCTCATGAGGTTCCTGCGGCAGCTTGCCGCCTCAGTGGCCTCACCTCAGGCCGGTTGGTAAGCCTGGTGGTTTCTTCAGGATTGAACTACAGCTGCCTGGTGTCTGCTTCTGCTTGCTGAAAGAATTGGTCTGCAGCTGCTGCATCATATGAACTGCTGTCCAAGAAGATCAAGCTTGTCCCTATTACATATCAGGTCCACTTCCCCCATATCCTAATACTCTACCACTACCTCTGCTGGGTGGTGGGCTAGAGGAGAGGTTGAACCCTTATTAAAAGTAGGTTGTAAAAAAAATGTATGCCTACAATACCCTGTGGAGAGAGGCCATGTGCCTCTGTTTCCATCCTAGTTCAACACATAGATAGACAGACGAACAGACAGATAAACAGGGTGGTGGTACAAAAGGCTATCACAGGCTGGGGGCAGGTTGGAGGTGGATTTCTGTGCATCTGTGAGGTGCTAAGGTGAGAAGCTAGCTTGTCCCTCAACATTAGACAGAAATAGAACTATGGTGTAGCCAGGAGAATAGTCCCAGGGAGGATAAGATCTCTCCTCCTCTTTCCGGGGGAAGACTGGAAGCTTTCTTGTGGCTTATGTTCGGCTTTTAAAGTTTATATTTGGGGGTCTTAAGGAGGAACTGCTGAGGGAGTCGCTCCTGCCAGTGGTGACCCTGTCTACATAGCCATGCTAACCTATCAAATGACAGACATTCCAGGCTGTGCCTATCCCTGCTTACAGACCCCACCAAGTCTTCTACAGATTGGCAGCTGCTCCAGCCAGCTAAGGCAAGATCCAGGGTCCTGCCATTTGTACTTGGTGAGGAAACTAGCTGTCACACATCATCAGATGGACTGTCCTGACCCAGCTTTGAATAGAATCTAATTTTGCTTTCTCTAAAGCAAATAGGGCACTGCAAAGAAACGGATCTGTTGGTTTGGTAACGGGCTCAAGTGAGCTTAAGATATGTGGGCAGAGGGAGAGAAAAAAAAAAAGCCAAGGGCTGTGTCTGTGGACGCCAGCAATCTCTGTCTTTTCTTGTCCCAACTTGCAGACCAAGGCAGTGACAGGGTTGGGGCTGGGGCACAAACACACCCAGGCCTATGGTCTAGAAAGAAACAATGAAGGTAGCTTGGTGAGTACAGACTTATGAAATGCCCCTGTACCCGGGAGGACTGGTTACATGACATCGCCAAACACTGGTGCAGGCTGCAACTTGCTAAGGATGTCTTCCCGAGCCGCAGATGCTGCCTGCTTGGACCAGCTATGCCTTGCTCTGATGTACTGGACATTCCCCAACCTGAAGTCCTACTGGCATCAGTGGAGAGCCCAGACTGCACAGGCTGCAGGAGTTGCCAGGTCCTCTCCAGCCAAGGGTGCTCTGCTGACTACATGAGAGATGGTAAGCAGGGATGAGGTATGGCGGGAAGGCAGACCTCTCTAAGCCAGAGGCCACCAAACCCTTCAGGGCCTCATGGCCTCCATCCCATCTTTTCCCTGTGGTAGACCTCAGGATCCTTCCAGAATCTGCAGGGAGGCAGACATTTCCCCCCGGAGATCCTGAAGCAGATGCTGAAACCTATGCTGTGTGCAGACGGAGCAGAGTTACACAGATCCAGCCAGGCCTGCAAGCCATGCAGGTCCTAAAGGGCAGCGACCCATGAGCTGCCAGTAGGCTTCTCAGAATCAGAGCTGGCCAGAGAGAATGGAGCTGCTGTTTCAGCAAAAACCGAGCTGAGGCGACTTGGAGCAAATAACTGCATGGGTGCCTGAATCAGATGTTCTCGGTGACAGTTCTGTTTCAGGCAGGTGTAAGGAATGTTCTTAATGGAGCACAATTAGAAACAAATTCAATAGGACTGCTGAGTACAGTAAGTAGAACACACATACACACACACACACACACACACACACACACACCACCACTACCACCAAAATAAAACAAAACCCCACATCTTATTCGGGTTTTTTTGTCCCCAATTCAGTGTCCTCTGCTTCCACACAAGGGAGGCATGATGTGATCAGAGCAAGCCCCAGTCCTGCCCATCCCCAGGCTGACAGGTATGCTCAACTGCCTAACCATCATTACATACCACAGAGAGCAGTGGGGCGGTCAGACCCCCAGAAGACCACGTAGAAGAAGCAGTGTGGTATGAGACTGGGCAACAGGGCACCTGCAGGCCTCAGTAGACAGAGTCAGGCCCCTGGTGATGACTTCAAGATGCTCTCATCGGTCCACAGAATGCTTGGGGAATTCCCCAGAGAAGATAGACACCTGCTCTCCATTACCCCAAACCCTTGAAACATACACACCAGAATTATAGATGCACGCACGCTCATCTTATGAGCACACCGTATCATGTAAAGTGTGCATGACCTATGTTTGGGCAAAACTTGGAGAGAGATAGAGACAGAGAGAGAGAGAGAGAGAGAGAGAGAGAGAGAGAGACAGAGAGACAGAGAGACAGAGAGACAGAGAGACAGAGAGACANGAGAGAGAGAGAGAGAGAGAGACAGAGAGACAGAGAGACAGAGAGACAGAGAGACAGAGAGACAGAGAGAGAGAGAGACAGAGACAGAGAGACAGAGACAGAGAGACAGAGACAGAGACAGAGCCAGCGAGCCAGCACAGAGAGCTCGGCTATTGCTACTCTTCACTGCACACTTTTCACAAGCCATGGCTCTACAAACTATCCTACCTTATAAGGAACATGGGTGGGCATAGAAGATGCATCGGAAACCACATTGCGCATCATGGAAGTACCGCTATAGCACACGTTCCCAAGCGCAGCATGCTAGGCTCCCTGCAGACACATTCTCCTGGATCAGTTTGTACTCTGGTCTGATGCTGACTGACTCTTCACTATCAAGATGTCTGGCAGCTAGGAATATCCCACACTACCCTGCGTCCTCACGTGGTCATTTGCCCCGCCATGGCAGTCTCTCTGAGTAGTTAGCTGCAGATGACATGAGTGATAACACGGCTGGTAAAGACGGACGTTCCAGAAAATGGGTAGAGGTCTATGTTCAAGGTCCATTATGAGACTAGACCAGAGGGTAGGGATAGATGTGTCTAGTTCACTCCGAATTGCCAGTCTGGCTGCGGCTCAGCTCACCTTCCTCAGGGACTTAGCAAGCTGTAAGCACCAGGATTAGTGGAGTTATACCTCTGTTCAAAGAGATGATGGCATATAAGGGGCCTTTGAAGTTGTTAATCCACACAATTTATAAATGTGCCAGTACGTCTTAGAGGCTGGCTGGCATTCTCTATAGAGTATAAACAGTTAGGATTTTTGAGAGTGATTTGGCTATTAGAGTTGTCAAGGCAGTGCCCCTCAGTCCTGGCATTGGCCACACACCACACACCACACACCCTGGCGGTGGATCTATGAGAGATGGGTGGGGTCGTCAGATACTCACTAGTTGCTAGAAGTGAGAGCAGAATGTAGCCTTTGCTTCTGCCCAGACATGCTCGGCAGGAATCTGCTCCTCACCAGGTCCTTGGGTGCTATGTGGCATGTTCTGGTGTGAACAGACCCACGGGATAGCCTGGTGTGAATAGTGGCATGTGGCACTTTACAGAAACAACTGTGTCCGTCCATGCTCTGGGAGGCCAGGGTTTCCTATTAATGTTCTAAGGCTCACATGAGCAGTCTTTGGCTCACTGTATGCCATCATTCAGTCATTTCACTGTGTGTCCCTTTTTAAGAGAACACTCTATTCTTGACTTAACTCATGGGTCTTAACCACTGACACGTGATTTAAAAAAAAAAAAAAAAGACAGAAGAACAGGCGTTACGACTGTTACCGCCACAACACAGTACTTCTATTGTGTTATGTCCATGTCCCCTCTAACTACTCTGACCCTGAGGAGCTGTTGGGAGTGCAGGGCTGCTGATGTGTGTCTAAGGCTGCTGTCCACCACACTGACATATGTCACCAGCACTTACGTGGGCATTTCCCACACACTGCCTGTACAGTCCCATGTGTCCTCGCGGAGATCTTGTGACACAAGGTCTTAGAGTAGACTGAGGTCCAGAGAAGGAGATCATTTTCTTAGGGATGGAAACTCACAGTGGAAGTCAAGTGGGATGCACACCTTTCTCCATTCCCGACTTCCTGCCTCCCTCTAGATGGAACTTTCACCAACTGCCATTTACAGCACAGGCTCTGTATATTTAGCTGCCCCAGCACCTGTGTTCTTAGGACAACATGAGAGAAAGGAAATTGTAGCAGGAGCATCTTGCTCAAGTGCACCTTGCTCTCCGGTTTACTGAAAAAACAAACCAAAGGGCTTTGTGTGTCCCTTTGCTCTAATGTGGACTCACCCGTGTACTGTGACAGCAGATGGCAAAGAAGAATAAAGGCCTGAAGCTCTCCCAGAGGGGCTGGTACTGGTTAGAGGGGAGGGGCTTTGCTTCAGGGCAGAGCTGAACACAGCTCTGCTGTTGGCCAGTTCAGTGTAGGGAAGACGCCAGTTGTATCTGCCTAGTTTTGATGTACACATATTGTCAACCCCAGTATGTACGGGTATTGTCTCAGTTATATGGTAGAGAAAGCAGACACGGAAGTGGTTCCAAGAACCTCACTGCCTCTATGCTTTAATGGAGATGACCATCAGCCCGAAGGTCCAACTGACCTACCACCCAGCAGCCCGGCCACCCAGGAGCAGGGACATTTTATTCTACTTCATGAGTAAACGCGTGTCACTTTCTCGTTCCTCCCGAGAGCCTTCTGGTGGCCTGTGTCACGGCAATGCAGTAGCACTCTTATGACACGAGTGTGGAAGGGCTTAGAGAACATGAACTCACCTTGCTGTGCAAGCCTGTGGTGGCAGGGATGGAGCCAGAGCTCCACAAGGCAGGATAAACACTCTACCAAAGGCAGAAAGGTTCTGGAGCTGGGGCCTTTAACCTACACCCAATGTCAGACCTGCAGATTCCGAGGCCAACTCAGAAACGGGTGCTATCTCAAACATTTCATGGGAAGGCGATAAGGATCCTATCCCTCTGCTCATTGCTCAGAGAGGCAGCAGATTCTTGGAGAATGCCAACACAGGCTCAGTCATGCGGATGAGGAGAACGGTCGGTACCCCGATCCCTGTGCTTCCTGCCGAGGAGACCCTCAAGCGGATTCAGGCATGTAGCTGGACTGGCTGTCCCGAACCTGGCCATCTGCCTGCTCCAGCTCTGCTGGGCATGTAGCTGCAATACCACGTGCCCCAGGGTCCTTGACTCAGAGTCCCAAGAATGACAACTTGGTTCCACACGGCCCAGGAAATCCACCCTTCAGGAAGAGGTGCAGCCTAGGCTACCAGCCAGGGATTTCAAGATCCCGACAAAGATGAGGTTTGGCTTTCCTACGGTGGGGCTGTGGACCACATGGGGCATGTGGTCAACTCATCTCACCCGGCTACCGTTCTAGGTAATCTCCCCAGTCACAATGCACTCTGGGTAGCGGTAGAGAAGGACAGAGTGGACGTGTTTTATCTTCCGAAGGAGGCTCAGACCCTCTGAAGGAGTGCTCATCCTACCCATCGGTCACAGACTGGTTTCTGGGCTGGGCAAGATGCCTAGAGACTGGCTTGAGAGGTCCCAGAGCCAAGAATGGTGGTAGTCTTGCTGGATTGTAAAAGCCTACAATGAAGCCTTCCTGGGACCTAGCTGTCCCTTAAGCAATGAAGGGAAGTAAGGGATGCATTGATTTTATTTTATTTTATTTTATTAAATCTCTAGGAGTCAGGGACTCTGGTTGCTTATCCCAAACTGGATGCTCTTAGCCAGCTATCTAGGGAAGGGCATGTATCTCTGTGACCGCCCCTGAAGACAGCTAACTGCTTTTCTGATAGGTTCCATAGGCAAAGGACCTTTCCTGCTGGGTGGTGTGGTCCTAAGATCCTCCACTGAGGCGAGAGCCTCAGCCCAGAATTATCAGGCACTTAATTCATGTAGATCCCCTGACAGAAGATACATTAGCAATGGCAGCTGACTTTACCACAGGTCAGGCTGGCAGCCAGGAGCCCCAGGGCCTCCTCCACTTTGTAAATTAATTAGCATATGACGGGTAAGAAGTTCAGTTTTAAACACATGCAAATCTATTCCAATTGCCAAACTATCTAGAAGGCAGAGAATGGCCTGGCCTTCTGATTCCCCAACTCCTGCCTTCAGGCATAGTGCCCAGTCACATGATCACCGTTCCTGTGGTGGGGGGTGGTGAGGCTATCGGTCATCCTTCCTCCTACCTCCATTCAGCAGATCTGAGTTGCCCACTGACACATCTTTAGTAAGCTTGACATTTGGATGCAGGTTAAGGGCCCCAGCTTCAGAACACCTCGACCTTTATTAGACCACGTGTCCAAGTCCAAGAAATCACACATCCTTTTACAACAGAAGGAGACCCTTCCCCACAGATGAAAGAGCATAAGACCAGAGAAGAAGCAGCCCCACGGAGGGTTATAAACTCAGGAAGGTGATAGTTTATGTGTAATTTTTGGAAATGATTCAATTTCTTGATAACTTGTGAGTATTTCTACATTTCTCATGGCCACGCATGATGCTATATATACACAAGAACTTCAAGTCACTTAGCACTTGATCGTACTTCCAAAATATCTTTTTATCTGCAATCCCCTTAGCTTTCTTAATGGTCACAGGAGGTGAGTGGGTGCAGTCTTAAGGTCTCTCTCTCTCTCTATGACAGATGGTAGAGCTAAGTGACTTGTCGGAGGTACTGCTGATAAGTCTTAACATCGCTCCAAAAATCTGACCCACAGCAAAGCCAATCCCCTGCTTATACCTTTGTTGTGTTATTCTTTAAGAAAAGGTTTTATTTTTATTGTATATGTATATGCATGTTGCCCATAAAGGCCAGAAGGGGCATCTGATCCCCTTGAGCTGGATGGTTGTTAGCCCCCTGAGGTGGGTGCTTGGAACTGAATGGCAGCCTCTGTGAGAGAACCCAGTGCTGTCCATGGCTGAGCTACCTCCATCGCCAGCCCCTACTGTGCTAATCTTACCTTGGAACTGGCCTCCTTCTACACCAGTAGTAAAAGCCTGGAACTTCCGTTGGTCCTGACAGCCGGAACTAGTAATACACCATGAGGTCACTTAGGACTTAAGAATGCTATCCTACTGTGTGCTCAGACCGTGTGTTTAACCTGTTTGTAAGAACAGTGTGATAACCAACCTTACTATGTCTTGGATTTCCCTGTGTGGTCAATAGTCACAACCAAAGACAATACATAGCTGCAATCTTAAGTTTTACACTTCCGTGCCCCTGACCCAAGAGTAATAATGCCTCCGTGGTGGCTATGAGGGTTAGGGTAATAAATGCGAAATCAGCAAATAGGCTGGAAGCAACCCTATGGAACATGTCCACCGTAAATACTGGCGACAACCTAGATACAGGCCGATAGGTCTGTCTGCAGTGACACAGGTAGTCACGTTTGTTATGTTACTGAATCCCTTGTAAAACTCTATCAGACATTTCTGTAGAGTTTCCCTTATCCCTTCCTTGTGTGACGCTTTCTGTGCTGCTCAATAGAAGAGAGAACAAAGCCCTTCGTTAGGGACACACACAGCCACAGGGACAGACAGACAGATTCACAAGACAGCCTTCAGGCAGGCATAGATTCAGCCTCGTGCAACAGACAGACAGGAGGGAAGTCAGATCTGGGCTTGCTCTCGGTGAGATTACTCCAAGGGGAGGTACTTTGATTTCTGTTCCTTAATGCAACGCTGCACACATTCTGGGCACCGTGGGGTCATTATTAATGCATCTGAGAGAGGCAGTGGTTCTACTGGAGAGCTGAGTACTCACATTCCTTGGTGTTGGGAGGTGCCAAGAGACAGGAGTAGCAGACCATGCCGTAGATGTTCCTGGGCCTGTTTTCCAGCATGTAGTAGCTACAGGAGGCAAGAAAAGACACAGGAAAGGCCGATGAGTGAGAGATACCGCACAGTACACCCCGGATGTCACTAAGCCGTGACTGAAGCCAGGCATGAGAAAACTTGGTAGAAACTGAGGACCCGAGAGGCCACTAGCCCTCAGGACCCCCTCAGTTCCTTGGGGGGGGGGATGTTTACTATGTCCTGAAGGAGAATAGTCTCTTTTCCAGAACTGGGATGACTTGGGACCTGACTTTCATGGCCAGCTTGCTTGCCCCACCCCCCTCTCTCTCCCTCCCTCCCTTCCTCCCTTCTTCTCTTTCTTTCCTAAAGGGTTTGTTTAACACTTGTGTGCATGTGCGCGCCTGTGTGTGTGTGTGCAACTTTCATGAAGGCTTTCAGAGGCAGTACCTATGCACCACCACATGTGGGCACCAGTGAGCTCCCTGTATCTCTCCCCATCACTGTCATCCAGCCCACGGCCCATATGTTGGTGGGGTTGCTTGCAAAACGCCTATTTGGGATCTTTGGGACAGCGACAGAGACAGAAAACAACTACATTGGCCACACAGGTCACTGCAGGTAGCCTTGGAGATGACCCTCTCCCCAGAGAAACCAGGTACGGATACAACGAATTGCCCCGGGCTAAAGACATCTGTGTAAGTATTGAGTTTGTCTGCAGTTGTACTCAGAAGAAAGAGTGAGTACTCAGAGCAGCTGCTGCGTCCAGACCTTTAACCCCAACAGTGCTCTGGCTACTTCTCATATGCCACCCCTTAAAGGGTCCAGCCCTCGGCAGCTGCTGCGCCCCTCCCGCACTGATTTTCTTTGACATTTTGACTCATATCTTGGTGTGAGCCATTTTCCATAAACAAGCACTGTACGGTGACCGTGAGGCCACTTATCACATTGTGAGAAGTCTAGTCAAATAAAGGAAGCTGGTGTCAGTTTTTAGAACTCAAGAGATGAGACGCCGTCTCCACTGGTGGATCTAACTGCGATTGTTTCCTAACTTCTTTCTCATTAGCTGTTTACCAGGAAGGCCCTCCAGATGGCTGTGGGTGGTAAGGTGAGACTCTCCTTGGGGGAGGGTGGGCTGGGACACTCTGGACCCCAGCCTGCCTGAGTGTCCCAGCCCGCCTGAGCTTGGACCATTACCAGTAACATCAGGGTTGTAATTGCTTACCCTTCCTCAAAGCCTTTTATCCTCAGATCCCTGAGCATCTCGCAAACATTAATTAACCAATCTCAAAAACACCCTCGGAGAAGCCACAACAGTTTAACTGTTAAGCCTTCTGGAGAAAGCTCCCAAACACACCCTCTGGCCCCCTAAGAAGCCATCTTTGTCAGTGAAGCAATGAATTACATGTAGACAGTGGAGGATCTACCCATAGGTATCCCCCAGTTGCTGATTCAGTTCCACTTACAGCTTTCTAACATCTCCCGAGTCCACACCATTTCTTTCTCCCATCTCATTAAGACCAGGTGCTGGGGGCCGACAAGGATAAGCCTTGTTCTTGCCAGGCACTAAGGAAGGACAATTGTTGGTGAATATTGACCGGGCAAATCAATGTTCTGCTCCACAGTTCAGAGTGCTGAGCCGAGGAAAGCTCTAATGGTAGACCACACATCCCTTTAAAGGCAGCAAAGCCAGCGTCTTGGATGTCCTGGTTCTGTCTGGCTATCAGGCTCTGTCATAGGTAAGGCTCCAGAGGCACACATAGGAGAGGTGTGGACCACCTGGGCTTGATGACCTGCTGCACACTCAAGACCTGGGTAGTTAGCACCTGGGCAGGGGCTTCGGGCTGCTCAGTCGAGGGTTGCCATGTGTGCTGAGAGGTAGCCTTTTCTTGGTATGCGAGCAGGTACTTGCTGCAGTAGGTTGACCAGTAGTCCCATCTGGGTGTCTCTTGCTGATTCCCCTAGGGGCTCTGAATGTTTCCATCTCCGTGTTCTGACCCTGGCCCTGACTGTGCACTTGACCAAGCAGTACAAAGTTCCTTAATGAAGGAACACTGTAGAGCAGTTTGCTGGTTTTTCTTTTATGTGTGGGTCTTGGGTTTGCCTGCCTTGCTTGTATACCACATGCATGCCCGGTGCCATTGGAGGTCAGGAGAAGGTGTCATATCCCCTAAGGCTGGAGTTACAGTTTGCCATGGAGATGCTGGGAATCAGATCCAGAACCTGTGGAAAGGTATCCAATGCTCTTAATTGCTGAGCCATCTCTCCAGCCCTGCTATAGACATTTTTAAAAAGATGGGTTGGCTCTAGGAATCTGTTAAGAAGTTGCATGGTCTGCCTGGCACAAGTGTCAAATGCCTCCAGACACACAACTATGTTCTAGCATGTATTGCTGAAAGAATTTGTGTGTGTTTTGTTATGTATATGTTCCTGTGTGTGCGTACACATTTGTATGCAGTGCGTAAATGTATGGTGACCAGAGGTCAATATCTGGTTCCTTAGTTGGTTTGCTTTCTGCCTTATTGTTAAAGTCAGGGTCTTTCACTGAGCTCATTTATTCAATGAGACTGCTTAGCTAATGAGCTGCGTGGCTCCTCCTGGCTCTGTGATGCGTATAGCCACTTCTGGTTTTTATGTGCATGTTGGCAATTTGAATTCAGATCTTCATGCTGTACAGCACGCACTGGCTGCACCATCTCTCCAGCCCAGAGAACATTTTAAAGTGTTAGCTTTTTCTTTCAGCACTAACCTAAACTAACAAAAGTTTGCACTTGGAGTTCTGTCCACAGCTAAACGAGAGTGGAGAGAGCTGGCCTTTTCTTCAGCTCTTACAGAGCTTCTTCAGTCTGAAGTGTTCATTGGCCATCTGTGGCCCAGCAAGGGTCAAGACCATTTATCTTCCTGTAAAAATGTGATTCCTTACTCTTTGATCCTTAATTTGATTTCCTCTACAGATGCCCCTGGCCTTAACCGTGAGGTAGCATTCTGATAAGATCATTGTAAGCTAAAGAGATTGTTAAATAGAAAATGTGTTCAGTGCACCCAGTTCTCTACTTAGCTGGTGGAGCATGCTCAGAACACGCATTTTTGCCTACAGTCAGGTTGCATCTGCTAACATAAAAACCTACTTTGTAATAAAGCTTGTCTCATGTAAGTTCTGCTCTGGAGATGAAAGACAGATTGGCTGCATTGGGGGACTCACTACCAGCTTTGGGTTAAGCCAGGCTGAAGTGATGTTTCTTCTTAATGAGTAAAGGCATCACAACTTGTGGGGTGGAGGGGAGCTAAGCTGAGCCACTGTGAGCTGGACACTACCTCAAGCATTCTTGAATTCTCTCCTTCTCTCCTCTGTTTTTCCTGCCCTAAATTATCTAGTCAGGGCAAAATTCAGTTTAAACAAGGATCCAAGCGTCTTCTGTTCAGGCTGACGTCCTCTTAGATGCTAGGAAACGATTTTCCCCTTCAGATTCCCGTTTCATATCACCTAAGATTACAGTGGATGTTCTGGGTCATGAGACACCCACACCCTTCAACCTGTGACCTGCAGATTCCTTTCCACAGCCTGCCAAGCCCATGGGCAGTTAGTTGCTAAGCCTCCTCTGTAAAAGCAGTGGCTTGGTATAGAACTGGCTGCAGGAGCTACCCAGGGCAGGGGATGCCAAGGCGGGGGAGGTTACGAAATCTAACCCCTTCCCTGCTGCCTTGTCCGTGTCTCCTGTTGTCTCCCACACAGACCTTTCATAACAGGAAAGCCCCGTGTGCTGCTATTGTTCAGTGACTGTCTGGGCCACATGTGTGTACAGAGCTGAGAAAGGGAGGCAGCATCCGCCAAGCCACAAGGAGGGGAGAGGGCCAGCCTCAGCCTTAAAAAGACAAACACCAGGGAAATCTACATCCTGGCTCATAACCACAGGGGTTCATGGTGCTAATCTGTCCAGCCTGCCAAAATGCCTCCATGGTCTTCTGTGACAGCATGAGAACCTCATTTTGTTCTGTAAGTTTAAGGCATGCAACAGGAAGTGGGTTCTGCTGCTGTGGGGCTTGAGACCCTGCGTGAAGAAGTCATAGTTCTAAGAGGGACTAGGGAAGTGGACACTTTCTCTTTAGTGGCTTCGGGGTCAGGAATGACTGACTGATTTAGCAGATATATCTCTCTACAAGCTAAATGGGGGAACTGACTACCTATAAACCTACTCCACATTTGTAGAGTGATGTAATGCACGCGGAGACAGAGGTAAACATAGTCCCCCTCTCTCCATCCCAAACCTCGATCTGTCCCAAGTATTAAAGATAAAGTGACGGTTGCACAGAACAGAGAGAGAACTTAAGACTTCAGGGCTGGGAACATGCCTCTGGAATCTATGCAGCCCCAACACGCATTCTGTAAACGGCATCTGCTTGGAGCTTCTAGAGAAAGCAGGCTCACTACTGTTGTTTACCATCTTTGGGGATTGGATGCTTTCTGGAAATATCGGGACCAGGAAAATTGTCTCCATGGCTCTCTAGACAGCTCTTAAGCACTAGCTGGCATCTGACTTTGAGCCGCACAGTCCCTGCATGGTCCCAGGCTTGTCTGTTTTAGCTAAAAAAGACTCTGTGGCTCTACCTGGTAGTGGAACGGCTACATACAGCCACTGCCCCTTTTCGATAATCTGGAACAGGATGACAGTTGCTTCATGGACACCTGATTGGGTGCTGTCACGGGGCTCTCCTACAGTGGCTTGAGAGCTAGGCACGTGGGTTGGGGAGCTTCAGCATGCACTGGCCCATGCTCCCTGCACCCTGAGGCTGCTTCTTGGATCCCATCGGGACCAATGGCTCTAGTGTGACTAGTACTCATCACTCACATTGACTCTCATCCCTCTCCATCCATCCACGTGGGTGAGTTTGGTCTGGGTGTCGCACAGATGTTCATCACATCTGGCTGTCACCTGTCTCCACATCCCCCACCAAATCCTTCTTCCTCCTGTATTTTACATTTCAACATATGTAACTATCCACACCACACTGGCACAGGGAAGGCAGACACCAGTGAGTCTCCTGCACCTATTCTTCACCTTGAGCCTCCATCTAGCTGCTGGGCATCCCTGAGACTCTTGCCACTCCAGGGCCTCTGTCCCAGCTCCTCTGCTCTCCATACTGATGTCCTTGCTTGAGGTCCCGGGCTATTCACTCCTCAGCCATTTCCCTTGCCGCTGTCAAAAGGATCCCGCTGCCACTGAGCCCTGTTGCATCCTTCCCTGACTTGGCCTTCTGAGTGGGGACCTGCATCAGTCAGTTTGGTGCTGGTTGCTAGAATCCTTCCATCTGACTCCACCTGCCTCTAGCATCTCCACGCATCCTGGCGTGAACTCCTCACGAGGCCACGGGAACCAGAGGACCAGACCCTGAAGATGCTTGCTGCATCCCGGGCAAAGAAATAATCCAGCTGTCACATGGCTCATAAACGGTGTTGACACAGATGGTTCTTTCCCTCCAAAGGAAGCACGATGGGATGGGTGTGCCTTACGCAGGTGACTGCCAGGCGCTCTGCATTTTGTTGTGTATCGTAAGTTTGAACCAAGAAAAAAAAAAAAAACCAATCTGAAGCCAATGAATACACGAATTCATCAAAATGTATAGGCAAATACATTTGAATCATGTCAGTGACCTGAACATGATTGCCTAGCAAATATTTGGATACCTGAGTCTGTGGCTCAGGAGGTGGCCTGAGCTGAAGACAGAACTCTGGGGAACTGGGGTGGGGGTCACCATTGTCACAGGCAGTGAGGGACACTGTGAAATAAGATACTTCTCTATAAAGAAATTGAACTCTCCGTGTGTGTGTGTGTGTGTGTGTGTGTGTGTGTGTGTCTGTCTGTCTGTCTGTCTGTGGTGTGTCTGTGTGCGTGTATGTATGTGATGAATAATGAATTTACCACACAATTATATTTACATTGGAGTTGTCTTTCTGTACTTCCTTCTCAAAAGGTTAATGTTTATCACTCCACTCCCCTAGACCCACCACATCATGGCCATCAGCACCATCCAGTCATCCACCACCATCTCTGCCACCACTTCCACCCAGACCTGTATCATCACACCTCTACCACTGCCATCACCATCACCACCTCCACCTCCACCACCACCACCACCACCACCACCACCACCATCATAACCGCCGCCGCCCACCATCAGCCTTCTATCTCCTTCTATCTCCTCCCCCTCCTCCCACCCTGCTTCTCTCTTCAGCTGGGAGTCTGGAAAAAACATNACAATTATATTTACATTGGAGTTGTCTTTCTGTACTTCCTTCTCAAAAGGTTAATGTTTATCACTCCACTCCCCTAGACCCACCACATCATGGCCCTTCCTGCTTTCCTACCGGGGGTTGCGATTACAGGCATGCACACCACTCCTACCTATATATAACTACCACTACCACCACCATCACCACCTCCACCTCCACCACCACCACCATCACCATCACCACCACCACCACCACCACCTCCGCCGCCGCCCACCATCAGCCTTCTATCTCCTTCTATCTCCTCCCCCTCCTCCCACCCTGCTTCTCTCTTCAGCTGGGAGTCTGGAAAAAACATGCTATGTTGTGGCCACTAGAGGGAGGCAGTAGCAACAGCTGTGTGCGTTGATTGGGTGTCCAGACAGGAATTTTCTGATTCTAGGCAGAATTGCTAATGCATTCTATCAGGAAAACAGAAAGATTTTTATCTTTTTGTCTCTCAGACCAATTGCATTCTCACTTTGCTTTTGGGGGTGTGGTGGGGTGGGAGATCTGTATAACACAGCAGAGTGGAAAGCACAGATAACAGAGGATTCAGGTTTTTACCCACACATTTCCCAGAATGCTAAAAATCAAGAATACTAGATTACTTCCCCTCCAAAATGCTTCTCTGTAAGCGTTCAGCCGGTTTGTTTTACAAAGGCTATACACATTACAGTCAGGCTATGCTATGACAACGCCCCATATCAGGCACAAATGCAGTGACAAGCCTCCCCATCCTGTTGTTATTCCCCAGAGATGGTGGCAAAGGTGGGCATGACATTTTGTGAAGGTCTGTTGCGCCTGCGGGGTTCTGCTCACAGGGTCAGTGTTCCTCACCCTTCAGGGGTCAGCCTGGAGGCACACCCCCACACTTACCCAGGGAGACACGGGCCACACTCAGCGTCGTTTTCCATGTCTCCTGGTGTCAGCACGGTGGCCCGGAAGAAGCCCTCACAGTCTTTGTGGCGCCTGCATATCTGATAACCTCCTTTGGAGAACTTCTCTGCAGGGCAGGGCACACAGCCATAGTCGTCGTCTTTGGTGCCGTATCCACAGGACTGGCCGGGGAGACAGGGGATACGAGAACACACAACACATGATTACAGTGGACTGCACAGTGGCGTGCGCACTGTTTCCAGTCTCAGCTGCCCATCCTACAGAAGCTGCAAGCTTCCTCCTCTCTACCAACTGATGCTGAGTGACAGCCTTCAGCCTCAGAGGAGGTCCTTTAAGTATAGGTCCACTGGCTTCTTGGAGTGCCTCACTAGGAGCCCGAGTTTTCTCAGAACTCTGCAAGAATCCCAGACACTGTCACCCCAGACATTTTTCTGGTGCTTCAAAGAGCATGTGTGTTTATCCTGTCCACAGAAGGGGGAGGGGCACTTCTCAGAACTGATGGCCTGTTCCTGGAGAACATTTACACCACACTTACAATCAGACTATGAGCCCAACAGGGCAAGACAAGACACTTTTTCAAGAATTCAGAACACCTGAGAAATATGCTGGAGGGTGCACATCTGGCAAGTGCACATCTGGGAAGTGCACATCTGGAGAGTGTGCATCTGGGATGTGCACATCTGTTGAGTGTACATCTGGGGAGTACACATCTGGAGAGTACACATCTGGCAAATGCACATTTGGCAAGTGCACATCTGGAGAGTGTACATCTGGGATGTGAACATCTGTTGAGTATACATCTGGGGAGTACACATCTGGAGAGTACACATCTGGTAAGTGCACATCTGGGGAGTGCACATCTGGAGAGTGCACATCTGGAGAGTGCACATCTGGAGAGTGCACATCTGGAGAGTGCACATCTGGAGAGTGCATATCTGGGGAGTGCACTGGGCTCTGTAGCACATATCACCCAGCCCTGGTGTGTATACCTTGATGACCTCTTCCTCCTCAGTGCCAGTTTAATGTGCTATGAGTCCACGCCCCTGTGCCCCAGAGCTCATGGGCACAGGCTGGTTCTTACCATGTAGGGCTCCTCCCCTGGTCTGCATGGAGGACACTGCTGGCACAGCCCGGTAGTCTGGTTGTGGTACTCGTTCTCACCACAGCTGGAGTCCTCTGCCTTGGCTGAGCACATCAGAGACACCTGCCACAGAAAGGATGCTTGACCTCCACCCCTTCCAAGATGCAGTTGTTATGTGGGGACAGTGCCCAGAGAGACCGGGACTGGCCACCCATACCTCCCATCTGCAGCCATCCTTACAACCACTTCCTCCTGAGCAGGCTGTCTGAACCTATCCCCGCCCCACATCCATTCTGCCTTGGATTCTCTTAAGGTCATGAAGGAGGTACCTTCCCCTTCTCCTGAGTCTCTAGACATCTGGGTGCCACAGACACTCATCCCTTGGTCTCATGCTTTCCCAACCCAGTCCTCCAGGAGGAGCTCCAGAGGACAAGTGCTTTCTGGTCTTTTTCAGCTGTGGGCCCATCACACAGGCTAACTCATCACTGACAAGCATTGAGGGGGCATTTCTATTTACAAGCCCCGTAATGGCCTGATTAGAACTGGGGGTCCTGTTGTCCTCATGCCCTTCTGACAGCTGGGGAAGCCTAGGTGTAGAAGGCTGAGGCAGTGTGAGGTGGTGCAGCTAGTGAAGGTTGTGGCCTGAGGGAAAGCCCCTGGCCTGTAGGTGCTGGAGGACCTGTACAGTGGGAGCAGGCGCTCAAACACTTACCACCAGCACTGGGAGCCAGGACATCCATTTGCAGTCCCCGACGTGGGCCATGATCTCTTGGAAGCACACCTGAAAAGACATGCTGCATCAGTATCAGGTGGCCCTGCTGCCTTTATCTTTGTCACGTGGATAACAGTAACTTTCCATCCGACAGCACAGGGAATGGAGCATCCCAAAGAATAGACAAGACTCTAAGGTCAGCTCCAGGCTGATGACCCTTAGGCAACTCAGGCACCTACACCAGCATCACGCCACACCATAGAAACACCCTCCCCCCCCACACCCACACCCCTACCCCCCCCCCACACACACACAGAAGGCTGAGCACATGGGGCTGCTGTTAAGCTGGGAGCTTGAGGCCAGTGTTTACAACGCTTTTCGCTTTTCGGTTGGAAGAGTAGTCTTGTGTAAACCTCAACTATGGGGTGCCCTGGGCTGGTCCTGCTGGTTCTGGTTCAGATGCAGGACCAGAAGCATCTCGGAGATGCTGTTGGAGTCTGGTCCATCCCCTTGCTCTCACAGCCCACTGCAAGGGTCTGCCTTCTCTCTGGATGCCCATTAGAATGGATGAGTTAGATAGATAATGCAGTTCAGCCGCCCGATTTTATAGTTGAATCAACTGAAGGCCGGAGAGCTTAAGTGACTTGTCCAAGGTCCTACAACTATTTAATGTATAGAGGATAGCCATAGTGCAGGGAGTCACACACTTTCGCCAACTACTCTAGTACTCCCATCTAGTACTCTCCTCTCTGCGGCTCTGCCATAGTGTTACCTGCTCGCCTTTTCCACCGTGAACTGGGAATTTGTATTTCCAAGGCGAGCTGTTTTGCCTGGGAGCATGAGTATTAATTTCCCTCCATGTTAAAAAGAGACAGTGTGCTGGATTCCCTAGATGACACACTGTGGCCACAATGCTAGCCCTGGGGGGGGGGGTAACCTAATGACCCACAGCGTATTCTCTTTGAAAAGTAGAGTATACTAGGAACCTTCCAGAATTCACCGCTGACTTAAGCCTCAAATCAAACTGAGTCCTCAGGAAACCCTGTCATCCTTTATCCCACATTCCCTTGTCCTTATGGTTGGTGCGGGGAGCCAGTGACTTCCAACAGCACACCAAAGAATGCTGGGTAGAGAGGCACAAAGCAAAAATGACACCTGGAAGCCACTGCCTTTCTCTTTCCTCCTGCTGGTAGGCACTTGGCCCTACAATATCCTAAAGACACAGAGGGAGGTAGCCAAAGGATTGTGTATTGAAAATAAGGAAAGTAAGTTTGAGTCGGAGAGAGGGGGTGCACAAGTGGGGTGGGGTCAGGGAGACCTTGAGCATTGGGATGTATTTACTTTCTGATCCCAGAAGATTTAAAATTGGCTTGGTCTGCGTTCTAGAATTAGAGTGTAGTACATTTAAGCAGGCAGAGAGGCAGGTGGGATCCATATCTGATGAGCTTGGAACTTACAGCTTTCAGAACCTGTTTCCTCCCTGTCCTGCCTCCTCCCCATGGAACAGTAAGTGTCCACACTCCTGTTTAAGGGGGATGGATGGGATCTAAAGATCTGGGCTGGGGGTACAGCTGGGTGGTACCCCCCCCACACACACCCCTGCACAACACCCCCCAGCGTGTGTGAGGCCTCCAGCACAAGGACAGGGATGTAGGTGCTTCAGTTCCCTGGAACCCTACACAAGGCTCAAATGTCCACTGTTGAGTGACCAAAAAACGTCATCGAGGAGACCTTCTTGGCTGTGGTCATAAAGCTGTCTGTGTGCACAGGGATGAGCCCTAAGTGACACCCTGTCCTTAAAGCAGAGATCGCTTTTTGGCTGGAAGTGAGAGAGTGTAGGGGCCGAGAATTAGAGCAGATGGTTTAGCTCCACTCTGGGAACTTTGTAACGAGAAAAAGACCACAGGGCTATTTCACTCTGGGAGAAGTGTGTTTCCAAGAGCCGCCTGAAGATGGGCATTCTGCAAGTGTTCAGGAGACCTGGCCAGGGTCCCGGGCAAGGCCTAGAGGAACAGGGTCTGAGTCTTCTATGGGCTCAACCACATGGCTCAGGTACCTCAGAGTTACCCTCACAGATCACTGCTGTCTATTGGGTGGCCTGTCAGACATGGCCAGGCTTCCAGACACTTTTGCACCCCGGCCCCATGAGGCAAGATGAAAGCACCCAGGTTGCCCTCGGTTGTGAACTTGTTGGGTGTTTTCCTTCTGACAAGGAGCAAGCTAGGGCAGGCAGCAGGGGAGGCAGGGAGCCTCAGCCTAGAGGCCGAGAGGCTGGCTACAGCCCGAAGGAGTGGGCTAGGCCAAGGCAGCAGAGGTCAGACAGGGGCCTGCTTACACACACACATACACACACACACACTCCTGCCTCAGGTCCACAGCTCTGACCTTGCTTCAGGACAGCAGGTTTAGCAGGGATGAGTTTCCACGGTGGCTGTGGAAGGAGCCAGGGGCTCTGGGTACTGGAGGCCTTCCAAGAGGCATATTAATGGTTTCTAATTTAATTGACTTCTAATTATAGCAGATTCTTAAGAGCTACCCTGAAACACGGGCAAGGGCAGGGCCTGTGCACTTTAGTGTCAGCCTGTTTTGAAAGGCTCATTAAAGATGCGCCCAATAAAACTCGGGTCAAAAGGAAAACAAACAGACAGAGGTAATGGGAAAGCCAGCAGCCTCCTCAGTACTTTGCCACTTGTCTGCGTGGGATGGGATGGCCCTGTGGTCAGTGCTACCTTTCTGAGCAGCAAGGGCTCAGATGGAGGTCACCCCTGCCTGGAGGAAATGTGCTGGGGCTCCCAGCTCTGATTGCTCATTACTTTGTCGAGCCCCACTTCCTCACAGTGATAGAGGTGCAAGGGCCAGGAGCTGAGAAAGCTGCTTTCAATCCAGGAGCCCCATGACTGGGGTGGTCACAGTAGTGGCACCAGAAGATGGAAAAAACCCAATCCATGGACCTGCAATGCTGATTTCTTTTAGCTTGCATAATTGATCAGATGCTCAATGACCCAGGCCAGGGTCCTACAAACTCTACCCCATTGGTAAATTACCAGCCCCCACTAAGCTGTCAGCATAACCCACTGGAGTTTAGCTGCACTTGTCTGGTACCTGATGTCTGGGACATTTTTCATGTTCTAGCAGAGACCCTGGGTCCATGCAGACCACAAGAGCCACGTCCGCTGCCAGTCCTGGGCAGGTGGGGCTGCTCCTGCCTCATTAGCTGTTCATTTTCCATCTCACCTGTCTTTCTGCCATTCCCACATCTACAGTTTCCACCTGG
>NC_034598.1:24090970-24117299 GCF_900095145.1 Mus pahari
CATGTGACCAACTGTAGTGATGCTAGGCCATGTGACCAACTGTAGTGATGCTAGGCCATGTGACCAACTGTAGTGATGCTAGGCCATGACGCAGTGCAACACACCTCAGACTTCACTTTTTATCATATCCTTAGCTATTCTCATCTTTGTTCTATAGGTCAGGAAACAGAGTTACCAAGAGACTAGATAGCCTGCCTGAAATACAACCATACCTTGCTTCCATCACTCACACACACACACACACACACACACACACACACACACACAAACACACTGGGCTGAAACAGTGGGTCCCATTTCATGACTGTCTCTGTGGCATCTCATAGGCTAGATCTGCATAGCCCTTGTCGGAGGAGCTTATGAAGGGTAGGGAAGATGAGGTCAGGCATCCCTGACCTTGAACTCAGCACTGTGTCCTCACCCTTCAGCCTGACTTGATAATTTCTGTACATGGCTCCCTCCCTCTAATGTACTAGACAGCCAACACTGGATGACCTGACCTCAGACAACTTAGGCCAAAGAGGGTCTTCTGGATGCCAATGAACCTTGGGCAAAGTCTTCGTGGTCCCTCAGAGATTCAACTGTTTGTCCTTTCTTCCCTCTAGATGGAGGTAGAAAAGCTAAACAGACACACCCATCTGCCCAAACCCAGGAAGGGCATCCTGGCTGTGCATTCTAGATGTCTGGATCCAATGATGACAGTTCAAAACTAACTCACGGTGCAAAGTAATAGCTGGGCTTCTCACAAAGAACTCTCTCCACTTGAGGCCTGGATTCCACAGACAAGCAGTAGGTAAAATGGCTATGTGCTTGACAGGGGACAGGAAGGTTCCAGTAGGTCATGTGTGAGGAGTGACCCTTGGGACATTTGTGGCTCATCAAGCTGGAGGTCCATATTAGAGATTTGCTAACTCTTTGCGTGGTGTTTCACACACTGGAACTATCTCTGAAATGTTCCACCTTGACCATGTTCTGGGCTACAGGATGGGACCAATTTCTGCCCTCTTGGCAATACTTCAGGGGTCAGGTGGTCTATGATGAGGCTTCAGTAGAGAGGCCCTGCTGCTTCAGTGTCTTGCTCCTTCCAGCCATTCCTGATGCTGACCATGGATGCTTGAGGCAGAGCTGAGCATCCTGGGGTGGGGCCCTGCCTATCCTCAGAGGCCCGCATCCCATTCTTGGGGAGAGGAGACAGGTGGAGACCCACCTAAGTCTCGGAGGGGCAGGTAATGTTAGTTTGGAAAAGGTATTCTAGGAAAAGGGCCAGAGGCAGCTTGAAAAACTCAGTGTCAGGAGTGGGGTTGTGGGTCTCTTAGGAGCCACCGGCTGGAAAGCAGAGTGTGAGTTAGGTAAAGAGGTTGCAGTGGACTTGTGAGCAGCGTGTGTGTCAGGCACTTTGGCTTGACTGTGAAGAATCACCCAACAGAAACCATTTCCAGGAGGAAAGATTTGTTTCAGCTCATGGTTTTTGAGCATTTTGTCCATCAAGGCGGGAGGGCTGTGGCCAGATGCCACAGCTCTGTGAGACCCAGGGCCTGCATTGGTTGGCTTTCTCTTTCTTCCCTTTTATCCTACCCCCTAGCCTATGGGGTGATACTGCCCACATGCAGAGGATGTCTCTTCTGTAGTTAATGCTTTCTAGAGATGGCCTCCGACATTGCCAGAGGTATGCTTCACTAATCTCCTGGGTGCTTCTCAACCCTGCCAAGTTGACAACCAAGATGACCCATTGTCTGAGCTTTCTATTGCTGTAATCAAACATCATGGTCAGAAGCCACACGAGGAGGAAGGGTTTATTTCACCTTACAATCCTCATGTCACACTCCATCACTGACTGAGGGAAGTCAGGGCAGGAAGTCAGCAGAGGAACCTGATGCAGAGGCCATGGAAGGATGCTACTTACTGGCTTGTTTGTTCTGCTTTCTGAGTGGGACGCAGGACCACCAGCACATAGGTGGCATCACCCTGGGAAGTGGGATGAGCCCCTTCACATCTGTTATTAATAACCACATTCACCATTAATCAAGATAATACTCCACGATCTGGCTTACAGACTAATCTTATGGAGGCATTCTCGAAATTGTGATTTCCTTTTCTCAGATAACTCTAGCTTGTGTCAGCACACCCATCACACCTTGTGACAGAGCAAGAGTGGGGGGGGGGCGAGCAGGATGATTTTTTTGCTGTAATATAACAGGAGGAAACCCAGGGAGGAAATAGATGTCACAGTGTGACCCAACATATACACACATCTGCCCCGCATCGTTAGCATCTCCTAAGAGATGTAGTCTGGGCCCTACCCATGACGGGTGTTTGGGAATCTGCATTTCCACTGCATCTGTTGCTTCTGAGCACACTGAGGTGTGTGAAGCACTCTCCCAATGGTCTCCCCAGAAGCACGGTGTGGAGTGGGAGGAGGAGCTTAGTGTCTACCTAAGTCCGAGGAACACAGAAAGAAAGATGTAGCTAGGTCTCTCTCCGTTTAGGTCTGCTGAACAACAGCAACTCTCACCTGTGATCTGCAGTATTCTGAATTTTGTTTACATGCACACATCCATGTTTCTGTACAGCTGCTATAAAATTGTGCATGCAGCTATCTTACAGACCCCGGGGACAGAGAAAGATAGGGTTCCTGCTTAAAAAGAAATGCACCTAACATTAAATCATGTAGGGGTTTAGGCACATCGTCCCAAGTTTGCTCCTTAGACCATGTGTCTTGACTGGGTAGCTTGCCTTTGTTCTCTGAGGTGGCTACACTCCCTGCTCCCCAGAATCACCCAAATAGCCCAGGCTCTGTGACTCCATGTTCTTCTAGCCTGCTGGACCACCCTTGAATGAGGAGGGCTGCCTATGGGTTTATTTATTACAAAGAAGGTACCACCTTGTGTACATCATCTCACATCTACTGACTGAGACAATGTAGCCCTGCAGGATGGGCAAACCCGCAGTCATTTTCCTATGTGTGTAGGCCAAAGTTGCCTCTGTCTGCCATCTTTTTCTGCCCTACCCACTTGAGTATCTGCATTAGGTGATTCTTCTTGTTCTCAAAAGGTTTCAGTGACCAGGAGCAGAGGTCTGGCCATTCCTGCACCCCTCAAGCCATGTGATACCCTTAGGGGGGCATGTCTGATGATGGGAGAGAGATGAGACCTGCAGTGGACTCACTCTGCTCCTTTGTGGAGCTCGTGAGGCCAGGTGCTGGCAGCCAGCAGTGTGTGGGAGGCAGCTGCAGGGCCAGGCCCTCTCCCTCCAGCTTCCCACCCTCCTCCACCTCCCAAGCTCTCTCTTGCAGGAGGAGCCTGAGGGGAGGCCGCTGGTGGCCTCTTCCCTGTGCTTTATGATTCTCTGATCTCCCAACAGCCCCCAGTTCTCTGTAACAAAGATAAATTCTCATTCCCCCTGGAAGCTGGGGTTCATCATCTCAGCAACTCAAAGCACTTCCTGTTGATGATTGATGGCATGGGGGAGAACTAATTATTGCTCAGTGGTGCAGGGATGTATTCACCCTCCCCTTCTTGTGTTTGGAAAACCGGCTTCATTTCCTCTCCTGGACCCTCAGGGGAAGGGCTTCATGTGGCGCTTGTGTGACAGTGTACCTCTGACACAGGTCTTCAATGATCGTTTTGAACCGGCAGCCCTCATTTCTTCTGTTTCCTACTGGGCCTCATGGCAAGTGATGTGACCCATGGTTCTATTAGGAAAGGACTCTCATGGCCACACAGCTAGGGACAGCCCAGATGGAAAAGTAACCTGGCAGTCTCACCAAGCAGAGTCCTAGAGAGAGAGAGAATGAAGCTGAGATCGGATGCTGGAGCACTGAGCACTAAGAACGTGGAAATGCTAAGACACCCAAACCACACCCTATGGGGATGGAGAACCAGTGATAATCTCAGCACTGTGAAGGGTCATCCAGCTTCTGCTGCATCTCAAGTGTCACAGGGCAGGTCTATGTGTTCTCTCGGGGGACACTTGTACTTGGGAACACACAAGTACCTGTACACAGATGATAATGTGCATGCTCTGAAGAAGTTGTCCTGATGGGGGTGTCATAGACTGCTCTTGCCCAAACCTAAATGGTGTGGCCTAGTACACGGCAGGCTGTTGGCATGTGTGGTGCAGCCTACTGCTCCTGGGGCCACGGTGAATAAAGAGAGTAATGGGGGACACACAAAACTGTGTTGTGAAGAGAATGGTGAACATGGGGTATTCAAGCTTGATGTCAGTGGATAAAAACTACACTGTTTTAATTTAAAGATGTGGTTTATTTAATTGTGTGTGTGTGTGTGTGTGTGTGTGTGTGTGTGCACAAATGAGTATGGATGTTCACCTCAGTTGTAAAGAGCATCAGACTCTCCAGGAACCAGAGTTACAGGTAGTTACAAGCCTCCAGGCATGGGTGCTGGGAACTGAACTTGGGTCCTCTGCAGGAGCAGTAGACACTCTTCAAAGCAGAGCCATGTCTCCAGCCCTGAACGAGTTCTTTAACAAGAAAAGCTGGTGGTGATGGGGGTGGGGGTGAACTCTAAAGCAACAATTAAAAGTTAACATAATAAGTATGTAGGTAACACAGTCGCTCATTATCATCAGCAAATGCCAAGTGCCATAGATGATTTTACTACGTGTTCTCTCTTACACAGTTGGCACCACAGTAAATTTATGTATACCACTGTCACCACAAACACACGAGGAATGTGTTGTGCTACAAGGTTCTCGTGGCTGCCATGCCACCAAGACACAGGAATTACTCAGCTCCATTCTAAGCTCACAGAATAACTGCTGTGGATACAGTTTGCTGTTGTACTTCAGTGTTACATGGCCAGCTTCCCCCTCTCTCCCTCCCTCCCTCCCTCCTTCCCTCCCTCCCTCCCTCCCTCCCTTCTACCCCCTCTTTCCTCTCTCTTTCTGTGTGTAGGCACACAGAACTTCTCTCTCACCATCTGCCCATCCGCCAGCCTGTTTGTCCGTCACAAAGCCACGACATACCTACTCTAGACCAGACTGAACAAAACGAGTCAACCCCGTCCTTGTCCTGGGAGCATCTCACATTTTCATGGACATCACAAAAAGCCAACACAGGTCAGAGAGATAAATCCTGAGGGGACTCAGTGATGGATTTAGTGGGAACATTGGTATGTGTGTGTTGGGGGTGGGGGTGGGGGCTGGTACATTTAGGAGTCCAGGAGGACTGTTCCAAAACCTTTGAAAGGAGAGTGGCTAGGCATTAGCTGAGTCAGTGTAGACCACAGCTGGCATGTCCCATTCACCAGTGGGAAGTGCCAGCATGTCCTCTCTAAGGCCAACTGCTCTGTTTTCTTCTCTTAACAGCAGATATATTAATTATTTCCTACCCGTGTTCCCACAAAATCAAGGGCATCTTGTTTTATGTTTTGCAAACACCATGCCAAGTCCCCCTCAGCTCTCCCCTCATTTCTTAGCTCTCTCAGGCTTTAGGAATTTGGAAAGCCATGTGCTCAGCCTGCCCTGTCCCCATGACACCAGCTATCTCTCTCAGAGGGCTCTACTAGGGAGCAGGAAGCTGGTGTTAGTCATGCTGTGGAGAGGGAAGGCCTGTCTGTCGCACAGCTTGGTAGGCATAGGACCTCAGTCGAAAAGCATGTTGGACAAATAAGTCCTTGACCTGACAGTAGGGCTAGAGGGCAGAACTGCAGTGGGCTGTGATGCTAAGGTGTCTCAGAAGGTTCTTGGCCCTAAGACTGTTCAATGGATAGATTAGTCTGCTTTCCCCTAGACAGGGCAGGTGAAGGCAGGCCGAGGATGTGCAGAGCACCGGGCACAGTGTACACGTCATTGGTGTAACCAACCCCACAGTGTCCCACATCCCTGTCGGTTCAGCCTCATTGCCCTCTAAAGTCACCTTGGGAGCAGGACTGTAGACAGGATGCTGAGGGGCTCCTGAGTGCCCAAGTCAGTCCAGTGGGAGTATCTGAGCCTTAAATGGGACCCAAGAGCAGTCATCAGCTTCAGGAATGGTCCTCGGCACCGAAGTCTAATGTCAACTTCATTTAGCACAGAGCCAGATGCCATCCCACACTTTGACAGACCAGTCAAGAAAGGGCTGGGATCAGGGCCAACACGGCCATTAGGAAAACGGTGCAGCACAGTGGTAGCTGTTCTCAGAGCCCACAGGGCTCTGGAAGCCCCAACGTCTCACTGTGCTTCTGAATGGCCTGTGCCATTCATAATTCAGCAATCTATTCATATTGCTGACTATATTGGTCTTAAATGCACATTGGTTTTAGGAGTCACTCCTACTAAAACCATACAATTTCTGTATCCAGGCAGCAATGCTGATCATTTGTGCCTGCGTAGATTTCACAGTCCTAGACAAAGCGCCCATCGTCCCTTCTCTCTGTCATCTCCTGCCTCCTGCCCATGTCCTAGCTGTTGATAACCAGTGTTTGTCATTAGAAATGGAAACAGGCTTGAATTGCAACCCCCCTGACTCTGCTTCCCAAGTGCAGGGATCATAGGTGGTCCTTACCACACTGCCATATTAATGAATGAGAACACCTTTTCTTTTTTCTTTTTTTAAAAAAGATTTATTTATTATATCTAAGTACACTGTAGCTGTCTTCAGATGCACCAGAAAAGGGTGTCAGATCTCATTACAGATGGTTGTGAGCCACCATGTGGTTGCTGGGATTTGAACTCAGGACCTTTGGAAGAGCAGTCGGTGCTCTTAACCACTGAGCCATCTTTCCATCCCTGAGAACACCTTTTCATTTGCCTATTTGATTTCTTTTTGTTAAGCCTATGTTTTAAAAAATTGGTTTCCGGGTTGTTTCCTGGATCTCGTGCTGTCTGCTTGATGTAGGCGGCAGGTTTCAAAAGGAGGGCCCCCAAGCTTTTGTCTATGTCTTTTTGGACTCTCCCAGGACACAGCATACACAGGTTGCAGCCTTCCTTCCAGTCCACAGGTAAGCTGGAGACACCAGGCTTCCAAACTGCTTTCACAAAGTTTCCAGGGGACCCGTGGCTGTCTTGTCTCACTGGCCAGGGAGACAAATATACAAATTCATAAAAGCCGGCAATGAAGTACAGCGCCCCTTCCCAGTCAGCTGTGCATGTGGTAACCGGGAACCTGCCCTGTGTATGTGGTAATCGGGAACCTGCCCAGGTTAAAGCGGTGCTTTTCACTGCCCCATTGTGGGCCACACATCAGATATCCCGAATATCAGATATTTATATTACAATTCACAACAGTAGCAAAATTACAGTTATGAAGCAGCACTGAAGTAACTTTATGACTGGGGTCATCCACAATATGAGGAGCTGTATTAAAGGGTCGTGGTGTTGGGAAGGTAGAGAAGCAATGGTTTAAAGCATAAGAACGTTTGTTCAGCGCCATCACAGTCGATGACCTTCTCAGAATCACCTCAAGGAAGTGTTGAAAACAACTTCCCGTTGGCTATTGTATATAGTCATCCTCAACAAAATCTACCAGATTGGTTATGCATGGACTCAGAGCATCGGCAGCAGCTTGTATGTGGCCTTTGTCCCTGTGTGCTGGGTTCTTGGTCCTGAAAGCCTCCTCCAGCTTAGGAAATAAACTTGGCATCCAAAGAGGTCCAGTAACTCACTAAGTCACTTAGTGAGTAGGGTGTTAGGCTAAGCTGCTACACCAGAGATGTGTTCACAGAGGGGATGGCAGCGGCCAGAGAGAACTTCCTTGGACACCCTCAGGCATCCATGTGATATGGAGCACACAGGCCCTGTTACTGGCAGATGCTCTGTCACACACAGACCTCTCTTTCTACCATCCAGCACTACCACAGGGATACTTGTTTGCCCTGCAGAGTCTATGGAAGAGCAGAGGTGTGTGTATATGGGGAGATCATCCTCTGCAAATACAGTATCAGGAAAGCTTTGGGAAGCCAAGGTGCCCTGCAGGTCTTACACGCTGTTGAGGTACAAGCTGGGAGCTGCTTAGTGTGTCTTGTTTTCCAGAGCTTTGGAAGTAGAAGTCCCAGAGCCAGAGAGCAAGGCTGCTGAGTAAAGCTGGCCTCTGGAGAGCTAGAGGTTAGCAAAGGGGCGGGCTCAGAGTGCTGTGGGCGTGGCTTCATCACGTTCCCATCTTCTGCAACCTTGTGAAACCCGTGGCAATCCCAAGGATCAATGTGCGTGCTCACTCTCACCTTTCCTGGGAAACGTCAATGGTGGCTTTGGTGCTCGTGTCCTGAGCGAGGCGGACGAGGCTAGGCTGCTCCTCCTTCACCTCCCACCTACTCCGTGACCCGTGAAGATCTCTGAAACTTTTCGCTTCCGGTACATTCCTGCTTTCTTCTCGACCCTTTCAATATCAGCCAGTCTAACTCCCTGGAACAATCATAGCCACCACTCTTCCCACGAAGGCGTCACACTCCAGGAATCAAGAGGGATAATGTGTTAAGATCACCCCCTATAGCAGCCACAAAAAGCCAGCCGTGCCCCCAGGCTCTTCTCTTAAGTTTGAGTGGACGGGATTTGGTTTGTTCGGATTTCATAAGTAGATGCCCCCCTAATTCTGGGTCTAGGCCACCGCCTCTGCCCCCACTGACAGAAATAACCCAGCGCAGGTGCTGCTTCACCCCGATGACCCCGACGGAGCAGACTATAAATAGCACTTTGTGTCCTACTCCAGAGAGCACTTTGTTTTCTATCTTAAATTCGAGTCCCAACACGAAGCAAGGAACTTGAAGATTTGGATCCTTCCTGTCAAAACCAGAGTCTCGTTCCACCGG
Source organism: Mus pahari (assembly GCF_900095145.1). Taxonomy (NCBI): domain Eukaryota; kingdom Metazoa; phylum Chordata; class Mammalia; order Rodentia; family Muridae; genus Mus; species Mus pahari. The sequence continues at coordinate 24,099,712 of NC_034598.1, forward strand.
TTTGAAAGAACAGAAACAGGAAGGACCGGGGGAGACCACGACACCTCGCAAGCTCAGCCGGGACCCGTGAGATTGATCTGCTTGGTATCCCCGGGGACTCTGCAGGATGGAGTACAAGACAGGGACTGCTCACATCCTCCAGAGCTCAGCTCAGTCAGTGAGGTTAGGAGTTAAACCTGCTCCTGGCTCCAGTTCTTCATACAGCTAAACCACTCACACAGAGGGAGATTGTAAGGCGATTACCCTCTATCCTCTTTCCCACCCCAAGGTGGAGTAGCTGAAGTCATTGTGGAAGTATTAAATGCACTTTTTAGAAAAAGAATGGAAGGAGTTGAGAGGCTGGAGCTCGGGGGAGAATACCCAGAATTCATGAGGCACTGGTTATAACCCAGGCACTGATTTAAAAAACAAACAAACAAACAAAACAAAACAAAAACAAAACGACAAAAAGGACTGTCCTTGCTGATACAGGCTGTAACTAACCTGGAAGATTCTGGAACTGGTAACACACAGGTTTGGGTAAACTTGCTTCCAATGCCACCCTAACTTCTCCACAAAAATTTCAGAGTAAAGACTGGCCTTGAAGGCAGTCATGGGACAGGAGGGAGAGATTCTAGTGTAGCTGTGGCTGATGACAATTAGTCAAGCATAATGAGAGCTAGTAGTTAAAGGTTATGTTCCCAATACAAAGAAATGATAAATGACCGACTTGGCAGACATGCCAGTCATCCCGCTCTATCGCGTGCGCACGTGCGCGCACATACACACGCTTAAATACTATCCTGCACTCCACAAATCTGTATAATTGCTATGTGCCAGTTAGAACTTGATGGTGGCATCATTTCATTGACCTGGTGTGTTGAATAACAAGAGCACAAGTATTCGTCTGGGTCTGTCTGGGCTGCGTGCTGGCATTTGCACACTCTGGAGAGACAACTCCAGTCAGCTGCCTCAGGGATGCTGCTGCGCTGGGTCAAGATGGACAAGAGACAGCCCCGAGCAGTGACTTGCAGGAGTCATTTCTGCTCCCTGTGCCTTAGTGACCTTGCCTCTCCAGGTGGGGGTGGGGGAGCAAAAAGAGGAAGGATTTTAAGGTGAGGGACTTGAGAAGAATGGATCGGCAGTGTGGACATGGAATCAGAAGAGTGATGTGTTCTTCCAAAAGTCAAAATAGGTCAACTGCAACGGTGTCCATGGGAACCGCCTCCGTTTCCCCTAACCTAATGGGAGTGTTATTCATATGTCAGTGGGAGGTATGATAGGACCCTTTCCTACTTTAGGAAGGCCTGGGACACTCTTGCTCATGGCAGACAGGGTCTCCCTGCTTAGCCTTGCAGTTTCAGGGGTGGAAAGGCCATCGGCCCAGAGCCCTGAGCAGGTCAGGTTCAGGGTTTGGAGAGATGGGCTGTAGTTCCTATCACATTGAGAAAGGAGCATGGTCGCAGGGTCGCAGGGCCAGGTCCAGATGCTCTGAAAGTCACTGAAGCAGCTCAAGGGCAGGGGCTGCCCAGGCTTATTGCTGCCTGAGCGGACGTCGGCCTCGGGGAACCCTTAGCACCTGACCTTAGCTGAAGTTGGGCAGCTGCTCCGAGGAAGTGACATGGCTCCCTGGTTATCATGCAACCTGGAGTCTCTAACCATAGGGGATTGTGGCATACGCATGCAGCATTGCCTGTTTGCGTGGAAACGTCACCTTCTGATGGCACGGGGCGGGATCGTATCTGGAGACAGAGGACCATCCCAAGCACACTGTGTGTGGCTGAGCCCTCCTCCGGAGGCCCTGGAGAGGCTAGTGGGTGCTCTGCCAAAGAACGAAGCAAGCTATGCATAAAGGACTGTTTATTAGGTGTTCCACATTCGTTTCAGTGCTGTCATGGTTGGAACGCCGTGGTTTATTTATCCCTACACCAAGAGCCCTCCAGTGATGCCAACATATTTAGAACTCGACTATACTGGTACGACAATAAAATTAAAGCTTAAAAGCCTAAAACCTGCTAGTGTTAAAATCCTGGAAAGGGTTGGGGTGGGAAAGGTTGATGGCATGCATAAAATTTGCTTTATTCGAGCATCATAAATATCAGCTACCTAGAATTCCAGGGGAAATGACTGGAAAATAATACAGCTAAAAAAAATTTTTTTTTTAAATTGAGACATATTTATTTCGAAGATCGTGGGTCCCAAATGGATTGAGAAAATGTGGTCTGTGAATACAGTGGAACAAAGGGAAGGGAACCTTGTCATGTGCTTCGTGGCTTAAGGACACATGTTGATTACTTCCATTTAGTAAGGGGCCAGAAAACAGAAGCATCCATGCCTGAGACAGGTCCTGTGCTGTGAGAAACTGTTCTGTCCTATGCTTCCTTCTGACACTGCCAGAATTCAACCAAACCAGAGATTCCCAACGGAGATCCATCACACTGCACATCCCTGCCTCGCTGCTGCTGGACGCGCTACCCCCCAAGCATCAGGAATGAGCCACCACCGGGGAGAGCCGCCAAGTGCTGCCAAGTGCTCTTTGAGGACACACAGCCCTCCTCCTGGCAGCCTCACCTGGCACTCCCAGCCTCCCTTGCTTCACAGAGAGAGACTCCTCAGAATCACCCAGATTCCTGCTAGCACGTGCAGTCTGGGCTGTTCTTTGGGATGGTGACACACCTGGGACAACAGACACACGAGCATGTCTACATCAGCCCAGGTCCTGCCCGAAGCAGGGGCTCTGGGAAGCCAGGGGATCTGTCCTGAGCCATCGTGTTTACCACCGAGCACAGCCTCTGCCCTGCCATTCCTAACCGCACAAGAGAGATGGCTTTGGCAATTACTGTTCTATGAAGAGAGCAGCTTTAAGCCTGGAGTTCTTGTCATTTCTTCCAGGATGCTGCATTCCTTGAAGAGGTAACAGAACTCTTTCCTGGAAAAAGTCCAAGGACTTTGCTCACATATATAACCATTCCTGTATTGTGTACTACAAGTTAATAGTTATTTCTGGGTGGGAGATTTAGAATCGCCCCCCCTTGTTGTCTTCTTCATATTTTATTACCCTGTTTTTATAAACTTTTAGTAGAAGCCATTTTTAATAAAAGCAACAAAATAATTATTTTTAAGAAGAAAGGAGATGGATGGATAGATAGATGACAGATAATAGATGATAGATAACTGTGACAGTTTTGTTTTTCAGTCAGTGGTAGAATGTGGGCTGGCTACCCTGTGTCCATTGTTTGGCTCATCGTATGAGGCTGTGTTGGCAGGCCCTGGGCCAGCTCTCTCAGATGCCTTGTCTTTACCTATCTGATTGCCATGGGCCACGATCTCCTGCTGCCAACCAAAGTCCAAACCAGGGCATGATTTATGTGTAAGGTCATGCAAAACACCTTTTGTAAACTTAGAAATTGCCCAGGGATTCCTTCTTTTGCCCATTAGATAGGTCACTTGAGTTTGGAAGTGAGGTTTGGGGCAGCAGAAGCCAGTACTGCCTACCAGAGAACCACTTCATTCAGCCCATAGATAGCGTGGAAAATGGATGATTTCATTTCTCCCAAACCCCACGAATATGCAAAGATCATGACTTATCAGTGTCCAGATCATCATGGTGTTCAGTGGCAGATGTCATGGGCAGCTGACCATAGGCTGCCGTGTCCCTTCCAGCTCAAAGTCTCATGCGCTCCCTATGGCCAGCATCCTCATTTTATGAGTTATGATGCAAGCCGTGTCTGGTTTGAAGGCCCTGCATCTCCGGAGTGTGGAGACAGACTGTGGTACCAGGGCCCACCAGGCAGTCATTGTACAAACATTGGGTTCTGCCAGCTGTGATCTTGGAGCGAGGACACCTGAAAAATATCTGACCTCAGGAAATGGCTGTAACACTTAGGGACACATCCGAGCCTTTACAGGAGAGAAATCCATAGCCCTCTAAAACATATTTTTTTTCTACATGTGCAACAGCCCCCAACTTACAGCTTTAAGACAGAATAGTGGTCAGGAAGCAATGTGCATTCGGTAGCAGCCACACTTTAATGACCACCAACTATACCTAATGGTGACTTCTCACCCACACAAAGCAGGCCTCGTGGTAGGTAACTTTATCCAGTTGCAGACTGGTCTAAGTATCCTGAGTATCTGTGAGGCACAATAGACCAAACTCCAGCACTGGGTAGACTCAGTGTCCTGAGAGCAGTTTTTGGTTTGAGGATGTTTCAATGGGACCTTCCTGTAGGCCAGGAAGCATCATTATTTCTTACAATGACCAAACATATGAATAGTAGTATGTGAGGGTAGGGTCAGGTTAATTTGGGAATCACAAGCACTGTTTAATTCTTCCTGTTCCTGCCATGTGGCTGAGAGGCGAGGCAGGGCACCAAGTCTGTCCTGTGTCTGTAACACTGACCATTCGCCACCTTCTCTGACCAAGAAGCGTATGACGGCTCTCTAGTTTTATGTCTATTTGACATAAGCTAGAGCCATTTGGAAAGAGAGAATCTCAATTGAAAAAAATGCCTCCATCTGATTGGAATGTGTAGGTAAAGCTATAGTGTATTTTTTTAAATTAGTGATTGATGGGAGAGGGCTGAGCCCATGGTGGGTGGGGCCACCCCTGGGTTGGTGGTCCCAAGTTCTATAAGAAAGCAGGCTGAGCATGTCATGGGAAGAAAGCCAGTAAGCAGAACCCTCCATAGCCTCTGCCTCAGCTCCTGCCTCTAGGTTCCTGCCCTGTCTCAGTGCCTGTTCTCACTTCCTTAGATGACAGACTATGATGTGGACGTGTCAGCTGAATAAACCCTTTCCTCTCCAGTTTGGTTTTGGTTATGGAGTCGTATCACAGCAGGAACCCTAGCTAGAACAATGGCTTTAGAACCAGTGAGATGGGGAGGTGGGGGGATAAAGAGATGACAATCTTGTGTGCAGGAAAAGCTGGGATGGGTGGGTAGGCTATGCACTCTGATGGAGATGCACCAGCAGCCCAGAATCGCAGGGCTTTACTATATACATCTGAACAAGGCGGTGGGTTTATTATATTCAGCCAAAGGAGGACAGGGGTTGGCTCATCTCAGTACCGGGTCCCTGTAAGAGCTCAGTTTCAAGCTACAGTCATGCATGAGGAGGAGTTTCTGGACGATGCTTTCTGCACACACTGTTAACATCCATACTTGACCAGGGGGAGGACTTGCCATCCCCATTTGTCTGAGGCTTTAGGGTCCTTAACATCCCCACGATCATGTTAACAATACACACTCACTCGAAACGTCATCCGTTCCCCATACTCTCTGTTCTGTGGGCACTGCCCTTGGCCCCACCTGGGTCCTCCATGCCACGTCAGAGTTGGAGCTCCCCATCTTGTGACATGAACCTGGTGCCGGGAAAGAAAGCTCAGGGAAAGCTAGAGGGCAGAGGGGAAGTAAGGCTGTATTGTAGTCTCAGCAAATACTGTCCACCAGAGCTTCCTCCCCGCTTTACACTCCTGCAGGAGCAGGAATCCCCTGTGGCTGATACAAGTAGGGAGTGCGTCTTTGGAGGAGCTGCTTGCTGGGACTCAGCTGTCACTTCTGTTACGTCTCACTTCATCTGAGCATCTGGTAGGACAAATGGTGCATTCTGGGGCCATCTAGGCAACACACCTATTACAGGCTATCTATTTCTCGTGCTTGTTCACTAGGCTGAGAGCCACCTACTCAAGTGTTTCTCAGCATGCTGAGGATTCCATAGGGGAATGCACGGATGCCATCTGTGCACTGAAACATCTTAGTAAGTATCTTCTCTTTTATCTTGCTTGGTGGCTTCTTACTCCAAGGACCAACCTCCAGTCAAGAAAGACCCTAAACTTAGTAGGCTGTTACCAAGACCTGAACTGACACTTATTTCTGGTACCATCTATGTCTAAGATCATTTAAGGCTAGGATGTCTATCAATCCTGGACTAGCTGGGAGTGAACTTCAAGAAGATTGAAAGTTATTCAAAGAGTACTATAAATGAGGAGGAGGGAGGAGTTAGTCCCATTAAAATTTAAATGTGTATTTGAAAGTCATTGTTTCAAATCCTTCGGATGGTTTCTTGTATGGGTACAGGTATCTGGGCAGTAGTCATGTGGCTTAAAGAAGAATTCTGTACCAGGATGGGCAAGACACTTCATCCAGGTCTTCAGGTTCTTCATCTGTAGGCACAGTGAGGATATTGGGCTAAGTATATCTAGAGGCTCTGGCATTTTACCAGCCTATGAGTGCCTCTTAGGCCCTTTGCAAAATGTTATTGAGAGAAACAGCCAAAGGACCACTCTGTTACAGCCTAGCTATGTGTTTACTAACTCAGTGGATGTTACTGTGTTGAGACTGAATGGAAAGCTGAGATGAAGAAGGCCGGGCTGCAGCAAAGTGAGTGGGACTGGGGACTGGGGACACTGCCACCCAGAAGCAGGAGTGCTAGCTGCCTTCCTGTGATGCTGATGTGGAGAGAAAGAAAAGGATAGGGTTTCAGATGGTCTTAATACTCAGAAAGATAACAGGTGCTTCGGGATAGTTTGTGCGTGTGTCAGCTTGTCACAAAGTAGAGTCACCTGGGAATGGGGACCTTTAGTTGAGGAATTCCCTTTGTCACACTGGCCAGTAGGCAGCTCTGTGGAGCATTTCCTTAATTAATAATTAATATGGGCCCAGACCACCCCACTGTGGATAGTGCCACCTCCAGGCAGGTGGTCCTGGGCTGTGTGAGAAAGTGGGCTGAGCAAGCCATGGGCTGCGATCCGCAAGTCGTGCTCCTTCATGGCTTCTGTTCAGCAATTGCCTCGAGTCTCTGCCCTGGCTTCCCTCTGATAAATTGTTACCCTGAAATGTAAAATGACACGAATCTTCCCTTCTCAAAGTTTTATTTGATCTTAGTGTTCGTCACGCAATAGAAAAGTAAATTAGAACATGAACGAGGTAGGACCTCATACAAGGTATTAGGAGGTAGAGATAGAAGGAGCTTGAGGATTAGCCGCAAACAGCCTTGAATACATAGATTCTGTCTCCAGCGAGTGGGTAAGGCAGGGGAGAATGGGTTTCTGAGCAATGGAGGCATGATAAAAATGGTATTAATCCTCTATTTTTTTTTTGTTTTTGTTTTTTTTTTTAGATACATTCATTTGATCTAACTTTAGGTTCATGGCTGCTTTATAACCTCCACCGGGTTACGCCCTTTTCTTTTTAATTCTAGAGTTTCCTTTGGAAAAGAATCTCACTTTCTTCGCTGAAGCTCCCTATCTGCTCTCTGACTTCGTTCAAATTTTCCTTTAAAATCCTTGAGCATACTGAAAATTAGCTGTTCTCAAGTCTTGGTTACTTCCAACAAAGGTTCCATTTTAACTGTGTCTATCAACTATTTTTAAAATTATTATTTGGGGGGGGTGTCACACTTTTCTACTTCATGTAGCTGGAATGTTTTCTTGTATATAACATTATAATGACATGCTATAGAGAATCTAAAGACAAGAGTTATATTCTGGCAGTTGTTAAGTTACTGGAAGGTTCTGTTGACCCTGTAGGCCTTGACTCTCTCTGTCAGGGCTGGACTGTTGAAGTCACTGCCTTTAACTCTAAGGAATGGACTGATTTTCTTTCCTAGGTCATGACCTTTCAGAGGCCCCAGCTGGCATACTCCTCCAACAAGGCCACACCTCCCAATCCTTCCCAAACAGTTCCACCAACGGAAATATAGCAGCTCAATTATAGAGCCTCTGCTCGCATACCCTTGGCTTCCTGGTGCCACAAGAAAACAAGTAACAGAGGTCCTCGTTTGGCCACATGGTAACTGTGCTCTTGAAGACTAACCTATCTGTGTGTGGTTATCTCATCAGTAAATGTCAGTGTCTCGAGCCTAGCCCAAAGTGTCTGGAATATACGAGTGCCAAGAAATGCTCAGTAGTATACTATTTATTTTCTGATTTTTAGAATAGTGGGAAATAAATATCTAAAAAGGAAATAAAATCGCAGCCCCATTATGCCTTTTGTTTCACGGTTTTCTTTGTTCAAACACCTTTTAAGAAAAGATTAGGTAGCTTTATATACAGAGCGTGTCATTTGCTTTGTCATTCCCTGTTGCAGTGGTTCTCAACCTTCCTAATGCTGTGACCCTTTAATATAGTTCCTCATGTGTGGTGACCCCCAACCATAACATTATTTTCATTGCTACTTTATAACTGTAATTTTGCTGCTGTTATGAATCATAATGTAGATATCTGCCCTGCAGGATATCTGGCATGCAACCTCCCCCCAAAAGGGGGCCTCGATTCACAGGTTGAGAACCCCTGCCCTAGAGCCTTGGTTACCATTAAATGACATTCTTTTTAATGGTTCAAAGAATATCATTATATTGGTGAGTAACAAATCAATTCATTCTCTACTATTCGACCTTCAGATTGGTTCTGCTTTTCACTATTATTACACTGTTGCAACGAACATCTTTGTGTCTGTAGAATGGGATCCTTCCTGTAACCTGTGAAAGGAGGAATTACGGAGCTAAAAAGGGCACGCGATTAAAACGTGAGATGTGAGAATGACACCCTTGGGCATCATTTAAAACCTGAAGTGAATTTGCATCATCTGGATAGGCAGGTTCTGATTTCTATCTGTTCTGGGAAGCCAGAACAACACACAGCCCAGATACTTCTGTAATTGTTTGATTGAGTAGAATTTCCCTGTGTTACTTCATTGGGCTCAGCCACCTTCTGGGCTATGAAAACATGCTAAAAACAAACAAACAACAAACAAACAAACAATAACCTTTGACTTCTTATTCCTTTTCCTTCCTCTTCCCCACCCTGAACTTGTGTAATTGGGATCTCAAATCTGTGAGGCCCAACAGAGAGGACAGCTTGTTAACAAACTGAGCAGGCTCTACCTTTCCTTGGGTCTCAGTTTCCTCCTTATAGATTTTGCAAACTATACCCATGGGATTCCTTAGTGGCCTCTAGGAGGCTGTTTTCCATCAGCTCTGTGACAGGGCAAAGCCCTTGCGCATGGCTGTTTGAAAGCAGAGCCAACCCCTTTGAACTTGCCCGTGAAAGCCACAGGTCTTAGTCACGGGGTTAAGAACTCACCAGTGTGAGGCAGGTATCCACTGAGTTCATCTGATTCACTGTTTTCATTTCTAATGACTGTCTTCAGAGGGCTCGATATAAAGCACGGCCTGGCTTGCTTGGTGCCCGAGCAGGCTAGATTGATTGCTCTAGGTAGAGCGCGCTGGCTGGCGTCCTCTGTCCCGCCCATTCTTTCCCGACTTCCCCCTCTAAAACTTCGGCTCTCAGCCTCTCATCTACATCCACACACCTGGATAAACTTAGGTTAAGCTGCCGAATCCTCGGGTACTTCCAACTGCAGTTGAGGTGTAATTGCTGGAGCGTTATAAACCATTTGATGTCCAAACTCTGTCACCCAGCCTACTACGGAAGGCTGGCGGGGGGGGGGGGGGGGGAGGGGCTGATCCCGAAAATCCTTGCCTTTCAGTGTATCCGAGTTATTCCAAAGGGTATTTGTTTTCCCCTCGACTCCTCTAATTGACGCAGCTGTTGCCAAGCCTCATCTGCATCAAGCTAAATATTATGTCTTTGTAACGTTTTTTGATCTTCATTAATTATAGCTCAGGAAGGCTGACAAAGGCAACCTGCCTCTTTAATATAAACAAGATTAATTGCACGGTTCCTGCAGAAAATGAAGTACCAGCAGTTTAACAAAAAAAAAAAAAAAATGTTTGTCTTTAAGCAGCCTTTGGATAAAAAAAAAAAATTAAAACAGTTACAGGAAGTGCAGAAGCTGCCAAATTACCATGCCCGCGAGCCTCGCCCTCATTATCAGACTAAATGAACGCACACACCCCTGCACTTTCATCCTGCTCCAGGCCCAAGGACAAGAAAGGCGGGATTGAGAAAAAAAAAGTGGGGGGATCTTTATTCAAAGAAGTGTCTCTGAAGTTTGGAATGCACCCTGGTGTTTGAAGACGAGATTTATACCTGACACCTTTCCTTAAGCTCATTGTTGAGACTCGCCTGTTTTCACATCAACCGCAGACTGCTGCTGGAGCTGTTTCAGCTCCTAACGACCATAATCTAAGATAAATACGTGGGGATTGGGATCACTTTCATTAGCAACCGTGAGCTGTTCCCTCCTTCAGTGGAAAAGCTTAAAACAGACAAATGGGCTGAGGGCTTGCTGGGGGCAGGGGGCCAAGGGAGGATGGTGGGGCCGAGGGCTGCTGGAGGCTACCGTGACACCTCCTTGTAAAACCTCAAAGCAGAGAGCCAGTGCTGCAGCTGGGAGGCTGGGTTCCGTCCTGAGGTCCCCATAGGAGTGCTTTTGTGGGAAGACACAGCAGCCTAGGACGCCCCCGGAGGTCCAAGGGTGAGAGTCTGGTTGTCTGGGTCACTGAAGCCCTAAGTTACTTCAAAGGCTGGATGGAGAGTGTGGGCTGTCCTGCCTTTAGGCTGCAAGGGGGAAAGGCACAGGGGCAGAGCAGGATCCCGGCTGCATCATGCATTATCATGCATATCATCCTCCTTTGATGAGTCCTCTTGAAGTGGCTCCATAGCTGGTGGCAGAGGTAACTGGAGTCACCAGCTGCGAAGAACAGAGGCTGTGCTTGCTCCCAAGGTCATGCCTGGGATATGGGCAGCAGCCAGGGAAACACTAGTGCCAACCCAAGCTCTCTGTGGCTTCTCATGAATTCCTGACTTCAAGAACATGCTGGAATAGTGCCTGTGTGTGTGTGGGGGGGGGGGGGGGGGGAGGGGCTTGTGATACAGGGGAAGCCAAATGTCATTATTGATGCTGTCAAGGCTGCTGCAAGGTCAAGCTTGGGATCTTGGCTGCTGGACCACCCTGGCCTTGGTCCTGGAGAGTCACAGGAGAGAATCCGACCTTGCCAGAGCTCAAAGTAGGAGACACAGGGCGTGGTGGAGCACTGTGGTCGCACCCCTAGCTAGGGCCATGAGAGTCATAAGAGGAGGGAGGGATGGGAGGGAGTCAGCTTCTGGTGAAGAGACTAAACCATAACATTCCCAGGCAGTGGCACCTACATACCATGGGGCCTCTGGCCAAGACAGCCTGGACCAGGGGAGTGTGGTAGTTTGAATAAGAAAGCCCCACCCCCCATCCCCATAGGCTCATCTATTTGAATGCTTAGTCACCAAGGATTGGAACTCTTTCATAGGATTAGAAGGATTAGGAGGTGTGGCTTTGTTGGAGGAAGCAAGTCATGGAATTGGGGAAGTAGGGACTGGGGTCAGAGGTTGGGGGTGGAGGGTGGGGCTTTGAGGTTTCAAAAGCCCATGCCAGGTCCCAGTCTCTGTCTCTCTGTTTCTCTCTGTTCTGTCTGTCTGTCTGTCTGTCTGTCTGTCTGTCTGTCTGTCTGTCTGTCTCAGAAGCGGTCTCTCTTTGTTTCTGTCTCTCTTTGTTTCTCTGTGTCTCTGTCTCTCTCACTCCCTCTGCGAGTCAGGACATAGCTGTCAACTGCTTATTCTCCAGCACCCTGCCCACTGTCATGACTGGGTGGAACCCCAGAAACTGGCTCCAGATGCCCCATATTTGGTTAGCATTTCCTACAGGGAATGCTTGCTAAGACCAAGTCGGTGTAGGGCATTCGGTAGCTTGGTGGCAGCACTGGCCAACAAGAGGAAGCTGTGTCTGCCCCCAACTCTGACAATTCAAACAATCTGCTGCCATAGTAACCAGAAACATACATCACACTTGCACGCCTATAGCTGAAGGAAATGTAAGGGTCTATAAACCAACGCTTATCACATGAGACTCTGCCACCATTTCATCCCATGTTACAACGCTGGGATAGTAAAGAAAATGCTAGACTTGACCCACTCACTGGAGGTCAGGGTCCCCTAGTGGTCTGAATGTCCTTCAGTGAGGGTACAGGTGTTAGGCGTCTGTTGACATACCCATCACACTGATGTCCCCACCCCAGCTAGCAACCAGGATTGAGGGCGACTGGACAGGGACGGAGGATAGGGCTTGGCAGGACATGGTTCTGACTTCCAAACCCTTGAACTCCAAACAAAAGGAAAGTGGATTAAGTGGCTAAATTCATTCAACTATGGCCCACCTCATTTGCCATAATGGTATCCTCATATTTGCCTAGGTACAATATCACACACACTTCTTAGGGTCACATGTGGAACCACGCTGAACTTGGCAGAGTGATACTGGGTTAAAAATCACAAATCTAGAGATCCTCCTTCTTCAATGGTTTTGTTAAAAATCTACAAACAAGAGATCTAGGGAAAGTACCTGTGTTGTAAGCCAACTAAAGAACTTCCCAGGGAAGCTAAGAGAGGCGGTGCCTACGGTGGACACTGGCCCTGATAGGGATTTCTGAATGGGCAGTCAATCAACTGTAACAAAATCCGGTGGGGCTGTGTGCCAGGAAAGGCTATTCACTGCCTTCCATGACCCTCATTAGAATATTCAGGACGCAGCAAGACCCTGATTCTCATAACTTAGATCATTTGACCATGAAAACAAGTCAAAAATAAAGTTATTATAGTATTGCAAAGTATGTTATAAAATTTCACATTATCCAGTCTTATCGGAAGTCCTGTGGCAGGTGAAAGATTTGTGAGCAAAAGCATAACGAATAATCCTCAAGTTTAGTAAAACTGCAGCACACAGGAGCCATGGGAAAGAGAAACCCTATTTGCTCTTAAAGATCCTTTGTTGGTCTTCTAAAATTGGTAACAATCAAATTATAAAAACTGTGAGAAAGCTCTTTAAAAGTTAAATTGTTAATCTGTGATCATTGTAGATTTGCTTGTAGACGAGATTTATTGATTACCTCCGTGTCCCTGTCACCACTGGGTTTACATGTAAAGTTACAGGGTGGTAACGCCACAGCATGCAAATCGCATGAGAACATCATGTTCCCACGATCCTGTACCGTTTCTGTAGGACATTTCAGGACTTCGTTTTATAAAACGTATGATGTAGAAGAGTGAGCACATCACGGGATGACTCTGGGGACCCCATGGTATATTATGACCAATCAGGTGACTTTGAGGTAGAGGTTCTTGTGGGGAAAACCTGGCTCTGTGATCTAAAGCTGCAAGGGAGGACCCTTTTCCTCTGATATTCTGAACATCAGTCAGGGACAGGGTTGGTTGGTATAAAGAAGCCCAGGCATGGAGATGAAGATCAGGATGGACGTGGAGGGGAAATGAGCCCAGTTCAGCTGCGCTGAGCCCTAGTTCAGGCCAAGCTCAGCCAATCCCTGCCGTAGCTCAGTCTCACATCATCCTCAGGCCCAGTCTGTGTCCATGTTAGTGTACCCCAGCCAAACCTCAGCTCAGCCCAGCCTAGCACCATGTCTAGTACACATACGGCCCCTGCCCCAGCTCAACATCAGCACCTGCCTCACTCCCCAGCCCCATCCATACCCTCAGGCCCAGCACAGCCCCAACCCAATTCCAACCGAGGCTGGTCATTTCCCAAGTGGTTTTTTTCCTCAACGGGGAGTTGAGACCTATTGGAGACCTATTGGGGACATGGCTAAAAACTGTTTGCACTTGGGCTAGCAAGCGTGTGACACTGAAATCTTCCTGTATGAAGTTTAATTAAGTGTATGTAAGCAGTAAGCAGGCACAGTGGGTGGTGGTTTCCTCAATGAATGTCTCAGAAAGCTGCCTTTTAGATGCTCCCCCGCCCCCAAGAGCTCCAATTGAAAATATCTAGTTGTCTCGATAGGACTGCTCTCAGTCTGCTCCAGGAGAAATGAGGCCTGGAGCTTTCTGAGTTACTACTGATAAATTGTGCTGGAGGCAGAAGCCAACCAGGCCACCTGTTACTAGATCAATTCTTGTACTGATTGATGCTCAAAGCAATCCTATCATATGACAAGCAGGGATGGAGAGGCATTGACATGGAGCTGAGTTCCCCTAAGCTGGAGAAAAGACACACATAGGGCAATAAAAGGTATTTGGGCTAAGAGGAAAGTTGGCAACCAGGGAAGTTAAGGTTTGGACAAAGAGGACCGTTGTTTCATAACCAAGTCCGCAAGCAGTCGGAAACCGCAGCTAACAGATTATAGAAAGAACGAATGCAAAAGGTAAGTCCACAGGACAGCTCGCACAGACCCAGATCCCAAGTTCTGGCTCACTGCTCATGCAATGAAGACTGTGGCCCTTCCTAACCAGAGTACCATCTGAACGGGAGAGGCGCTGCTCGCCTCTCACCCCAGCGATCCGGGACATGGAGGAGGGAGGCCTGTGAGGTTAAGGATTTACTGAGCTAAAAAGCGACTTCAAGGCAGTCTTTGGTGACTTACTGAGAAGTCTGGAAATATGCGATAGCGGACTTGCCTGGCATTGATCGCAAGGCTCTAGGTTCAAACCTCCCCACTTCCACCAGGGCAGAGAGAAAAACAAGCAGACAAAATCTTTTGGGGGGAAATTCAACAAGCCATACACCATGACAGAACTAAAACTGTACACTGGCAATGCGTCTTAGAACAAGGATCAATTCATTCTTATTAATTTAGTGAGGTTCCATAAACTCCAGTTTAATACTGGAAAATAAAAATTTCAGTAATCTGAGGCTTTATCTTCAATACTGCAACCCGCCTATCTTCCCAGGACTTCCTAAAAGCATACTTTACTTTCTATTACCCTATTCCAAACATTTCACCAGGTCAGAAGATGTGCATCTGGGTGTGTGTGGATGAGGAACAGTCTCAGATGTCTCTTCTAATGAGACTGTACATCTTACTCGTCTTCAGACCCACTAAGACAGGGAAATTGCCAACATGGACGTTAAAGAGAGTTTCACTCTGTTGAGAGTTTTTCCTCTCAACATCCCAAAGGATTCAGGGGTACACGCACCTTTCTCCTCACCTTTGAACATTTGTGTGTGTTTCCTGTTTCTCTCTGGCTACTGTTGTGGTGGGGAGGTCTGTGGCCTCCGAGGGGGTTAGGTTGGCATTGATGCTGGGGAGGTGTGGCATTTGGCACAGGAAAAGAGGGAAGGGGGGGGGGTTATAACATCACAGAGGAAACCCAAGATGGAGACCTTTCATGTCCAAAGACCCCTCCCCTGCTTCATACGCCTTAGCCTCACTGTTTCCCTTCTAGAACAGACCCTGCAGGCAAAGATGCATTTCCTGCAAACTGGAAAAACCAGGTCCTCTCAACCTCAAGTCAGTGCTAATTAAATTCAGTTATAAAATTCACGTCCAATTTCCTTATCTTTGAGTGACATCTTCTACCTTCCAACAGTGGCTCTTAATATGCACCATGAAAACACTTGACATCATCCTATCCTCCAATCTCCTGCAGTTTCTGCTCCCCCCACCCCCAAAGAGCTTCTGATAAGGAAGCCATTAGCACATTCAGGTGCTGTGATCAAGGTAACTTTGAAGCATCCTTGTCCTGCCAAGGATTAAATTAAAAAAAAAAAAAAAAACAAAAAACAAAAAACAAAAACAACAAAAAAAAACCTAAAGGATTTCTTTACATAGCATTTTACTAACTAGCCAAATTCTGTTTTTTGTTTGTTTGTTTGTTTGTTTTGTTTTTTTTTGGTACTTTTTAACACGAAGAATCCTCTTTGACATGTAATAGTTTGAGATGTGCACATTCAATAGCAACAGCTTCAAACTATGAATCTGGATCCTCTCTCCAGATGCTGGTCACGGGCGTGGCACTGAGCCTGGCTTCCAGCCAGTCCCGTGTGCACTACTGACCTGCTTAGCCAGGAAGTGTGGAGGATAGATGCAGTCAGTGGGGTTTTCTCTTAGGTTTATTTAGTCATGTATGTACATGTACATGAATGTATGCCACATATATGTGATGCAGCCAGGGGTGTGTAGATGCCATGGAGGAAGGTGTAGAACCCTCTAGAGCTGTAAGTTCTGGGTGGCTGTGAGCTGTCCAGTGTGGGTGTTGGGAGAATATGTTCTTAACTGCTGAGCCATCTCTCCAGGCTCTATGCAATGCATTTTTGATGGGGTATTTTTGGCTTCGGAAGGGCTTATCAGGACATAACCCCATCGTAGTGTGAGAAGCAGCTGTAGCTTTGAATCAAAAAATCTGTAATGGGGGCTGGTGAGATGGCTCAGCGGTTAAGAGCACTGACTGCTCTTCTGAAGGTCCTGAGTTCAAATCCCAGCAACCACATTGTGGCTCACACCATCTGTAACGAGACGCCCTCTTCTGGAGCTGTACTTACATAGAATAAATAAATAAATCTAAAAAAAAAAGAAAGAAAGAAAGAAAGAAAGAAAGAAAGAAAGAAAGAAAGAAAGAAAGAAAGGAAGGAAGAAAGAAAGAAAACCTGTAGTGAATGCATGGAGGTTGGGTGGAGATTTTAGTATTTACTACCATTACTCCAGGTCTTTGAGAAGTGCATTGCATTGGGCGAGCATGGAGCACAGAGCACAGAGCAAAGAGTGAAGGCTCGGTTACCTCAGGTGAACTGAGTAGCTCTGGACGGGAGAGTTGAGCTGACTGAGAGCACCCACGGAAGCTTCTGGTAAGATCCGCATACCAAACCCACTGGTGTCCACCACTTTGAGACAGCAACTGACCTGCAGGTGGAAGTTAACCCTTTTCCATCCAATAAAACTCCAAGAGCTCCCCCTCACATGCCTACAGTCCGGGTTCCCTTCAGCCCTTCTGTTGTTCTGATTCAAGAGCGCCTGTGTTCAGGAGTCTGCATCTGTCTGTCTTTCTTTTCCCCTTGCCTCCAGCAATCTTGACCTAACAGGGACACAGCCTGAGCCTTTTGCAGAACGGCCCCTTCTGCCTTTAATATGAAGTGTCCAAGGGCCACAGGGCAGTTAAGCAGGGTCAGAACAGGGAGTGTGGGTCTCAGTCATGCAGCGGCGTACTGAGATGCGGAGGTGCGGCTGCAGGCCTTCAAGGAGCAAACCATTTCCATTCTGAACACCAGGGATAATGGGGGTTCCAAGACACGGAATTTATGCAAATGACGGGGACCCTATCGGCTCCTGAATACCAGTATACTCCGTTTGGTTTCCAGGGGCTCTGCGGGCTCCATGGTAAATGTCGCTGGTGTGATGGAAGCAAATTGTTAGCTCCGTGAGGGGTCCGTGGTAGCTGGGATGAGGGACCCGACCCGGGAGAGGCCCGCTGAGAGTATGTGCGTAGACTGCTGTCCTCAGCTAAGCAGACCAATAAGAGAACAGTTCCACAATCAAGAAATCAAAGAGAAGGGGGAGGCAAGAAAAGAAAAAAGAAAAAAAAAAAAAAAAAAAAAGGATTTGCCCCAGAAGGCCAGCCAATCTCATGTGTCTGAGATCAACTCTCTGTGATAACCACTGTGGGCTTGTATTTCAGAGACGAACAGAAGAGAGAGAGAGAATATCAAAGGCTAGAATTTTCTTTTTCTTCAATGGTTTGTGTTTTCCCTGAGGCTGCTGTGAGCAGTATTGAGGAAAAGATGGTTTGAGGGCCTGTAGGCCGAGCAAAGGGGCCGGACAGGGAAGGCTGCTGCTGCTCTCCGTGTCTTTCAAGTCAGGGTCCCCCCACCCCCTCTCTCTTTCATCCTTCTTTTTTTTTTTTTTTTTTTTTTTTTTTTATTATAATCAGGACGTTTACAACAGTGCGGTGTGCC